>NC_091780.1:56279396-56608562 GCF_029378745.1 Bos indicus | reverse complement strand
GTGTTTTTGTTGTTGTTTTTTGTTTGGAACTGGGCAAGTTTATTCTAAAAATAATGTGGAAAAATGAAGAAGTAACAATTACCAGGAAAGTTCTGAAAAGAGAAGATTAATGAAAGGGCATTAACTATACTAAATATAAAAACGTATCTACAGTAATGAAAAGAATGAGATACAGGTACTTTTGTGAATCAACAATCCAAAGGAAACCCAGAAATGGACCCAAAATATACACAGCAGTTAAATGAAGGTCTTATTTCAAAACAGTGGAGAAAAAAAGGATTATTCAGTAGATAGTGTTGGGACAACTGAGTAGCCATCTAAAAAAAAATTGGATCTCTACTTCACAGATTGTACCAAAATAATTTCCAGATGAATCAAAGAAGTCATGTTAAAAAATGAAACCATAAATTACCACAGAATAATAGAGAAAATCCTTTTATTTTAAAAATCATGTCACCATAAAAAAGTCAAAAGACAAAGGACAGATGGAGGAAATTCTTTATAATTTACCTCATAGACAAAGAGCTAATTTCCTTAACATATAAGAATGCTTCAAATCAGTAAGAAAGATCAACCTTCGAGATAAATAGGCAAAACCTCTAAAAAAAGAGTATATACTATAGGCAATGCAAATACAGTGACAATATGATATTTTCCATGACATAATAGCTTCAGTAGGTGAGGATGTGGAGATGCTGGCCCTCACATGCTGTTGCTAAAGTGTGCTTTAATTTCCACATCAGCAGTGATGGGAGATTTGGTAATAGTAAAATTTTAAAAGCACTTTTCTTTAAGCCAACAATTTCATTTCCAGAAATTTATCTTATATTTACAAGTGTGTGAAATGACATGTTGATGAGAATATTCTTTATAACAGAAAAAGATTAGAAACAACAGCATTGTCTGTCCTAGGTTATATAAATTATGGTTACATAAATTGTAGTACATAATTGTATATAAATTATGGCTGGTTGTATAAATTATGGTACATCCACACGATGGGATAAGAGGCAACCACTAACAAGGAATGGGGCAGCTATAAGGAAAGAGCTTCAAGATGCATTGTTAGATTCAAAAGTATAGAACATAACAGCATGTAAAGTAAGCTACTTTAAAAGGAAAAGCAAAAGTGTATATGAACACACACTCATATAATGTGTAAGATAAATAGTATTATTACCCCCATTTTTCAGAGATGGAAACTGAGGGCTAGCTGGATAAGTAACCTTTTCAAAATAGCACAGTTAACAAAGACTATAGGACTAAGAGTCCAGGAAATCTAACTGCAGAGTCCTTGCTCCAATCTATATTGTCTCCACTGGGGAGGAAAATTATATATATAGAATTATATGTGTGTGTGTTTTGTGTGTATTTCTTTTAATACATTATACATTGCCTTCTTTTATTTGAAGATATACAAATATGTAGTAACAAAGTAGTGCCAAAGAAATAATGATGAAAAGCTGTAGTTTCAGTTTCCATTTAGTTAGTCCTCTTCTCCAGAGACATCTTTCCTAATGGTTTCTGTGTTCTTTCAGTGATTGCCCCCCTAACTTTATAAAATATGATGATTCCTCTCTTTTTGATTTGTAAACCTATGCTTTTTCAATAAGTTCAGTTTAAATGTCAGAAACCAATCAGTGACATTTATTATTATTGTATCAGAGTTCAGCCAAAGAAGCAAAACCAGAAGATTATCTGTCTATGTATCTATCTATGTATATATAGAAAGAGACATATATCTGAATATGTGCACACACACTAGTTTATTATGAGGAAGTGATTTATGCAATGTGGGGGCTGGCCGAGCAAGCCTGGAGTCTGTAGGGCAGGCGATCACAAAGAGAAGATCACAAGCAGCCTGGAACCCAGGAGCAACAGCTGAAATTTGAAGCCTCTGAATTGCTTTGTCAATCCAGGATATTCTCCTGTTTTGTTAGTCAACTGGTTAGGGTCTTTGCCCCTGCAAAATCCCTTTACAGCAGTACCTAGATTAGTGGTTGATTGGATAACTGGAAGAAGGTACATGGATTTTACAAAATGTCTGCTGCTTTCCATTTGTCCTCCAGCTCATGAGAAAATAGCCCTTGCAGCCCAACCTAACTAGAAACATGCTAGAAAGAGATTCTGGGGAATGTAGCCAAGCTGACACACCACAAAAGCACCACAGTCCTTGTCAACTTGGCCGTCATACATATCTGCTTAAATCATACTTAATGTCCAAATAAAGACAGTGAAACAGTCACATTTCTGCCTTACATGCTACAGTTCTGCCCTGCACAATTGTAATAGGCTAACCTTTTCCCCAGAAGATGACAGGGTCCTTCAGTGATAGTACTCTTCTCCTTTGCTATCCTGTAATTTAAATACTGAGATGTAAATTTAATGATAATTAATCACATGCTAAATGATAAGGGGATGAGAGAGGGAAAGCCACAAAAATATTTGGATATATCCAAATAGTGTGCATGTATATATATATATATATATGAGAAAGTGAAAGTTGCTTAGTCATGTCTGACTCTTTGTGAACCCATGGACTATACAGTCCATGGAATTCTCCAGGCCAGAATACTGGAGTGGGTAGCTGTTCCCTTCTCCAGGGGATCTTCCCAACCCAGGGATTGAACCCAGGTCTCCCACACGGCAAGCAGATTCTTTACGGCTGAGCCACCAGGGAAACCCATATGTATGTATATACACATGTTTATAGTAGAATTAGGAGGAAATACTCATGACTGTTATTGTTTTTATTTATTTAACTAGTCATATGGTTGTTGTTGATATTTGTAACTGTCTTCTATTCATTCCTTATTTCTTATTTCCTTTGCCCTTAGAAGCATCTTAGCTGACTATGGTTTTTTGCCTTGTGGGGTGACCCCCATCTTCATTCCTCAAGGATCTGGCCCCATTAGCTGTCCTGCATGAATTGGGTTGTTGCAGTTTTCCATTGACTCTAATTACAGACATGATAGTGTTAAAAGATGCCCTGGAAGAGTCTCCTGTAAGCCATACATACCCCTGCTTACTCACCTTGTATAGAACCAAGCTGCTTTCTGCTTGGTAGTCAAGATCAATCACCCTGACCTGTAGAATAACTTCCTTCTTAATCTGTTGATTCAGAGGCAGAATAGCCTGGAGTGGCTGGGTGACAGTCTCTATTTGCAGGTCAGTGAAATCCTTGTTGTGACCTGTACTAACTCCCCACTGCTGTGTAACAAAGCACCACAGTCTTACTGGCCTAAAACAACACACATTTATTACTTCACAGTTTCCAGTGGGTGAGGAGCCCAAACACAAGTTAACCAGTTTTCTGTTTAGAATCTCAGGGCTTCAGTCAAGGAGTTGGCTGGGCTGATGTTTCATCTGGAGACTCAACTGGGGAAGAATTCATGTCTTAGCTCAGACTGTTGGCAGAATGTCTCTCCTTATAGCTGTATAATTGAGGACCCTTGCTTCTGACTACCTGGGACCACCCTTTGCCTGCAGTTCCCTGCAGCATGGCCCAACTCCATAAGCAGCTCCCAGCATGACCATTTACTCCTTTAAAGCCAGAAGGAGGATACCTTCAGCAAAATCAGTCTTCTTATGTGTAATGTAATGAATCGTCATCACAGGAGTGACCTACCATTACCTGTGTCATATGATATAACCTAATCAGAGGAGTGACATCTCATCACCTTTGCCATATCCTGTGGGTTAGAAACAAGTCACAGATCCTACCTACACTCAGGGAGAGGGGATTATACAAAACATGAATCTTTGTGGGTTACCTTAGGTTATGTCAGGCACAATGGTTGTGTAAATACTGTTCATTTCCAGGGGCCTGGGTCCAGTGGGTCTAATGTCATAATCTCTAGACTATCAAAAACAATGGATGTTAACTAAACTTATTGTGGTGGTCATTCCCCCACACATTATACACAAATATCAAATTATTGTCTTGTACACCCGAAACTAATGTTATATGTCAATTATATCTAAATTTTAATAAAGAATGTACCTAGTATTAAAAGCAAGTTTTTTTTACTACCTCCCATCAATTGACAGAATGAAAACCACAATCACAGAAAACTAACCAAACTAATCACATGGATCACAGCCCTGTCTAACTCAATGAAACTACGAGCCACACCATGTAGGGCCACACAGGATGGACAGGTCATGGTGGAGAGTTCTGACAAAATGTGGTCCACGGGAGAAGGGAATGGTAAACACTTCAGTATTCTTGCCTTGAGAATACCAGGAACAGTATGAAAAGGCAAAAATAATAATAATAATAATAACATTGAAAGATGAACTCCCCCGGCCGGTAGGTGCCCAATATACTACTGGAGAAGAGCAAAGAAATAGCTCCAGAAGGAATGAAGAGGCTGAGCCAAAGTGGAAACAATTCCCAGTTGTGGATGTATCTGGTGGTGAAAGTAAAGTCTGATGCTATAAATAACAATATTGCATAGGAACCTGGAAAGTTAGGTCCATGAATCAAGATATATTGGAAGTAGTCAGTGAACTAAAATGGACTGGAATGGGTGAATTTAATTCAGATGACCATTATATCTACTACTGTGGGCAAGAATCCCTTAGAAGAAATGGAGTAGTCAAGAAAACAGTCCAAAATTCAGGACTTGGATGCAATCTCAAAAATGACAGAATGATCTCTATATATCCATGGCAAACCATTCAATATCAAAGTAATCCAAGTCTTTGCCCCAACCACTAGTGCTGAAGTAGCTGAAGTTGAACCATTCTATGAAAACCTACAAGACCTTCTAGAATTAAAATTAAAAAAAAGTCCTTTTCATCATAGTGGACTGGAATGCAAAAGTGGGAAGTCAAGAGATAACCTGGGGTAACAGGCAAGTTTGGCCTGGAGTACAAAATGAAGCAGGGCAAAGGCTAACAGAGTTTGACAAAAGAACACACTAGTCATAGCAAACGCCCTCTTCCAACAACACAAGGAATGACTCTACACATGGACATCACCAGATGGTCAATACCAAAATCAGACTGATTATATTCTTTGCAGCCAAAGATGGAGAAGCTCTATACAGTCAGCAAAAACAAGACCGGGAGCTGGCTGTGACTCAGATCTTGAACTCTTTATTGCAAAATTAAGACTTAATTGAAGAAAGTGGGGAAAACCACTAGACCATTCAGGTATGACCTAAATCAAATCCCTTATGACTATACAGTGGAAGTGACAAATAGATTCGAGGGATTAGATCTGCTAGATGGAGTGCCTGAAGAACTATGGATGGAGGATTGTAACATTGTACAGGTGGTGGTGATCATCCCATGAAAAAGAATTGCAGAAAAGACAAAATGGTCATCTGAGAAGGCCTTACAAAGAGCTCAGAAAAGAAGAGAAGCAGAAGGCAAAGGAGAAAAGGAAAGATCTATCTTTTGGAAATGCAGAGTTCCAAAGAATAGCAAAGAGAGATAAGAAAGTCTTCCTAAGTGAAGAATGCAAAGAAATAGAGGAAAATAGAATGGGAAAGACTAGAGATCTCTTCAAGAAAATTAGAGATACCAAAGGAACAGATCATGCCAAATGGGTGCAGTCAAGGGCAGAAATAGTATGGACCTAATAGAAGCAGAAGATATTAAGAAGAGGTGGGGCGAATACACAGAAGAACTATACAAAAAAGATCTTAATGACCTAGATAACTACGATGGTGTGATCACTCACCTAGAGTCAGACATCTTCGAGTGCAAAGTCAAGTGGGCCTTAGATAGTGTCACTATAAGCAAAGCTAATGGAGATGATGGAATTCCAGCTGGATCATAGAAAAAGAGAATTCCATAAAAACATCTGCTTCTGCTTCATTGACTACACTAAAGCCTTTGACTGTGTGGATCACAACAAACTGTGGAAAATTCTTAAAGAAATGGGAATACTAGATCACCTTACCTGTCTCCTGCAAAACTTGTATGCAGGTCAAGAAGCAACAGCTAGAACCAGACATGGAACAATGGACTGGTTCTGAATTGGGAAAGGAGTATGTCAAGACTGTATATTGTCACCCTGCTGATTTGACTTAGATGCAGAGTACATCATGTGAAATGCTGGGCTGGATGAAGCACAAGCTGGAATCAAGAAGGAGAAATATCAATAACCTCAGATATGCAGATGACACCACCCTTATGGCAGAAAATGAAGAGGAGCTAAAGAGCCTCTTGATGGAGGTGAAAGAGGAGAGTGAAAAAGCTGGCTTAAAACAAGACATACAGATGGCTAACAAACACATGAAAAGATGCTCAACATCACTCATTATCAGAGAAATGCAAATCAAAACCACTATGAGGTACCATTTCATGCCAGTCAGAATGGCTGCGATCCATAAGTCTACAAGCAATAAATGCTGGAGAGGGTGTGGAGAAAAGGGAAATCTCTTACACTGTTGGTGGGAATGCAAACTAGTACAGCCACTATGGAGAACAGTGTGGAGATTCCTTAAAAAACTGGAAATAGAACTGCCTTATGATCCAGCAATCCCACTGCTGGGCATACACACTGAGGAAACCAGAAGGGAAAGAGACACGTGTACCCCAATGTTCATCGCAGCACTGTTTATAATAGCCAGGACATGGAAGCAACCTAGATGTCCATCAGCAGATGAATGGATAAGAAAGCAGTGGTACATATACACAATGGAGTATTACTCAGCCATTAAAAAGAATACATTTGAATCAGTTCTAATGAGGTGGATGAAACTGGAACCTATTATACAGAGTGAAATAAGCCAGAAAGAAAAACACTAATACAGTATACTAACACATACATATGGAATTTAGAAAGATGGTAACAATAACCCTGTGTAGGAGACAGCAAAAGAAACACTGATGTATAGATCAGTCTTATGGACTCTGTGGGAGAGGGAGAGGGTGGGGAGATTTGGGAGAATGGCATTGAAACATGTATAATATCATGTATGAAACGAGTCACCAGTCCAGGTTCGATGCATGATACTGGATGCTTGGGGCTGGTGCACTGGGACGACCCAGAGGGAGGGTATGGGGAGGGAGGAGGGAGGAGGGTTCAGGATGGGGAACACAGGTATACCTGTGGTGGATTCATTTCGATATTTGGCAAAACTAATACAATATTGTAAAGTTTAAAAATAAAATAAAATTAAAAAAATAAATTAAAATTTCATGATTTATAAAAATTTAATTTAAAAAGAAAAACAATGTCTTAATAAAATGTATTTATAAACTATAAAAAAATAAATCAGAACAGAACTTATATATATGTATATGAGAGGAATTCAAAAGAAAACTTTAATTATTATATTGAAATATAGGGGATATAGTCTAGCCCACAATACCTTATTTAAAAATATTTGAAGAACTTAAACTACCTAATTTAAATGGTTATTATAAATATACCATGGTCTAGTTGTGATTTTTTTTTATATAAGCATAGACAAGTAGATCAATATAAGAGATTGTCTGAAATATATCCAGAGGAAACTTTTAGAATATAAACTTGTGTATCATAGAGAGGAATTGGTAAATATTTTCACTGAGCCTATGTAACCTACAAAACTGAAGTGTCATAAAAGAAAAATAAAGGGTTTTTATTTAAAAAATAAATATTAAAACTGAAAAAAAAAAAAAACAACATTCAGAGATTGAACATCATGGTATCTAATCACATCACTTCATGGCAAATAGATGGGGAAACAATAGAAACAGTGACAGACTTTGTTTTCTCAGGCTCAAAGATCACTGCCAATGGTGACTGCAGCCATGAAATTAAAAGGCACTTGTTCCTTGGAAGAAAAGCTGTGACAAACCTAGACAACATATTGAAAAGCAGAGACACTACATGCTGACAAAAGTCTGTATACTCAAAGCTATGGTTTTTCCAGTAGTCATTGTAATGGATGTGACATGTATGGTCATGTATGGATGTGACAGTTGGACCCTAAAGATGGCTAAGTGTCAAAGAATTGATGTTTTTGAACTGTGGTATTGGTGAAGACTCTTGAGAGTCCCTCAGGCTGCACGGGGATCAAGGCAGTCAATCCTAAAGGAAATCAGTGCTGAATATTCATTAGAAGGACTGATGATGAAGCTGAAGCTCCAATACTTTGGCCACCTGATATGAAGAGCCGATTCATTAGAAAAGACCCTGATTCTGGGAAAGATTGAAGGCAGGAGAAGGGGACAACAGAGGACCAGATGGTTGGATGACATCACTGACTCAATGGACATGAGTTTGGGAAAGCTCCGGTAGAGAGTGAAGGACAGGGAAGCCTGGCATGCTGCAGTCCATGGAATCACAAAGAGTTGGACTTGACTGAGCGACTGAACAACAACAAGGACATCAATTCTTTAAATTTGTGGTACATTTAGGATTTCTGTTTATTGATTTTGAATAAACATATTTACTCTAACACCTACAAACTAAACACTAAAAGGATCTCTAAAGTGGCATAAATCCATAGGGACAGAGAGAACTGGAGATGTGACAATGGGAACAAAATTTAGCAAGCAGGAAAGCAGATGGATAAATGATAACTGAATTAGCAGACCTAGGAAAGCTAAATCCTAAACTGGCATTGAGCAAGAGTGGAAGCAATGGAGTTTGTACTGCAGAACCCTCTAAGGGTTCTGGACTCTAGCAACAAATATGTCCTGAAGTGGAGATCAATGTGGGACTAAAAGTAGGATTGTTTGAATACCTGTGGAAGAAGTTTTTAGATCCTCAATATTGTGCAGTCTGGCAGCTGCCCTTCCCCACCCAGAGAGTGGCTGAAGGTTTATTCTTGGGAGAGGGTAAAGCAGAGAGTTGCTGGACTGATCAAAGTCAAGCATATGTGAAAAAGGAGGCACTATACTGAAAACAGGTGGAGCTGAGTGCTTAAATACTAAATACTGATGCCCCAGAGCGCTAGCAGCCTGTTTCATCTCTTTGGAAAGGAGATGGAGAGAGCAGATGAAGTTTGAAACGCCAAAGAGAAAAGAGTTAAAAACATTGAGACTGTTCCCAAAGAAAATAAATTCTCCAGAATGTGCTACTCTTTCTTATCACTTTTCATAGCTGATAGGCCATTCTCTTGGATGGTTTATCCAATGATGAACTTCAAATAAACTTCATAGTTGTGTCCTTAGTCACTCAGTCATGTCTAACTCTTTGCAACCCCAGGGACTGTAACCCACCAGGCTCCTCTGTCCATGGGGATTCTCCAGACAAGAATGCTGGAATGGGTTGCCATGCCCTCCTCCAGGGGCTCTTCCAAACCCAGGGATTGAACCCAGGTCTCCCACATTGCAGGTGGATCCTTTACCATCTGAACCACCAGGAAACCCCAAACTTCATAGTACCTGCTTTTAAATATGAGAAAACAACCAAGGATCATGAAGGGTGCTGGGAAAGTCTCAAAACTGAAAGACTGAAACCAGAAAAAATTAAAAGGAAAAAATGATTTTGAGGAATCTATGTAAAGAGGTTAAATAAAAACACCCTACAGTTAATACATTGTCTCAGACAAGAGAGCATTAAATAAGAATAGAATCTATGGAAAGGAAAAGTCTTTGGAAGACAAAATTGAGAAAATTCTTAGAAAAGTAAGCAAAAAGACAAAGTGGAAACAGGAGTGGAAAGAAAGTTGTATGAACAGATCAAAAGATTGTTGGATAATAAAGAAATAGAAAGGGTTCACATGTGTTGGGAGAATAGAAGAGAGACAGATGTAATAATGCCTAAAACTAACACAAAACTACAGGAGATTGAAAGTGATTGTCTCTGGATGGGTGGAAGATACAAAGAACTGCTGTGTTTTTGCAACCAGACTTGTAGAACTATTTGGCTGTTTAAACTATGTGAATGTATAACTTTGGTTTAAAAAATAAAACAGAAAAAAGTAAAGCACCCTGGCTTTAAGAAGTGTCGTCTATCATGATTTGAAACGGTGCTTTATCATAGAGCATTTTGTTTTCCTAGAGTTCCTTATCCCCTTTCATTTTGCTGTTGTTTTTGTTAACAAGAGAATAATGTGCTTTGACCATCTTCAAGTTTTCTTTCTGAGTCCTAGTTGTATTAGATCCTACAGTATAAGTAGACTTATGACTTAATCAAGAAGTTTATTTGAAGGATAATGGGGTTCTCACTTACTCAAGGGCTGATAAACTAGGGTAAGAAAAGATAAAGATTAGACAACTCCAGAGAGGATTATACAGAAAGCACTTACCAATGTAGTTTGGAACCTGCCTCAAGAATGGACTCCCACCATCAGCTGTCTTTTTGTTGTTCTGTGCATGACTCCTGGTTCAGAAAAGTAGAATCTGCTTGTCTTGGCTTGAGGCATGTGCATGTGCTTGCTAAGGGGTTTAATTTAATTATTCTAGATAGCTATTGAAAGACAAGGGTTTTTTTGGTTTTTACTTTTTTAAAAAATTGGAGTATAATCGCCTTCCAATGTGGTGTTAATTTCAGGTATATGGCAAAGTAATTCAGTTTTATATATATATTCTTTTTCAGTTTCTTTCCCCTTACAGGTTATTACAAAATATTATGTATAATTCCCTAGGCTATACAGTAGGTCCTTGTTGGTTGTCTATTTTATATTTAGTAGTATATGTATGTTAATCCCCACATTCTTAATTTATCCTTCCTCCATCTTTTCCCTTTGGTAACTGTGAATTTGTTTTCTACATCAAGGCAAGGACTCTTGATTAGCACTCCCACCAGACTATAGAGAGAGGGTAAGTTCCTCAAAGTAATGAACAATTATTATCAATAGACGTTTTAAATTTTTTTGGTTGAAGTAATATTTGATATATAACATTGCATAAACTGAAGGTGTGCAACATGTTGGTTGGATTCATTTACGTGTAGTGATGTGATGGCCATTGTCATGTAGTTAGCATCACTATCAAGTCACATTATTGTCATTTCTTTTCAGTGACTGAAATAATTAAGATCTAGTCTCTTAGCAAGTTTGATGATTATAGTACAATATTGTCTAAGGACTTCCCAGGTGGTCCAGTGGTTAAGACTCTGCACTTCCACTGCAGGAGGTATGCTTTCAGTTCCTGGTTGGGGAATTGAGATCCTGCATGCTGTGCATTGAGGCCAAAAGCCAAAAAACAAAATATTGTCTGTATTTACTATTCTGTGCATTAGATCTCTAGGGCTCATTTACTCTCATAGCAAGTTTGTACCTTAACATCTTTCCTATCCTTCCCCTCTTTCCATTCCCTGGTAATCACCATTTTACTGTTTTTATGAGTTTTTGGCTTTTTAGATTCCACATATATGTGATATCATACAGTATTTGTCTTTTTCTGTCTCACTGATTTTACTTAGCATAATGTCCTCAAGGTCCATCCATGTTGTTGCAAATGGCAGGATATCCTTATTTCTCATAGCTGAATAATATTGCATTGTGTATGTGTGTGGGTGTATATATGTATATACCATGCCTCCTTTTAAAATTTTTTTTTTATTTTATACCATGCCTCCTTTATCCATTCATTATTTCACAAGTGCTGCACAACTTTGAAGGCATAGCTTCATTTTCTTCCATTATCCAGTATTGCTCATAAGACTTATGCTAATCTGATTCTTGTCTCTTTAGTGGGAGTTTCTCTGTCTGGAAATTTCATGAGCTACGTCCAGATATAAGCCTGTTTTCATTTTTTGTGTTGGCATTCTGTGATTTTTTTTTTTCAGTCTATATATTTAATGTCTTTCTTTTGCTCTGAGAAGATGTTAGATTTCCTTTGCCCATTGCCTATATTTATTACTTTTCCTCCAATACTTTTACCATTTCCTTTATTTCATTTTGTGCTCCTGATAGTTTTCATTTCTATTCTCTATGACCCTTACTATATTCCGGTCAAAATTATTTTCCCTTGGGCCTCTTGAAATTTAATCTTTAATTTCTGAGATTATTTTGTCTTTTTCTTCCATTTCTTGCATTTGGTTAACTCTCATTTCACACCTTATTTTTTCTCCGTTTCTAGTTTGATTTATTTTGAACTTATTATTTAAGGTAATTTTTGTTTTCATGTACAAATCCTTGTTTTAACATTTTAATTCAGGTTAGAGTGTTATGTTACAGTTTTTTGGGTTTTTTTTTTTTTTTTCTGTTAATTTTCTGTATTGGGCAGGGAGAATAGTCTCTCTCTCTCTTTTTTTTTTAATTTTTCCTTTTTGGCTGTGAGGCATGAGGGATCTTGGTTCCCTGATCAGGGATCAAACTTGCTTCTCCTGCATTAGAAGTCTTAATGAAGTCTAAACCACTGGACCACCAGGGAAATCCCAGGGAGAATATTCTTATTTGTTGAAATATTTCCATTTATACTTCTATCTTCCAATAGCTTTGCATGGATGTTTCCTGCTATTTTGTGTTTATTTTGAAATGTCATATGTTTTTTGGACAAGACTGCGGGTAGAGGGCAAGATTTGAGTATCTATGTCTCTATTTCTCTCTCTCTCTCTTTTTTTTTTTTTTTGGACAATGTAATTCTTAATTTTATTTTTTTCAAATTTTTAGAAAAAAATTTAGAGCAGTTTTAGGTTTACAGAAAAATTCAGAGGAAAGTATAGAAGTTTCCCATATACTTCCTGTCCTGACACATGCATAGCGTCCCCTGTTATCAAAATCCTCCACCAAGGTCATACATGTGTTACAACTGATGAATTTCCTACATTGACGTATAATCATCCAAAGTCCATAGTTTACCTTAGGGTTCATTCTTGGTATTGTGTATTCTATAGGTTTGGATAAATGAAAAATGACATGTATTAATGATTATTACAACATAGAGAGTATTTTCACTATTGCCAAAATCCTCTGTGCTCTGCCTGTTCACCACTTCCTCCCCGACTACAAACTCCTGTCAACTACTGATATTTTTATTGTCTCTGTAGTTTTTCCTTTTTCAGAATGCCATGTATTAATAGTTGGAATTGTAGAATAACTAGCCTTTTCAGATTAACTTTTTTTACCAAGCAATATGCATTTAAGTTTCCTCCTTGTGAAAAGCTCATTTCTTTTTAGTGTTGAATAACATTCTATTGTCTAGAGGTACCTCGGTTTGTTTATTCATTGACCAACTGAAAGACATCTTGGTTGCTTCCAAGTTTTGGCAATTATGAATAAAACTGCTAGTATAAACATCTGTTTACAAGTGTTTATGTGAATTTAAGTTTTCAATGTTTTAGGCTAAATAACAAGGAGTGCAATTGCCGGATTATGTGGTAAAAGAGTATATTTAGTTTTATTTTTAAAAACTCACCAAACTGTTTTCCCAGTAGCTGTAACATTTTGCATTCCAACCAGCAATGAGTGAGAGCAGCTTTCGCTCCACATATTCTCCAGCACTGGTGTTGTCAGTGCTCCAAATTTTGGCCATTCTTATAGATGCGTAATAGTATCGTATGTAATGGTATTGTTTTGAGTTGCATTTCCCTGATGACATATGATATGGAGCATGTTTTCATATACTTATCTGCCATCTGTCTATCTTCTTTCATGAGGTTTCTGTTAAGATCTTTGGCCCACTTTTTAACTGGATTTTTTTTAAATAGAATTTTAAGAGTTCCTTGTATGTTTTAGATAACAGTCCTTTATCACTTATGCCTTTTGCAAATATTTTCTCCCATCTATGTTTTTTTATTCTCTTGACAGTGCATTTTACACAGCAGGAAACTTTACTTTTAATGAAATTTAATTTCTCAATTCTTTCTTTTTAAAAAATTTTATTTTAAAAATGTTTTCATAGTGACATTTATTGGCTTTCTTTCTGATTTTACAAGCCATACATGTTCACTGTGGACAACTAGAAAATTATAAAAGAAATCAACATAAAGTAAACATCAACAATCATCCATAACTCACCCCCCCCAGAGATGGCCATCATTAGCATTTTAATGCCCTGTTTCAGTGTACACATATTTTTTAATTGAAGTATAATTGACTCACAATATTGTGTTAGTTCCAGGTACACAACACAGTAATTCAATATTTCTATATGTTACAAATGATCCATCATGATATGTCCAGTTACCATCTGTCACCACACAAAGATATTACAGTATAATTGACTATATTTCCTGTACTGTGCCTTTTATCCCTGTGACTCAATTTTTTGTAACTGGAAGTTTGTACCTCTTAATCTCTCTTACTTAATTTACTTATTCCACCACTCTTCTCCCTCAAGCAACCACCAATTTGTTCTTTTTATCTATGACTCTATTTTGCTTTGTTATGTTTGTTCATTTGTTTTGTTTTTGATATTTCATGTATAAGCGATACACAGTCCTCATCTTTCTCTGTCTGACTTACGTCACTTATCATAATGTCCTCTAGGTCCATTTGTGTTGTTGCACATAGAAAGGTTTCACTCTTTTTATGCCTGAGTTATATTCCATTGTGTATATATAACACATCTTCTTTATTCATTCATCAGTTGATGGACACTTAGGTTGCTTCCATATCTTAGCTATTGTAAATTGGGCTTCAATGAACATAGTAAAAATATCTTTTTTAATTAGTTGTCTAAATTTTATTCAAATAAATATCCAGAAATGAAATTATTGGATTTTTGTTGTTCAATCACTAAGTCATGTCTGAATCTTTGCTGTTTCCATGGACTGCAGCACACCATGCTTCCCTGTCCTGCCTATCTCCCAGAGTTTGCTCAGATTCATGTGCATTGAGTCAGTGATGCCATCTAGCCATCTCATCCTCTGCCACCCCATTCTCCTTTTGCCTTCAATCTTTCCCAGCCCCAGAATTTTTACCAAAGAGTTGACTCTTTGGAACAGGTAGCCAAAATATTGGAGCTTCAGCTTTAGCATCAGTCCATCCAATGAATATTCAGGGTTGATTTCCTTTAGGATGGATTGGTTTGATCTCCTTACAGTCTGAGGAACTCTCAAGAATCTTCTCCAGCACCACAATTCAAAAGCATCAGTTCTTTGGCTCTCAGCCTTCTTTATGTTCCAACTCTCAAATCTATACTTGACTACTGGAAAAACCATAGCTTTAACTATACGAACCTTTGTCAGCAAAGTGATGTCTGCTTTTTAACATGCTGTCTAGGTTTGTTATAGCTTTCCTTCCAAGAAGCAAGCATCTTTTACTTACATGGCTGCAGTCACCATCTGCAGTGATTTTGGAGCCCAAGAAAAGAAAATTGGTCACTGCTTCCCCATTTTCCCCTTCTATTTGCCATGAAGTGATGGGACCAAATGCCATGATTTTAGTTGTTTGAATTTTGAATTTCAAACCAGCTTTTTCATTCTCCTCTTTCACCCTCATCAAGAAGCTCTTTAGTTCCTCTTCACTTTCTGCCATTAGAATGGTATCATCTGCTTATCTGAGGTTATTGATATTTCGTAATCTTGATTCTAGCCTGTGATTCATCGAGCTCAGCATTTTGCATGATGTACTCTGTATAGAAGTTAACTTCTGTATAGAAGTTAAATAAGCAGGGTGACAATAATTAGCCTTGCCTTACTCATTTTCCAATTTTGAGCCAGTCAATTGTTCCATCTACGGTTCTAACTATTGCTTCTTGACCAGCATACAGGTTTCTCAGAAAGCAGGTAAGGTGATCTGGTATTCCCATCTCTTTAAGAATTTTCTACAGTTTATTGTGATCCACATAGTCAAGGATTTAGTATAATCAGTGAAGAAGAAGTAGATGTTTTTCTGGAATTCTTTTTCTTTTCTTTTAATATAAATTTATTTATTTTAATTGGAGGCTAATTACTTTACAATATTGTATTGGTTTTGCCATACATCAACATGAATCTGCCACGGGTGTACATGTGTTCCCCATCCCGAACCTCCCTCCCTCCTCCCTCCCTGTTTCATCCCTCTGGGTCATCCCAGTGCACCAGCCCCAAGCAACTAGTATCATGCATCGAACTTGGACTGGCGATTTGTTTCATATACAATATTATACATGTTTTAATGCCATTCTCCCAAATCATCCCACCCTCTCTATGATCCAATGGACATTGGCAATTTGATCTCTGGTTCCTCTGCCTCTTCAAAACCCAGCTTATTCATCTGGAAGTTCTCAGTTCACATACTGCTGAAGGCTAGCTTGAATGATTTTAAGCATAAACTTACTAGCAAGTGAAATGAGCACAGTTGTACAGAACATCCTTTGGCATTGACCTTCTTTGGGATTGGAATGAAAACTGACCTTTCCAAGACCTGTGGCCACTGCTGAGTTTTCCAAATTTGCTGACATATTGACTGCAACACTTTAACAGCATCATCTTTGAGGATTTTAAATAGCTCAGCTGGAATTCCATCACCTCCACTAGCTTTGTTTATAGTAATGTTTCTAAAGCCCACATGACTTCACACTCCAGGATGCCTGGCTCTAGGTGAGTGACCACACCATTGTGATTATCCATTGGTACCATTTTTTGTACCAATTATTGCCACCTCTTCTTAATCTCTTCTGCTTCTGTTAGGTCCTTACTGTTTCTATCCTCCAGTGTTCTTGCCTGGAGAATTCCAGGGATGGGGGAGCCTGGTGGGAGGCCGTCTATGGGGTCGCACAGAGTCGGACATGACTGAAGTGACTTAGCAGCAGCAGCAGCAGCATTCTGGTAGACATAAGGCAATTTCTTATTGTGTTTTGCTTTTTATTTCTCTTATGACTGTTGAGCATCTTTTAATATTTCATTGGCCATTGGTATGTCTTTTTAAAAAATGTCTAGTCAGGTCTTCTGCCCAGATTTTTTATTTTGCTTTTGATGTTAAGTTGTTTAAGTTCTTTGTATACTTTGGACATTAACTCATCAGATATATTGTTTGGAATTATCTTCTCCAATTCAGTAGGCAGACTTTTCCTTTTGTTGATAGTTTCCTTTGCTGTCCAAAAACTATTTATTTTGATGTAGTCTCATTTGTTTATTTTTGGTTTTGTTTCCCTTGCATGAGGAGACAGATCAAAAAATTATTGCCAAGACCAACATCGAGAGAGAGTACTGCCTATATTGTCTTCTAGGAGATTGATTGTTTCAGGTTTTACATTTAAGTCTTTAATCCATTTGAGAGCTTTTTAAATGTGTGTGAGAGTATAGTACAGTTTCATTCTTTTGCATGTAGCTGTCTAATTTTCCCAATACCAATTATTGAGTTTATTTCTGGGCTCTCTATTCTGTTCCATTGATTCATCTGTCTGTTTTTGTGCCAATACTACACTGTCTTGATTAATGCAGCTTTGTAGTGTAGTTTAAAATCAGAGCACATGATACCTGTAGTTTTGTTCTTCTTTCTCAAGATTGTTTTGGTGATTCATAGTCTTTTGTGATTTCATACAAATTTTAGAATTATTTGTTCTAATTCTGTGAAAAAAATGTCATTAGTTCTATCTAGGTTGCTTAATTCAAAAGCATCCTCTTCTGTTGTTAAAGGGAAGTTCATTTTTTGAGTGAATAGATGAAAACTTTTTGGGGTGGGGTCAGTGTGTTTCCTGATTTTATGGTTCTCTTTTGTTTCTGTAAGACATAATTTCCATTGTTTGCTTTCTTTTTTCTTTTACTATCAAACATCTGAGAAATTCCTCCTCATTCAAAGGTACCTACCTCTTCTTCTGAATGGTGCCTTCCTAACATTGCAAGGAAATTCTTAAACCAGTGATGCGATTTTGTTGCTGTTGTTCAGTCACTCAGTTGTGTCCAACTCTTTGCCACCCCATGGGCTGCAGCACGCCAGGCTTCCCTGTCCTTCACCATCTCCTGAAGCTGGCTCAAACTCCTGCCCATTGAGATTACAGCTGTTATAATCTACCAGTTATCAAACCTGTTCTCAGTATTCCTTCTCTCAGGTAGAATTCTATTACAGAGAAATCCACCTATATCCAAACACTGCTTCACCCCTATGAAGACCTGTTCTTTCCCACACAATCTCTACCCCACTTTGCTCTGATGTAGAGTCTGGATTTGGTCCTGCTGGGTTTCAATATTTATTTTTCTTTTATGTAAATTGAAGTTGTTAGTAATCTCTATGCAGTGGTTGCTCTGAGTTTGTTTTACTAATTCTCCTCTTTATGTATGTGATTTTTTGATGAATATGTGGAGAAATTAAGTTTTAAGTAGATACAATGTATCTTCCGTACAGTTGTTACATCTTTATTTTACATCTTTATTTTTTTAAAGACTAGCCTACTTCAGGTTCTGGTTTCTAAATACCATTTTCCAGTAAAAGGAATTGGAATTACATACAGAAATGACTGATTCTATGTTTGGGATGGAAATATATAGAGTGAGCCTGAAGCATTTTGTCCTAGAAGAAAGGAGGAAAGCAAGCAAGCAAAGACTCTAGTAGAGTCATGCCAAAAGGACTCTTTAACAAGACCATACCTGCTAAACATTGGACATTTTGAACATCAATAAGGATAATAACTGAAACGAACAGAAACACTCAAATATATTTAAATATAAATCTGTGAGTTCATAATTATATTTAAAAATAAATATTGATTGCTTCTGTGAGGATGATACGGAATCAATGCCAGAGAATCAAAACTAGTAAGTGAAGGAAAAGAATGAAGCATTTATATTGCCTTTCCTGGGTATCCAAATAGTCAGTGAAGGAAATTTTGTCTTTATAGAAGTATTCCAATGAATGAATTAAAAAACTAATGATAAAATATCACCATCTTGCCACTTCCAGTGAATTTAACAGATCTAGGCAATAAATGGGGGTTTCCCTTATGGCTCAGCTGGTAAAGAACACCTGCAGTGCGGGAGACCTGGATTCGATCACTGGGTTGGGAAGATAACCCTGAGAAGGGAAAGGCTACCCACTCCAGTATTCTGGCCTGTACAGAATACTATACAAAATATATAGGACTATATTCTGTATAGTCCATGCAGTCACCAAGAGTCGGACATGACTGAACACTTTAACTAGGCAATACATAGTTGTTGGTGTCTCATAGAAAGAGAGAACTGGACATTATGTGCTGCTTGTTAGAAACACTCAAACTCCGCATATGAAGTGTCTCTGCCAAAAAATTAACCTGAATCTGATCAAACCTTTAAATCTACCCAGCAATTTACAGGACAAATGAGATAAATGTATGATGTAAAAAAAAGTGATGATGATACAATTAGCAAATTTCAGAATGTGAGAAAAACATTAGTATGGCAAAACCAATACAATATTGTAAAAGAAAAGAAAGAAAGAAAACATTAGAATAAACTACTTCTTTAGATAATAAGTTGCAAGGAAAAAAGGAGAGAAAAAATAATTTGGGATAAGAAGGGGAGTTTCATATTAAGCATCTTTTTGGGTTTCCCTGGTGGCTCAGAGGTTAAAACGTCTGCCTGCAATGCGGAGACCTGGGTTCAATCCTTGGGTCGGGAAGATCCCCTGCAGAAGGAAATGGCAACCCACTCCAGTATTCTTGCCTGGAGAATCCCATGGACAGAGGAGCCTGGTGGGCTATAGTCCACGGGGTCGCAGAGAGTCAGACACGACTGAGCGACTTCACTTCACTTCAACCACAATGCTATGAGATTAGAAATAAATCACAGGACAAAACCTATAAAAAATACACAAACAGGTGGAGACTGAACAGTATGTTACTAAACAAACTGGATCATCAAAGGATTGAAAGAGGAAATAAAAAAATACCTAGATACAAATAACAATGAAAACACTATAATCAAAAGCATATGGAAGGCAACGCCAAAGAATATTCAAACTATCATACAATTGCGTTCATTTCACACGCTAGCAAGATTATGCTCAAAATCCTTCAAGCTAGGCTTCAGCAGTACATGAACCGAGAACTTCCAGATGTACAAGCTGGGTTTCAAAGAAGTAGAGGAACTTGAGATCAAGTTGCCAACATTCGTTGGATCATAGACAAAGCAAGGGAACTCCAGAAAAACATCTACTTCTGCTTCACTGACTATGCTAAAGTCTTTGCATGGATCACAACAAGTTGTGGAGAATTCTTAAGAGTTGGAAATACCAGACCAACTTACCTGTCTCCTATATGCAAGTCAAGAAGTAACGGTTAGATTTAGAACTGGACATGGAATAGCTGACTGGTTCAAAATTGGGAAATGAGTAAGGCAAGGCTATATATTGTCACCCTTCTTATTTAACTTCTAACCAGAGTACATCATGCAAAATGCTGGGCTGGATGAATCACAGACTAGAATCAAGATTGCCAGGAGAATTATCAACAGCCTCAGCTATGCAGATGATACCACTCTAATGGCAGAAAGTGAAGAGGAAATAAAGAGCCTCTTGATGAGTGTGAAAGAAGAGAATGAAAAAGCTGGCTTGAAACTCAAAATTCAAACAGCTAAAATCATGGCATTTGGTCCCATCACTTCATGGCAAACAGAAGGGGAAAAAGTAAAAGCAGTGACCGATTTTTTTTTCTTGGGCTCCAAAATCACTGCAGACGGTAACTGCAGCCATGTAAGTAAAAGATGCTTGCTCCTTGGAAGGAAAGCTATGACAAGCCTAGACAGCATATTAGAAAACAGAGACATTACTTTTCTGACAAAGGTTCACACAGTCAGTTCAGTTCAGTTCAGTCACTCAGTCATGTCTGACTCTTTGAGACCCCATGAACCGCAGCACACCGGGCCTCTCTGTCCATCACCAACTCCCAGAGTTTACCCAAACTCATGTCCATTGAGTCAGTGATGCCATCCAACCATCTCATCCTCTGTCATCCCCTTCTCCTCCTGCCCTCAATCTTTCCCAGCATCAGGATCTTTTCAAAAGAGTTAGCTCTTGACATCAGGTGGCCAAAGTACTGGAGCTTCAGCTTCATCATCAGTCCTTCCAATGAACACCCAGGACTGATCTCCTTTAGGATGGGCTGGTTGGATCTCCTTGCAGTCCAAGGGACTTTTGAGAGTCTTCTCCAACATCACAGTTCAAAAGCATCAATTCTTTGGCGCTCAGCTTTCTTTATAGTCCAACTCTCATATCCATACATGACTACTTGAAAAACCATAGCCTTGAGTAGACGGACCTTTGTTGACAAAGTAACGTCTCTGCTTTTTACTATGCTGTCTAGGTTGGTGATAACTTTCCTTCCAAGGAGTAAGCATCTTTTAATCTCATGGCTGCAGTCACCATCTGCAGTTATTTTGGAGCCCCCAAAAATAAAGTCAGCCACTGTTTTCACTGTTTCCCCATCTATTTGCCATGAAGTGATGGGACTGGATGCCATGATCTTAGTTTTCTGAATGTTGAGCTGTAAGCCAACTTTTTCACTCTCCTCTTTCACTTTCATCAAGAGGCTCTTTAGTTCTTTACTTTCTGCCATGATCATCTGCATATCTGAGGTTACTGATATTTCTCCTGGCAATCTTCATATCAGCTTGTGCTTCTTCCAGCCCAGCGTTTCTCATGATGTACTCTGCATGTAAGTTAAATAAGCAGAGTGACAGTATACAGCCTTGACATACTCCTTTTCCTATTTGGAACCCATCTGTTGTTCCATGTCCAGTTCTAACTGTTGCTTCCTGACCTTCATACAGGTTTCTTAAGAGGCAGCTCTCACATAGTCAAAGCTATGGTTTTTCCAGTAGTCATGTATGGATATGAGAGTTGGACCGTAAAAAAGAGTTGAGTGCCAAAGAATTGAATGCTTTCAAATTGTGGTGCTGGAGAAGACTCTTGAGAGTCCTTTGGACTGCAAGAAGATCAAACCAGTCAATCCTAAAGGGAAACAACTCTGAATATTCATTGCAAGGATTGATGCTAAAGCTGAAGCTCCAATACTTTGGCCACCTGATGTGAAGAGCTGACTCATTGGAAAAGACCTGATGCTGAGAAAGGTTAAAGGCAAAAGGAAAAGGGTGTGGCAGAGGATGAAATGTTTAGACTGTGTCACTAACTCAATGGACATGAGTTTGAACAAACTCTGGGAGATGGTGGATGACAGAGTAGTCTGGTATGCTACAGTCTGTGGGGTCCCAAAAGACATGACCTAGTGACTGAGCAGCGTTACTTTAGATATGTAATTGTGAATGTTTTTGAAAAAAAAATTGAATTATATGAGAAAATGGTTATAGTAACAATGACTGAAAGCTATATACTGAAGCTATATACAGAAGGATCCTACCTAAAACAGAAATGTGTAGGGAACAGGTTGTAGAAATAGGTCAAAGTGTTAACAGTGGTTATATTTGATTGTTAGCTTATGGGTAATTAATTTCTCTATACTTGTTTGTATTTTTCAAGTTTTACATAATGAAAACTTGCATAGTCAGGGAAAAATTACAGAAAAAGTCCAAGACATCTTTTTTCCAATCAGCCCTTTTCCTTGTCCTCTAATTTCCTAACAAAAATGCCCAGTGCCTGTCTTGTTTCCCAGAAGAATATGTTCATTCCACTTACAGATAAAAGCTCTGCTATAGGAACTTTCATTCATATCAAAGTGTAATTCAACATTAACTGATTGAAAGAAAATCCATACTCTTAATGGAGGAGGAGGGACTGAGTGTTTACTGGGAGAGATATTTTGTTGAGTTCTGCACTGTTCTTTCAGGTTGATGAGTAACTTTCTTCAAGTTAAAGTCATCAGAAAAGAGTAGGGCAGGGGTGGAAATGGTTATGACATGTTCTCTTTAGGAACAGATAACCCAAATACCAGCTATCTTTCATGATGTGGGTGTAAACAGATTCTACATGGCCATGTGAAAGGAATTCTGAAGGAAAACATGAATGTAAAACAGGACTTCTTACCACCATTTAAAGACATACTTATTATAGCCTCTGTAATCTTGATGACCAATCAGGGTACCAAGTCAAGAAAGTTCAGTATCAGCTCACTAGTCAAAGGCAGCCTAAATCAGTATCAACCCCACCAAGAACATTCACATAAGAAAGAATCTGAAGAACAGATACGTCTATCATTTATCTTCAATTCAGTTCAGTTCAGTTCAGTCACTCAGTCGTGTCCGACTCTTTGCAACCCCATGAACTGCAGCATGCCAGGCCTCCCTGTCCATCACCAACTCCCAGAGTCTACCCAAACCTATGTCCATTGAGTCAGTGATGCCATCCAACCATCTCATCCTCTGTCGTCCCCTTCTCCTCCTGCCCTCAATCTCTCCCAGCATCAGGGTCTTTTCAAATGAGTTAGCTCTTTGTATCAGGTGGCCAAAGTACTGGAGTTTCAGCTTCAATATCAGTCCTTCTAATGAACACCCAGGACTGATCTCCTTTAGGATGGGCTGGTTGGATCTCCTTGCAGTCCAAGGGACTTTTGAGAGTCTTCTCCAACACCACAGTTCAAAAGCATCAATTCTTTGGTACTCAGCTTTCTTTATAGTCCAACTCTCACATCCATACTTGAAAAACCATAGCCTTGACTAGATGGACCTTTGTTGGCAAAGTAATGTCTCTGCGTTTTAATATGCTGTCTAGGTTGGTCATAACTTTCCTTCCAAGGAGTAAGCATCTTTTAATTTCATGGCTGCAGTCACCATCTGAAGTGATTCAGGAGTCCCCCAAAATAAAGTCTGCCACTGTTTCCCCATCTATTTCCCATGAAGTGATGGGATCGGATGCCATGATCTTAGTTTTCTGAATGTTGAGCTTTAAGTCAACTTTTTCACTCTCCTCTTTCACTTTCATCAAGAGGCTTTTTAGCTCCTCTTCACTTTCTGCCATAAGGGTGGTGTCATCTGCATATCTGAGGTTATTGATATTTCTCCCGGCAATCTTGATTCCAGATTGTGTTTCTTCCAGTCCAGCGTTTCTCATGATGTACTCTGCATATAAGTTCAATAAGCAGGGTGACAATATACAGCCTTGACGTACTCCTTTTCCTATTTGGAACCAGTCTGTTGTTCCATGTCCAGTTCTAACTGTTGCTTCTCGACCTGCATACAGGTTTTTCTAGAGGTAGGTCAGGTGGTCTGATATTCCCATCTCCTTCAGTATTTTCCACAGTTTATTTTGATCCGCATAGTCAAAGGCTTTGGTATAGTCAATAAATCAGAAATAGATGTTTTTCTGAAACTCCCTTGCTTTTTCGATGATCCAGCAGATGTTGGCAATTTATCTTACTGATTCTCAAACACAAGTAATTCAGTGCTATCTTTCTGCTTTGTATATTCATTCTTCTGTTTATCGTATTGGGTTGGTTTATTTCTCTTCATTGGTTATCTTGTCACAACAAAACCTTAAAGCAATGGACCAAAAGGTGTAGAACAACAGACAAGTTACAACTCATTCAGGTCAAGCATACAGATCTTTTATTAGTCCAACTAATAAAAGGAGTCCTCCTCATCCTTCCTGGCAAACCCTCTTGGCTTCCCTATTTTATACTTCCAGTCTTCTCCTTTTGGTTATGTCTGATTCAAAGTAGGGCTTGTACCCACCACCAATCAATGAAAGGGAATACAAATGGGCATATGCTCAAGGCCGATTGACAATTATAAGTTGTATAACAGCAGGCTGTGTTGTTTATATCTTCCCGTAATTCCATCTGTTATAATTAGATGTAGAATATTCATGAGCCCTTAATGGGCTCTTAACTGCCTAACCGCCTAAGGTTTCTTGGAGAAGCCCCTGTGGTCTTTTGTATCCACTGTGTGCCTAGGACACATGTGCAAGAGTTGAAAAGTCTCTAGTTATTTTGTAGAGTATCTGTGAGCTCTGCTGTGTGTATCTGGGATGAAGTTTAGCGATCAGCTTGCATCCCTTTCAGCCAGGCCTCCCCTTGTTGCTCGTATCTAACTTCCTACTTAGCAACCCTAATCAATCAACCCTAATCAACTCCCTATTAAGTCCCATTCTTCTTTCTGGACACAGTTATGAAGCTCTCTTTGGCAGACTGTCTTCCCTTAAACCTCATTGTAGGTAGTTGGTATGACCTTTTATCATTTTTGTTTCTCCTCAGGCACTCAATCCCATGATGATTGAAGTATTTTGTAGATAGTCACTTGTAGGTTTCCGAACCTTCCTGGATGGATGTTGTATAAAAGATGATAGGTTTGAACAAACTCCATGTCTTGAAGATTTTTAAAGAAAATGACCTTTGGTGCTCTTTGAAAGAGACAGTTAATTGGAAATTCTAACTGCCTGTCCTTTAGGTTTTTCTAAGCATGCTTCTGTACTTGGTAGCAGCTGATTGGCTGTTTCCACAGTTAAGTGAACTACTAAACCAGTGAGCTGTGAAAACTCGGCTCCCAATTTGGGTTCTTCTTTGTCAACTTATATGGAAGAAAGCTTGGGAAAATATAAAAAAGAAAAGTGCAACTGGTTGGGCATCCCAGTGAGAGGAAATTACAGTAAGAAATAAAGGCCCTACTATAGAGCATGAATTTATAGTGTAATCACTCCTCCATGATAATATAAATACCAGATGGTGAGGGAGGGAGGTTCCTTCTCTGGGACAATTTCCAATATTTATTTGGTGGCAGAGAATAGAAATGCCCAGATATGTGCCCTATATCTGACCATTACATGAAACTTGTAAGCGTTAAATGGAAATAAGTGGAGGTAATTTGACTGTTAAGGATTAGTAGGAGAGTATGATATGATAAGGATAAAGAGGTTGCTTCAATGTATGAAAATATGGATTCAGAGCTAATATTTATCAAGTGCTTATTCTGTGTAAAGTAGCTGTTGGATGTGTTAGTATATTATTCATTTCTTTTCACAACAACCCTCTGAAGTAGGCCCTAATTGACTGAATAGAAAATGAACCTGAACCTGAAAAAGTTATGTCACTTTCCAGTAGTCAAACATCTTAGTGGAGAAACTAAAGGTCCTCTGACTCTGCTATCTGATTAATCTTTTGTTTAAATCATTACCAGTTTCCTCACCCAACAGTTATTCTTTTTTTTTTTCTTGATCACACTTTCCTGATATTTAACTCTTGAGCCAGCCTTTAGAGACTCAGGAGAAACCTGCGAACTTCAGGAGAAGCCTCTTTTACTTCAAAAAGTCAGGGGCACGTAGGGTCCCAAACAAAGCTAGAAGGTCCTAAAGAGTCCTGTTTAGTTTCAAGATCAAAGTGTTAGCAGAGTTGGTTCCCTTTGAGAGCCACAAGGAAGGAACTGTTCCAGGCCTCTCACCTTGGCTTGTAGATGGCTGCCTTCTCCCTGTGTCTTCACATCATCTTCCCTCTGTATGAGCATGTGTCCAAAATTTTCCCTTCTTATAAAGACACCAGTCGTGTTGGATTAGTGCCTACCCTACTGATTTCATTTTAGCTTAATTACTTCTGTAAAGACACCCATCGGAGAAGGCAATGGCACCCCACTCCAGTACTCTTGCCTGGAAAATCCCATGGATGGAGGAGCCTGGTAGGCTGCAGTCCATGGGATCGCGAAGAGTCGGACATGACTGAGCAACTTCACTTTCACTTTTCATTTTCATGCATTGGAGGAGAAACTGGCAACCCACTTCAGTGTTCTTGCCTGGAGAATCCCAGGGATGGGGGAGCCTTGTGGTCTGCTGTCTATAGGGTCGCATAGAGTCGGACACGACTGAAGTGTCTTTAGCAGCAAAGACACCCATCTCCAAATATGACCACATTCTAATATATGTGGGGTTTGGGACTTCAGCATATGAATTTGGTGGGTGGGAAACAGTTTGGCCCATAACAGATACTTGCTAACACACATAGTGGTGTGCATTACAGAAGAACACCAAGGCTGGGAGATTCTTCACGGAAACAAGCCTGTGCTTGTCCAGGGAAGATGTTACCTCATCCTTCAAGGTTGTTTGCTGCAAACACAATGCTGAGAAAAGGGCCTTGCATTCTTGGTTCCCAGTAAGGATGTGCAGGGATGCTTAGGAGTCATGTGGGTTGTCTCTTTCAAGAGCGTTGCAGTCAGAATCTTAGATCAAGTACAACTATATCATCCCGAGTCTTTATCAAGTCAGGTTGTGTTTTACACAGCTGTAGAATTAATCACGCCTCTCTAACAGTGACGTGGATTGCAGAAAAACCTGAGCAACAGCTCTTTAGTTTACAATAATTATAAATATCTTTCTCACCAACTAAGGAGTAAGTGTAGAGTTTAGTCCATTGTTCCCTGCTTTTATCACATAATGAGAAATATTTTTAATTCAAAAGAGAGATGTTTTCTTTACTATGCTGTTGTTTATAGCAAAAGGAACTAAAAAGTGTGTTCAGAGTAAATGAATGGAAACAATTCTTGTTTCTTCTAACAGATGGAATTGCCACATTTATATGTTCTGATTTTACTTTTGAACATGTTTGACTTTTCATCAGGAATAACATATAATAAAGGTAGGTTTCAGACTCTTACTCTCTAAAATACAGAAAAGCTCCTCAGGAGTTCCCCTTTATATCCTTTCCTCACCAGCAGTAACAGTTTTTTCTTTTAGCATGTCTTCTTTACCTTATGTTCCAGTTTTTCCTGGGTACTATCTATTGTAGAGGTTTCTAATAATATCATTGTGCACATTGGGACTTTTCTTTAGCTATAGTATTTCATTACTTGTAAGTCATACAATATTTAAATTTTAAGGAGCATTTTATATTTACAAAGCTTAAATTATTTGGATAGATCTTTTTGATTTTTCCTCCATGAATGGTTACATGTAAGGTGAATTGTAAACTGAGTTATAGGCTAATAATCTGAGAATTTTCTGAAATTAATGCATGGATCAAATTGACGAATTGGATTTTTATGGTGTAAAACTTTATAAAAGGAATAAGACAAATCCACCTCTATTTGTGCAGATTGTATAGCTTCTGTAGTTTCCGAAACTGGATCTACCAGAATATAGTAGATGCTCAAAAAAAATTGTTGACTGAGTGGATGGAGAGACTTGAGGCTCTCTTCTACACATGGATGTGTTGCAGAATTGGATGAGTTGTGGAGTGAACCAGTTCTATTTCCTATATCTGCTAGAGAATATATTACACAAATATGGATTAAGATTACAGAGTCACTGGCAAACTTATGAGACTTCGGAGAAGAGAGAGTATATACTTCCAACTGGGCACAGGATGGAGTCAGAGAAAACATTGCAGGAAAGATAGCGATATATATGGGTCCCCCAAATGTCTATGCAGGCATGTGGAAGAGTATCCCACAAAGACAGCACAAGGATAAGTGATCTAAGGATAAGTGATTTTTCAATCCCATCTTTCAACTTTGTAAAGGTTTTTATTGAAAAAATTTTAGCAAGCTTCCATCTTTCTGTACATCAGGTTTTTTGCATTTAAATAGTTTCAAACTGTATTGAAATTTCATTTGAGATATTTAAATTAAGTAAAAATTCCATTTTCAAATGTCTAGAGTATTACAGATATGACATTAATTATAGGTGATATATTTATGAGATTTCTTACAACAAAATCACATAATAATGTAAACATTTCCCACTACCTATATTCAAAATGCTCTCTCCACAGCATGCACTTTTTAAGGTATTTGATTTCATGTTCCTTGTTCAAATGAACCTTCAATTTGAAAGGACATATTGAGTCCTGATTTACTTTTTTGAAACTGTCAGCATATTCCTGACAGCCATTTTTCATTTCAAAAAGATAAAAAAATTTAAAACACTTTTTCAAAAATGATATAAAAAATCCCTAACTCATCTTTAAATTAAACAGTCTTTTAAAAAGTATTTTGCCATTGGATACCACCAAAACCCATGCTTATTATAAAAGATGTCTGTAGTCACTCTTCATCTAGCCCTACCTATGATGGGCTTCAGTACTTTGCTGCATCTGGCTTTAACTTCATTCTGCCAAAGAAAGCCAGAGCTGGACAGTATTTAAAGCTGTAATACCACAGTTTATTCAGGGACTGTTGCAATTGAGGAAAAAATATCTCAGTATAGAACTAGTCTCAGTTCCAAACACAGCATAGGCAAGTGGTTTAAAACTCAACATTAAAAAAACTAAGATGGCATCTGGTCCCATCACTTCATGGCAGATAGAAGGGGAAAATGTGGAAACAGTGACAGACTTTATTTTCCTGGGCTCCAAAATCACTGCTGATGGTGACTGCGGCCATGAAATTAAAAGATGCTTGCTCCTTAGAAGGAAAGCCATGACAAAGCTAGACAACATGTTAAAAAGCAGAACCATTTCTTTGCTGACAAGGTTCTGATTTTTCCAGTATCATGCATGGATAATAGAGTTGGTCCATAAACAGGAGGCTGAGTGCCTAAGAATTGATGCTTTTGAAATTAGTTTTCGAAATTAGCTTTAACATTTTAGGGCTGGAGAAAACCCTTGGGGAGTCCCTTGGACTGCAAGGAGATCAAAGTAGTCAATCCTAAAGGAAATCAACCCTGAATATTCATTGGAAGAACTGATGCTGAAGCTGAAGCTCCAATACTTTGGCCACCTGACGCACAGAGCCGACTCATTGGAAAAGACCCTGATGCGGGAAAGATTGAGGGAAGGAGGAGAAGGGGGTGACAGGATGAGATGACTGGATGGCATCACTGACTCAATAGACATGAGTTTGAGCAAACTCAGGGAGATAGTGAAGGACAGGGAAGTGTGGCATGCTGCAGTCCAAGGGGTCACAAAGAATTGAACATGACTTAGCATCTGAAAAACAACAGCAATTGTATCTTTAAAATGAAAAAATGGGAGATTAACTTTATCTAGAGTCATGGGAATTTAAAATATACAATTATAATTTTTATTCTTTTAAAAATATTTCCTGTTTAAAAATATGTTTTTTAATGGAAATTCTTCCTTAATGACCTAAAATATACATATATGTGTTTGTATTATTTAGGTGACACAGAGGCACGCTTTGCTTGTGATAGTGAAGGGATTCCCCCAAGGGATGAAATGATCAAATTGTATCTTTCCTCTGATGACTTGGTAAGGTCCATTACTAATAGCATGTGTTTTACAATCCCTTGTACTCCTTTTAAGTCCAAATGTGAAACCAGTAGCACTGTACTCTTTTCAAGTATCTTCTACCATTTTCAGACTTCAGGAGGTGAAATTAGATATAAATAATTATCCTTTCTATTTCATTTCCCTTGGATCAAGTGAAATATTTCATTTAACCATTGAGCACTCTGGGTAGTTTGCTTTCTTTTTTTTTAAGATGCCTCCTTCCTCTTTTTAAAAAAAGATTGGCTGTAACAATCTTCATTTTTTATGAATCTAATTTGTTCATTTGAAGTTTGACAGATGTAGCCTGTTAGAGAAAGAACATTACCTCACATGAACTTGGGAAAGAATCTTTTCCTTTCATAACAAGTACCACATTGCAGTTGTCATTTTGGGTAAGGGTTATTTGATTCCTTTGATTCAAATAATGACAAAGTTTAAAAAGCACAGCAAAATAAAATGTTGTTAAGATAGTCATGAAGCAAATGCTAACAAAAATATAAGTTAGTGAAAATTGCACAGATTGTCTAAAAATCCATGATAAATACAACAAAGAAAAATGCTCCATAAGGACAAATACGTTTATCCTAAAGTCTGCTTTGACTTAGTTCCCCATTCCTTCTTGATATGCCAAACATATATTTAATTTTTTATTTTCAGCTCTTATGAAGTTCATGACATTTGAGTCACACATGTCTTTCCTGTTTGTGATTGAATATTATGGGAAATGAAGAAGGAAATGGCAACTCACTCCAGTATTCTTGCCTGGGAAAGCCCATGGACAGAAGAGCCTGGTGGGCTACAGTTCATGGGGTTGCAAAGAGTCAGACATGACTGAGTCTCTGAGTACATATTTTAGAAAAGAAATGGGCTCTAGAGAAAGAGAGACTTACAGAACTGGGGTCAAATTTCGGTTCTACCATACATGGGCTGTGTGGCCTCAGGCAGCCTCTCTAATCTTCAATTTTGTCCTTTGTGAAGGCGAATTATAACCTAGTTTTTGGATAGCTGTAATGTGCTAATTCTAGAAGGGGCTTCCCTCATGGCTCAGCCAGTAACAAATCTGCCTCAATGCAGGAGACCTGAATCGAATCCCTGGGTTGCAAAGATCCTCTGGAGGAGGGCATGGCAACCCACTCCAGTATTCTTGCCTGGAGAATTCTATGGACAGAGGAGCCTGGTGGGCTACAGTCCATGGGGTCAAAAAGAGTCAGATATGACTGAGAGATTAAGCACATCACAGCACAGTTCTAGAAGAGGAATTAGTAGAAATAATAGTTAACATTTATAAAGTATTAATGTGTGTCAGGCATTTTTCTAAGCATTTTCATGTTCATTATAACATTTAATCTTCTTTAAGATAAGTACTATAGGGAAGTACTGAACCTCCCCTCTTAGGTTCTGTGGCTGGGCCCTGTAAAATAAACTGACAAAAGACAGATTGAGCAGGAGATAAATATGAACTTTGGGAATTCCCTGGCAGCCCAGTGGTTAGGACTCAGCACTTTTACTGCCATGGTCTGGGCTGAATCCCTGATTGGGGAACTAAGATCCTGCAAGCTGCAGGGCACAGCCAAAAATAGAGAAAAGTTTATTTACATGCAATGCACATATGCATAGGAGAACTCAGTGATGAGTAACTCAAAGGGGTGCTTAGAATTTGGAGTTTATATACCATCTTAACAAACAGCAATAAATTGTGGAGAAGTGATAACACCTTTGTATTTGGGGTTATCTCCTGGTTAACCTGGAGAAGGCAATGGCATCCCACTCCAGTACTCTTGCCTGAAAAGTCCCATGGACGGAGGAGGCTTGTGGGCTGCAGTCCATGGGGTCGCGAAGAGTCGGACATCACTGAGTGACTTCCCTTTCACTTTTCACTTTCATGCATTGGAGAAGGAAATGGCAACCCACTCCAGTGTTCTTGCCTGGAGAATCCCAGGGGACCCGGTTAACCCCCTTAGTATACAAATCCCATTAGGTCAAGGATTTTTGCCTGTTTTGTTCACTTCTGTTTCCCCAGCACCTATGATGCTGCCTGCTTCATGGTAAGGGCTCAGTAAATATCCTTGGAATGAATGTTTCCTCATTTTATAGATAGGGAAACTGAGATTCAGATAGGTAACTTGCCCAAAGTGACCTCTACTAAGAGAACCAAATGAGATGAAGCTCATCTTATCTGTACTGACTTTCAAGAAAATCCACCATTTATGATCACTACCTTTTCATTTACCTTCTCACAACTGGGAAATATTCAATAAAAATGCAGTGAAATGATTTTGCTTCATACACTTGCTTCTTTTTTATTTAGACACAAAATAATGATGTTAATAAAATAGAAATTTCTACATGTGATAGCATTAGGCTTTGATTTTATGTTTATCAAATATAATAACTTTATGACCATTTCTATGACAGAAAATATTATTATAGGATGTATTGAAATCTGTTATGACACTAGCATAATAGCTTACTGACTTTTGAAAAGTGTACTTTTCAAAATAGATTTTTTTTAAGTTAGACTAGAATTACTAGAGATAGTAATCTTTAGCAGCATCTACTTTTCATAGATTTCTCCTCACTTTTAAATTAATGTAAAACATGCTTCCCTTCATTAAATTGTCACTACTTGCTTTTGTTTTTCTCTTTCCCAAAGAAAATCCAGTGTTTTTTCCAATCTGAAGCTGAGTTTACTACAAAGGAGTTTCTCAGCGTATTCACATCAGCAGGACTTGCTCCCAGCCTGGAAATCATAAATAGTACATACACGGGGGTCTTCCACTTTAATTTAACTTTGGTAATTACATTTTATTTTATTCTATGATATATTATTAACAAGAATACTGTTCCTTTTAGCATGTGTTTTTAAAAACAGCTAATCTGGCAATATGGTTTAAATCCAATAATACATTGCTATACTTTTTACTTTAAACAGTGATATTCTTTTAAGAAATTAAGAGAAGAAAAGAAAAAGATTCGTATTTTTTATTCACATATTCATTATTTCTACTGCTATTCATTCTTTTCTGTAAGTATAAGTTGGCATTTGGTGTCATATTCCTTCAACAATGAAGAACTTTTAGCATTTCTTACAGAGCAGGTGTACTAGCAATTAATTCTCTGGATGTTTTTTGCCTTTGAAAATGTATTTATTTCATTTTGGGTGGAGTGAGAGAGGGTAGCAACTTTATTAAGATATAATTTACATACCATACAATTTGCCTTAAGTGTACAATTAAATGGTTTTTAGTATATTCACAGAGTGCAACCCTCACTACTATCTAATATTAGAACACTTTCACCACTTCCAAAAGACAACCCATACCCATTGACAGTCACTCCCCATTACACTTTCTGCTCCCCAGTATTAAGCTACCACTAATGTACTTTCTGTCTCTCTGGATTTGCTTATTTGAACATTTCATTTAACTGAAACTGTATAATATGCAGTATTTTGTGAATGGCTTCCTTCAATTATAATATTTTCAAGGTTCATCATGTGATAGCATATATCAGTACATAATCCTTTTTAATGACATTATATTATGATCTCCTTCATGGATCACAGCCTTGTGATCCATAAGCTTGCATAACTCAATGAAGCTATTAGCCATGCTCTGCAGGGCCACCCAAGAAAGTTATAGTGAAGAGTTCTGACAAAATGTGGTCCACTGGAGCAGAAAATGCCAAACCAATCCGTAGTCTTGCCACAAGAACTCCATGAACAGTACAAAAAGGCAAAAAGATATAACCAGAAGATAAGCCCCCTAGGTTGGAAGGTGTCCAATATGCTACTGGGGAAGAGTAGAGGGCAATTATGAATTGCTCCAGAAAGAATGAAATGGGTGGGCCAAAGCGGAAATGACACTTGGGGAAAGTAAAGTCTGATGCTGTAAAGAACAATATTGCATAGGAACCTGAAAGTTAGGTCCATTAATCAAGGTAAATTGGATGTGGTCAAGCACTGAACATTGAGTTCACCAGCAAGATGAGATGGCAAGAATGAACATCTTAGGAATCCATGAACTAAAATGGATGGGAATGGGATGGGAATTAAATGGGTCATTTAATTCAGATGACCATTATATTTACTACTGTGTGCAAAAATCCCTTTGAAGAAATGGAGTAACCCTCATAGTCAACAAAAGAATCTGAAATGCAGTAGTTGGGTGCAATCTCAAAAACGACAGAATGATCTCACTTCATTTCCAAGGCAAACCACTCAACATCACAGTAATTCAAGTCCAGGCCCAACCACTAATGTCAAAGAGGCTGAAGTTGACTGGTCATATAAAGACCCAAAACAATATCTAGAACTAACACACACACACACACAAAATGTCCTTTTCATCATAGGGGATTGGAATGCAAAAGTAGGAAGTCAAGAGATACCTGGAACAGCAGGCAAGATTGGCCTTGGAGTACAAAATGAAACAGGGCAAAGGCTAACAGAGTTTAGTCAAGAATATACACTGGTCATAGCAAACACCCTTTTCCAATAACCCAAGTGATGACTCTACACATGGACATCACCAGATGGTCAATACTGAAACCAGATTATGTTCTTTGCACCTAAAGATGGAAAAGCTCTAGACAGTCAGCAAAAACAAGACCTGGAGCTAACTGTGGCTTAGATCATAAGCTCCTTATTGCCAAATTCAGACTTAAATTGAAGAAAGTACAGAAAACCACTAAGCTGTTCAGGTATGACCTAAATCAAATCCCTAATGATTATATAGTGGAGGTGATGAATGGATTCAAGGGATTAGATCTGATAGAGTGCGTGAAGAGCTATGGATGGAGGTTTGTAACATTCTAATGGAGGAAGTGACCAGAATCATCCCCAAAAAAGAAATCTAAGAAGGCAAACTGGTTGTCTGAGGAGGCTTTACAAATATACGAGAAAAGAAGAGAAGTGAAAGGCAATGGAGAAAGGGAAAGATATACCCAACTGGGGCATCCCTGGTGGTTCAGTTGGTAAAGAGACTTCCTGCAATGCAGGAGTCCCAGGTTTGATCCCTGGGTCAGGGAATATCCCCTGGAGAAAGAAATGGCAACCCACTCCGCTATTCTTGCTTAGGAAATCCCATGGACAGAGGAGCCTGGCAGGTTGCGGTCAGTGGGGTTGCAAGTGTCGGGCATGACTTAGCAACTAAACCACCACCACCACGATACACAACTGAATGCAGCATTCCAGAGAATATCAAGGAGAGGTAAGAAGGCCTTCTTAAATGGACAATGTAAAGAAATAGAGGGAAACAGTAGAATGGGAAAGACTAGAGACTGCTTCAAGAAAATTGGAAGGACTTCTTTGGTGGTCTAGTGGTTAACAATCTGCCTGCCAATGCAGGGGACCCTGGTTTAATCCTTGGTCCAGAAAGATCCCACATGCTGCAGAGCAACTAAGCCCATAACTTTTTAGCCTGTGCTCTAGGCCCCTTGGAGAAGGCAATGGCAACCCACTCCAGTATTCTTGCCTGGAGAATCCCAGGGACGGGGGAGCCTGGTGGGCTGCAGTCCATGGGGTCGCTACGAGTTGGATATGACTGAAGCGACTTAGCAGCAGCAGCAGCAGCAGCTAGACCCCTAGAGTCACACCTGATGAAGCCCATGGGCCCTAGAGCCCATGCTCCATAAGAAGAGAAGCCACCACAAAGAGAACCCGAGGCACATCTAGAGAGTGGGCCCTGCTTGTCAGAACTAGAGAAAGCCTGTGTGCAGCAACAAAGACAGAGCTCAACCAGAAGTTTAAAAATTAATAAATGAAAATTTTAAGAAATAAAATGAAAATTGGAGATATCAAGGGGACATTTCATGCAAGGATGGGCATGATAAAGGACAGAAATGGCAAGGACCTAACTGAAGCAGAAGAGATTAAGAAGGATGGCAAGAATACACAAAAGAACTATACAAAAAAAAGGTCTTAATGACCCAGATAACCATGATGATGTGGTCACTCACTTAGAGCCAGACGTCTTGGAGTGTGAAGTCAAGTGAACCTTAGGAAGCAAACAAAAGTAGTGGAGGTGATGGAGTTCCAGCTGAGCTATTTCAAATCCTAAAAGATGATGCTGTTAAAGTGCTATGCTCAATATGTCAGTAAACTTGGAAAACTCAGCAGTGGCCACAGGACTGGAAAAGGTCAGTTTTCATTCCAGTCCCAAAGAGCATGCCAAAGAATGTTCAAACTACCACACGTTTGCATTCATTTCACATCCTAGCAAGGTAATGCTCAAAATCCTTCAAGCTAGGCTTCAACAGTATATGAACCAAGAACTTCCAGATGAACAAGCTGGATTCTTTCCATTTATTTAGGTTTTCTTGAATTTCTTTCAACAAAGTTTTGCACTTCTTTTGTTAAATTTATTTCTAATATTTCATTCTTTTTGATGCTGTTGTAAAGAAAATTGCTTTCTTATTTTCATTTCCAGATTGTTCTTTGCAAGTATATAAAAAATACAATTAATTGTTGTATCTGATGTCCTGAAAACATACTGAACTCACTTATAAATTCTAGCAGGTTTTTAGTGGTCACTCTAATTTTTGAAAGACTATTTTGTAAGATGTAGAGTTTCTGAGTGATTTCATTTGCTTTAAGCATTTTGAATATGTCATTCTGCATTTTGAATATGTCACCTGACATCATTTTTCCTGGATGAGAAGCAAACTGTTAATTTTGTTATTGTCCCCTGTATGTAATGTGGCATTTTCCTGTTAGTGCTTTTAAGATGTTCTTTTTATATCTACTCTAATTGAGATTCTCTAGGCTATTTGGATTGTAAGTTTACAAAATTTTAAAAGTTTTCAGCCACTACTTCTCCAAAGAAATGCTCTACCCCTTTCTCTCTTTTCCTGCCTGGGACTCTAACTGGGCACATTTTTTTTTTTTATAATAGTAAAAGATGTTTATCAGTTTTCACAATCAACAGCCAGACAAAAAAGTAAAAGATTATTACAATTGCAAGCCATAATGGGAACATGATTAACTTAACAATATAAAATAATTACATACAATCTGGGGGTTGTCAAACAGAGTGATGTGGTAAGTGAAAGTGCATACATGCAACATGTTTTCATCCACCCAGCCAGTCTATGTCTTTTGGTTGGTGTATTTAATCCATTTACATTTAAGGTAATTATCAATACATATGATCCTATTACTGTTTTCTTAATTGCTTTGGGTTTATTTTCTTTTCTTTTAATTTAATTTTATTTTATTTTTAAACTTTACATAATAGGGTTTATTTTCTATAGATCTTTTCCTTCTCTTGTATTTCCTGCCTGGAGAAGCTTCTTTAGCATTTGTTGTAAAGCTGGTTTGGTGGTGCCGAATTCTCTTAATTTTTGCTTGTCTGGAAAACTTTTGATTTCTTGATCAAATCTGAAGGAGAGTCTTGCTGGGAAGAGTATTTGTGGTTGTATGTTCTTCCCTTTCATCACTTTAAATATATCATGTCATTCCCTTCTGGCTTGTAGAGTTTCTGTTGAGAAATCAGCTGATAACCTGATGGGAGTTCCCTTGTATATTATTTGTCATTTTTCCCTTGTTGCTTTTAATATTTTATCTCTGTATTTAATTTTTGTCAGTTTGATCACTATGTGTTTCAGTTTGTTCCTCCTTGGGTTTATTCTTCCTGGGACTCTCTGTGCTTCCTGGCCTTGGTTGACTATTTCCTTTCCCATGTTAGGGAAGTTTTCAGGTATTATCTCTTCAGATATTTTCTCAGGTCCTATCTCTCTCTCTTCTCCTTCTGGGAGCCTATAATGTGAATGTTGGTGCATTTAGTGTTATCAGAGGTCTCTTAGGCTGTTTTCATTCTTTTTTCTATATTCTGTTCCATGGCAGTGATTTCCACCATTTTGTCCTTCAGGTCATTTATCCATTTTTCTGCCTCAGTTATTCTGCTATGGATTCTTTCTAATGTATTATTCATTTCTGTTTGTCTGTTCTTTAGTTCTTTTAGGTCTTTGGTAAACATTTCTTGCATCTTCTTGAACTTTGCCTCCATTCTTTTCCCAAGATCCTGGATCATCTTCACTATCATTATTCTGAATTCATTTTCTGGAAGGTTACCTATCTCTATTTCATTTAATTGTTTTTCTGGGATTTTATCTTATCCCTTCATCTGTGACAAAACTTTCTGCTTTTTCATAGTGATTAACTTTCTGTGATATGGTTTTTGTTTCAGCTGCTGTGAAACTATGCTTCTTTTGCTTCTTCTGTCAGCCCTCTAATGGATGAGGCTAAGAGGCTTGTGTAAGCTTCTTGACGGGAGGGACTGGGAAAAACTGGGTCTTGCTCTGGTGGCCAGGGCCTTGCTCAGTAGTTTTAATCCAATTATCTGCTAATAGGTGGAGTTGCACTCCCTCCCTGGTAGTTGTTTGGCCTGAGGTGACCCAGCCCTGGTGTCTATAGGCTCTATGGTAGGGTTAATGGTGAACTCCAAGAGAGTTTATGCCAAGTGCCACCGTCCCTGTGGTGAGCCCCTGCTGACCCAGGCCCCTACAAGAGGCCCTCCAACACTAGCAAGTAGTTTTGGTTCAGTCTCCTATGGGGTCACAGCTCCTCTCCTCTGGGTGTTGCTGCACCAAAATTTCGTTTGTGCCCTCAAAGACTGGAATCTCTGTTTCCCCCAGTCCTCTGGAAGGCCTATAATCAAACCCCACTGGCCCTCAAGGCCAGATTCCTGAGGATTCCCACTCCCTTTGTTGGATTGTCAGGCTTCCCAGCCTTCACAATAGTGGGGTTCAGAACCTTCACAATAGTGCGAGAACTTCTTTGGTATTATTGTTCTTCAGTCTGTGGATCACCCACCTGGCGTGTATGGGATTTGATTTTATCATGATTGCACACCTCCTACCATCTTGCTGCAGCTTCTTCTTTGGACATGGGGTGTTTTTTGGTGGGTTCCAGTGTCCTCCTGTTGATGGTTATTCAATAGCTAGTTGCAATTTTGGTGCTCTCACAGGAGGAGATGAGGACATGTTCTTCTACTCCACCATCTTGAACCAAAAGCTCAATTGGGCACATTTTGGAAAATGTTTTATCAACCCACAGATCTCTATAGCTCCATCTATTTTCCTTTAATCATTTTATCCCTATTTAAGACTGAATAATCTCAGTTGTTATATATTTAAGTTCACTTATTCTTTCTTTGGCCCTTTCCAACCACATCCTTCCTCCTGCTCCCCCATCCACAGCCCTTGACCCTTCCCAGCCTCCCCCCAACACAGGCCACCAGGAGGGCTCCTGAGACCCTCCCCCATGGCAAAAGTCTTCTTGCATGCGACTCATTCCACTGAGAGTAGGAGGGTGTAGGCTAGACCGTGGACTGCCAAACAGAGGCCTGAGGTGCAGGGAGGTCAGTGTACCTTAGTTTCTTCCTCAACAACAACTGAATTTTTATAGTATCTGAAAATTGACAGGACTTCCCTGGTGGCTCAAATGGTGAAGAATCTGCCCGCAATGCAGGAGAGCAGGTTTGATCCCTGGGTTGGCAAGATCCTCTGGAGAAGGGAATGGCTACCCACTCCAATACTCTTTCCTGGAAAATCCATTGAGGACCCTGGTGGTCTACAGTCCACAGGGTCGCAAAGTGTCAGACACGACTGAGCGACTAACACACACAGTTAATATTTTATCTGTTACAGTTTTAAGCCTAATTATTTCCACTTGGTTTTATGATTTTATTTTTAATTTCAATACTGGATTTCCTATCCTTTCCCTCATTAACAAATTTTCCTTAAATCTCTTTGCATATTTGTAATAGCTTCTTTGAAGTCTTTGTCTGTATCTGAATTCATTCTGTGTCAGTTTATGGTTTATCTTTTTTTACCTGAATATTAGTTACATGTTTCTGTTTATTTTCATATCCTGTTATTTTTGATAGAAAAGTGACATTGACAATAGTAAGCTGTAGCAACTCTGGATTTTGCTATGTTCTTATAAGAATTTGCTGTTGTTTTTGTTGGTAGTGATCTAAAATACTATTAATTGCCCTGGTGTTGCAGTCCTTTAATGGACCAGAACCTGGTGGTCCGGAGTCAATGATAAGAAAGCAAAAGAGAGAAAGAGGCTAGTATTCCCTGGGTTATGCAGAGAACCAATAAAGAACCAATTCATATTTAAGCCCTAGGACAGGGCTTGTACCACTTACAGAGGCACAGGGTGTCCTCTTGAAGAGGTCCTGAATGCTGGGAGCGAGCTCCACCCATGACAAAGGTCATGAGGAAGGAGGCTCGGCATACGCAAAGGCAGGATCGAGCCTCAGGAGTCCCCCTGGAAATTCTCGAGCATCTACCCCCCCAAAACCAGAGTCTGCCTACTTTCTGCTTTGTGCTTTCACCTACACCTCTGACTTTACGGGGGGCTGTCCCCCACTACCTCTCTCTGAAAAAAGAGTTAGCTTACAGCTCCAGTGAATAATTCCTGGGTGTGACAGTGTTTCAACCTACAAACTCCTTTGGAAGTCCTCTAGCCTGCCTGAATAGGTTTTTCCGGCCACATGTGATTGCTCAGAGCCTCCCAACTGTGAGAGGCATGAGATGTTCTAAACTGTCTAAATACAGATTCCTTTGAGCAGTTAAAAGATTGATTAGAAATTGTATTGGTGAAGGGATTTTCACTTGTCGGGCCAATGTTTGCTGCTAAGTTTCCATATCCCTTACCTGCTGTGTCCCTGGCAGTGTATTGATTAATATAATTGGTATAAGTAGTAGCTTTAATGTTTGTAACCTGGGACCCTTGAGTTGATTCTTTTTCTTGTTATAGCCCACCACACCTTTGCTCTGTAGGAATGCAACTTTATCTAATGCTTTTTGGAGGCTGGCGCCTGACTTTAGAATAATCACCTTTAGAGAAAAATAAGTTTCTTAAAATGTTAACAGGCCTCTGGGCCAGAAGATGATGTAAATCACCTAAACTTTTGCATATGATAAGTTTGCAGGAAGAAAGCCTGGCTTGCTGCATGACTCTACCCCTTCCCCCATTATCCTCTATGCATAACTTAAGGTATAAAAACTACTTTGGAAAATAAAGTGTGGGCCTTGTTCACCGAAACTTGGTCTCCCCATGTCATTCTTTCTCTCACCTTCTGGCTGAATTATTCAGCCTCTTTTCTCCACTGAATTTCCTCACTGAGCTATCCTTATTTCAGCCTCTTTTCTTCACCGAATTTTCCTACTGAGCTATCCTTATTCTATTACTCTTTATATCCTTAATTAACGTTTAATTAAGCAGTTGTTTCCTGATCCTTGCCGACGCCGTCCCCACTTCGAATTCCCTGGACCCACCCGGGCTGGACCCTGGCACCTGAAAGCCCGGGCAGGAAAGTGAGCTTGGCAGGTTTCTATGCTCCAGAGAATTAGCTAGAGAGAGAGAGAAAGAGAAAGAAAGACACAGGGACCCAAGTCTCTAGTGAAACAAGTGTATTTTATTAGCAGAAATTCAGGCTTATATATCTTTAGTAAAATGACTACTCAGCCATTACAAAGGATGAAATCCCATCAATTGCAACAAAATGGATAGTCTAATACATACAAGGTTGCTGATGCTGAAAAGAGTCATTGAAGGGAGGTGCTGAGAGGAATCCAGGCAGGTCCCTTTCCCATGATCTCAGTCCTGAGAACTGCGTGCAGCTCTACTCGTTCCCAGAATAGGAACTGATAAGGAACAGAGAATCCTTGAGAAATGGATTGAGAAATCCATTGAGAAATGCACAAAGGAAGAAAAGTGCAACATACTGGATTCCTTAAAGTCGAACATCCCCTGACACCCTGGCGCAAATTGCAAATGGTCTTACCTATGGTTTCAGCAGCTAATATGTCTACTTAGTTCTTTTAGTTTCCACTGCTGATTTTTTTTTTTTAACATGGCCTTCTGAGGCTCTCTCCTGCACTTGTGTTGCCCAAGAATTTGGAAAGAATTTATATTTAACTCTTGTTGTTGTTCAGTTGCTTAGTCATGTCCTACTCTTTGTGACCCCATGCACTGCAGGATGCCAAGCTTCCCTGTCCTTCACCATCTCCCAGAGTTTGCTCAAATTCATGTCCATTGAGTCAGTGATGCCATCCAGCCATTTCATTCTCTGTCACTCCCTTCTCCTTTTGCCCTCAGTCTTTCCTAGCATCTGTGTATTTTCCAATGAGTCTGTTCTTCCCATCAGGTGGCCAAAATATTGGAGCTTCAGCTTTAGCACCAGTCCTTCCAATGAATATTCAGGGTTGATTTTCTTTTGGATTGACTGTTTTGATCTTGCTGTCCAAGGGACTCTCAAGAGTCTTCTGCAGCATCACAGTTTGAAAGCATCAATTCTTCTGTGCTTAGCCTTCTTTATGGCCAAACTCTCACATTCTTATTTAACTCTTAGATCAATATTTTGCAGATTCCTTGCTCCTGGTATTTTCTTCTTAAATTTCTAAATTTTCTGTCAGCAGCAGGCTCTGTCCTCTGACACATAAGCCAGTAATGCTTCAGCTTTATGCTACCTGAGTTTGGCTGTATCATGTTCCATTTTGTGACTATATTCTTACATATTCATTACATATAACTTTATGTAATGAATACTTTAGTTATTTTTTAGTTATTTTCAATCTTCTAATACTATCAAAAGTAATGATGAAAATATCCTTGAACACATGTCACACATATGTGAATATAATGTAAGCTAAATTCCCAGGAGTGAAATTTCTGGGTAAAGGATATTTGCATTGGATGTTTTTATTTAATTTAGGTTTTAAATATGGGGTAGACTATGCCAAAATAACTGTTGCTATCAAAATTGTAAGACACTGTTTTCTCACATCTTCTTTATTCAAGTACAGTGATCGGGTTTACTGGTTGATTGATATTCCCAGAGAAAACATTACAAAAAATACAGGTAAGAGTGATCCAAATTAATTATTTTACTCATGGGTATAGATTGCCAAATTTATCAAATAAAAATCATTTATCGTGTTAAAAATTATGCTATATCATGTTAATGTCTTCTGGAATATTTGGGACATATATTTTACTAAAAGTTATTTAGTGATTCATCTGAAACTCAAATTTAACTGAGCTTCCTGTGTTTTATCTGGAAATTTATTATAGATGAATGGTTCTGATATACATAGCTTATATTCTTTATTTAAAGTAGACTCATTTTCTAGAACTTAAAATGTATAGTATTGAGAAATTCAGGTACCGATTAATTTTAATGAAATGGAAACATTAATTTAAAAATGTAATATATTATTTTATTGTTGGCTCTATTATTAAGTGCTATGTGGTAGCCTAGTTTACATGCTACTGTAAATACCTAAAGGAAAGGAGGAAAATGAAATTCCAGAAGGTGTGAATATTGAGTTAGTGGACTGGGCTAGTTGATCTTCAGGCATGAGATACAGACCCATAGTTTAAAAATCATAAAGGGTATATTATTCTAATTTGGTAGGTGCAAGAAACAGAAACCATCTTGACCTCACTAAAGGGAAAATACTAAATTTCTTTTTGTTGTGAAACCCAAAGACAAAAATGAAGCCAAACTATAGAAGGAATTAGAAGAAATGGAGAGCTGTCAAGAACCCAGGGGATATTTTCACCCTGTTTCTCTTATCTATATTTTATATACCTCTATATTTATTTTTCCATTTTGCAGATTAGTTTTCTAAAGCTGATTCACTGCTATCAAATTTTTATTTATATTTCCTAGGGGTCAGTCACTCCAGTACTCTTGCCTGGAAAATCCCATGGACAGAGGAGCCTGGTAGGCTGCAGTCCATGATGTCGCTAAGAGTTCGACACAACTGAGCGACTTCACTTTCATTTTCACTTTCATGCATTGGAGAAGGAAATGGCAACCCACTCCAGTGTTCTTGCCTGGAGAATCCCAGGGACGGGGTAGCCTGGTGGGCTGCCGTTTATGGGGTCGCACAGAGTCGGACACGACTGAAGCGACTTAGCAGCAGCAGCAGCCCAATTCAAAATTCCCAGAAAAGTGTCTTCAACTGCCCTAGAATTGATTGGGCACCTTCTTGTGTGCCAGTCAAACGTAGCAGGTGATGAGGAATTGGGGGAATCATACAGGTCAACCCTTCTATGGAAGAAGTTAAAGGATGAACCAAATTATGTGTCCTACAGAGTAAAAGGCAGGGGAGAAGTGACAGTAGGCAGAAAGAATGGAAAAGACTCTATATAAGGAATCATTGAAAATAAAAGATTGAAAAAGAAGCCCCCATGTTATAACAGCTAACTTAGATTACATCACTATTTTTATCCTTCATTCATCTCAGTTTTTTCAAATTAATCTATTGGAATTTTTTGTGATTTTTGTTTCAAATAATTCATCCTGGAAATTCTACTCCATTAAAAAAGGAGCAAGGGAGTACAGTCTAATGATGGATTGTTCTGGTTGCTTGGCCTAATATTGACATTAGTTTGACAATTGAAGACGTGAAGATCAGTTGTTATTTTCACTTCTCCTATTTACAAATTTTAATTTCAGCAATACATTGATTTCTAAGATCACCTAGGGAGGAACAAGGGTGATCTGAAAATTTAAGTATTTTAGAGAAAGAGACCAAATAATATCTGCCTATCTTGATGCAACATCTGGATTGAGTAAATAGAGATATATTTGAGCTCATAATGTAATGGGCTTCCCCTGTGGCCCAGCTGGTAAAGAATCCTCCTGCAATGCAGGAGACCTGGGTTCAATCCCTAGGTTGGGAAGATCCCTTGGAGAAGGGAAAGGCTACCCACTCCAGTATTCTGGCCTGGAGTACAGGCCCCTGTACCCCCCTGTACAGTCCATGGGGTCTCAGACAGTGGGACATGACTGAGCAACTTTTACTTCACTTCACTTCATAATGTAATAGAAGAGGATGATCTCATATTAGTAATACACTAGAAATCAGGAAAGAAAATATTCAGGGGGAAGGAGACCATATTTGCTCATTCACTTTTTCCTCAATCATTTCTCATTTGCTACCATGCAATGCATTTGAGCATTGAAAGTGAAAGTGAAAGTTGCTCAGTCGTGCCCGACTCTGCAATCTCATGGACTGTATAGTCCATGGAATTCTTCAGGCCAGAACACTGGAGTGGGCAGCCTTTCCCTTCTCCAGGGGATTGTCCCAACCCAGGGATCAAACCCAAGTCTTCCTCACTGCAGGCGGATTCTTTACCAGCTGAGCCACAAGGTGTACATGTGAAATCTTGGAAAGGGCAGTTTATGTAGCATCAATAACAAAGATAGCAAAATAATCTTCTTGGTAGTAGTAGAACCAGCACAGAGCATTTACTAAATTCTTATATTTACAGTGTGACTCTAAACACTTTATCTATCTTAATTCATTTATTACTCAGTAGGTGTTATGTATGCTTCCCAGGTGGCACCAGTGGTAAAGAACCTGCCTGCTACAGGGGATTGATCCCTGGGTCAGGAAGATCCCCTGGAGGAGGAAATGGCAATCCACTTCAGTATTCTTGCCTGGAGAATCCCATGGACAGAGAGGAACCTGGCAGGCTACAGTCCATTGGGTTGCAAAGAGTTGGACATGACTGAAGTGACTTAGAAGGCAGGCATGTGTTAGGTACTATTATTAGCTCCATTTTTTAATGATTTAACAGGCCTATGGATCTATATGGTGATTTGGTGATAACTGGAAAATGGGGAAGACAGTAAAAAGTAAAAAGAGTCTCTCCATTTATACTTCACAATTTGTTCCTTTTTTTGACCTTTAAGGTATACTTTACATTCAGTAAAATACACCCTTTTAAGTGCCTAGCTCTGTAAGTTGTCACAATTGGGTAATCACAAATCAAGATTTAGAACTGTTCCATCATCCAATAAGATTATCCCACCAGTAGTCAACTCTTGTCTCCTGGGCCCTGGAAACCACAGATTTGTTCTCTGTTCCTATTGTTTTGTTTATTCCAGAGCATATAAATGGAATCATCGAATATGTAGCCTTTTGAGTTTGGCTACTTTCACTTAGCATAATTCATTTGAGATTTATCTGTTATAGTTTCTTTCATTTTCTTACTGGCTATTATTCCACTGTATAGATATACCTTAGTTTATTTTTTTGCAGGGCATTTGGAGTTTTTTTAGTTTTTGGCAATTATGAATAAAGCTACTATAGGCATTCTCATATAGATTCTTGTGTGAATACAAATTTTTGTTGCATTTGGCTACTACCACATAGTAGGATTACTGTGTTATACAATAAGTATGTTTAACTTTATAAGAAATTATCAAACTATTTGCAAAGTAGTTATATTATTTTTTACTTTCATCACCCAGTTATCTGGAGCCATGCCAGCACTTAGTATATGTAAGTGTATTTGAACACATGTATACATATGCACCCTGTTTATTTAACTTACATGCAGAGTACATCATGAGAAACGCTGGGCTGGAAGGAACACAAGCTGGAATCAAGATTGCCAGGAGAAATATCAGTAACCTCAGATATGCAGATGACACCACTCTTATGGCAGAAAGTGAAGAGGAACTAAAAAGCCTCTTGATGAAAGTGAAAGTGGAGAGTGAAAAAGTTGGCTTAAAGCTCAACATTCAGAAAATGAAGATCATGGCATCCAGTCCCGTCACTTCATGGGAAATAGATGGGGAAACAGTGGAAACAGTGTCAGACTTTCTTTCTCTGGGCTCCAAAATCACTACAGATGGTGACTGCAGCCATGAAATTAAAAGACGCTTACTCCTTGGAAGTAAAGTTATGACCAACCTAGATAGCATATTCAAAAGCAGAGACATTACTTTGCCAACAAAGGTTCGTCTGGTCAAGGCTATGGTTTTTCCAGTGGTCATGTATGGATGTGAGAGTTGGACTGTGAAGAAGGCTGAGTGCCGAAGAATTGATGCTTTTAAACTGTGGTGTTGGAGAAGACTCTTGAGAGTCCCTTGGACTGCAAAGAGATCCAACCAGTCCATTCTGAAGGAGATCAGCCCTGGGATTTCTTTGGAAGGAATGATGCTAAAGCAGAAACTCCAGTACTTTGGCCACCTCATGCGAAGAGTTGACTCATTGGAAAAGACTCTGATGCTGGGAGGGATTGGGGGCAGGAGGAGAAGGGGACGACAGAGGATGAGATGGCTGGATGGCATCACTGACTCGATGGATGTGAGTCTGAGTGAACTCCGGGAGTTGGTGATGGACAGGGAGGCCTGGCGTGCTGCAATTCATGGGGTCGCAAAGAGTTGGACATGACTGAGCGACTGAACTGAACTGAACTGATACATATGTGTACATGCACGCTCAGTCACTTCAGTTGTGTCTGACTCTGCAACACCGTAGATTGTAGCCTACCAGGCTCCTCTGTCCGTGGGATTTTCCTGGCAAGAATACTGAGTGGGTTACCATGCTCTCCTCCAGGGGATCTTCCCCACCCAGGGATCTAACTGGAGTCTCCTGCATCTCCCGCATTGCCAGCAGATTCTTTACCACTGAGTCACCAGGGAAATCCATATATATGTGTATATTTATATAGTATGTATATAAATATATATACATTTTTAATATGTATCAATACATATGTATTTTGCTTTAGCCATTCTAATAGGTGTATCAGTTCGGTTCAGTTGCTCAGTTGTGTTTGACTCTTTGCGGACATAGGTGTATAGTGATATTCAATTATGTTTTTAATTTGCATGTGCCAAATAACTAATGAATTGAACATATTTTGGGGGGCTTATTTGCCATTTGGTGAGTTAACTATTCAAATTTTTTCAAGTTCTTTATATGTTCTGATATAACTCTTTTATCAGATATACAGTTTATAGATATTTTCTCTCAGGCTTATATTTTTAATCTCTTAAGAATGTTCTTTGTAGATCAGAGATTTAATTTTGATGAAGTCTAATTTATCAGTTTTTTCTTCCTATGGATTTTACTTTTGGCATCGTAGCTAAGAAATCTTTGCCTGTCCCACATAAAAGCTCTAGAAGTTCATGGTTCTAGGTTTTGTATTTAGGCCTATGACTAAATTTAAGTTAATTTTTTGCACATTATATGGACAGAGGTAAATATGGGGGAAATATGGATATCCATTAATTCCCATATCTTTGTCATAAAAAGCTATTTTGTCTCCAATGAGTTGCTATTTTTGAACTCTCTATCCTTTACCAATACCACACTTGATTACTTTAGCTTTATAAATAATAAGCTTATGAAAATGAAAGTGAAGTCACTCAGTCATGTCCGACTCTTTGTGACCCCATGGACTGTAGCCTACCATGCTCCTCTGTCCGTGGGATTTTCCAGGCAAGATTACTGGAGTGGGTTGCCATTTCCTTCTCCAGAGGATCTTCCTGACCCAGGGATCGAACCCAAGTCTACCCACATTGTAGGCAGACACTTTACTGTCTGAGCTACCAGGGAACTAATAATAAGCTTATAGTGAGTAATAGTATCCCTTCAATGTTTTTCAATCTTTTTCTTTTGTTCCTTTAGTTCTTTTATCACTCCGTTGTAAATTTTACCATCAACTTCTTTAGTTCTGCAAAAAAAAAATTTTTTTTTAATCAGAATTTCATTGAATCTATAGATTTGTTAGGGAGAATTGACATCTTAACACTATTCAGTCTTCCAATCCATGGACTCAGTATATCTCTCCATTTATTTACATCTCCACTGATTTATTTCATCAGGGTTTTGTGGTTTTCAGTATAGAAATAGTACCTATACTTTGTAAAATTTTGTATCTAAGTATTTCATGGGTTTGGTATTACTTTAAATGGTTATTTTTAATACCTTAGTTTCCAATTGTTATTTGTTGGATTGTTGAAGAAGCAAGAGAGTTCCAGATAAACATCTATTTCTGCTTTATTGACTATGCCAAAGCCTTTGACTATGTGGATCACAACAAAATGTGGAAAATTCTGAAAGAGATGGGAATACCAGACCACCTGACCTGCCTCTTGAGAAATCTGTATGCAGGTCAGGAAGCAACAGTTAGAACTGGACATGGAACAACAGACTGGTTCCAAATAGGAAAAGGAGTACGTCAAGGCTGTATATTGTCACCCTGCTTATTTAACTTATATGCAGAGTACATCATGAGAAACACTGGGCTGGCTGAAGCACAAGCTGGAATCAAGAATCCTGGGAGAAATATCAATAACCTCAGATATGCAGATGACACCACCCTTATGGCAGAAAGTGAAGAGGAGCTAAAAAGCCTCTTGATGAAAGTGAAAGAGGAGAGTGAAAAGTTGGCTTAAAACTCAACATTCAGAAAACTAAGATCATGGCATCCAGTCCCATCACTTCATGGCAAATAGATGGGGAAACAATGGAAACAGTGACTGGCTTTATCTGGGGGGTTCCAAAATCACTGCAGATGGTGACTGCAGCCATAAGATTAAAAGATGCTTGTTCCTTGGAAGAAAAGTTATAACCAAACTAGACAGCATATTAAAAAGCAGAGACATTACTTTGCCAACAAAGGTCCATCTAGTCACAGCTATGGTTTTTCCAGTGGTCATGTATGGATGTGAGAGTTGGACTGTGAAGAAAGCTGAGCACCGAAGAATTGATGCTTTTGAACTTTGGTGTTGGAGAAAACCTTGAGAGTCCCTTGGATTGCAAGGAGATCCAACCAGTCCATCCCAAAGGAAATCAGTCCTGAATATTCATTGGAAGAACTTATGCTAAAGCTGAAACTCCAATACTTTGGTCACCTGATTTGAAGAACTGACTCATTTGAAAAGACCCTGATACTGGGAAAGATTGAAGGCGGGAGGAGAAGGGGACAACAGAGGATGAAATGGTTGGGTGGCATCACCAACTCAATGGACATGAGTTTGGGTAAACTCTGGGAGTTGGTGATGGACAGCGAAGCCTGTCATGCTGCAGTCCATGGGGTTGCAAAGAGTTGGACAGGATTGAGCAACTGAACTGATTGATAATATATAAATATACAAATGATTTTTGTAATGTGACCTTTTATTTTGCAACTTTGTTCAATTTACTTATTAATTCAAGTAGCCTTTTGTATGGGGCTTCCCAGGCAGTGCTAGTGGTAAAGAGCCCATCTGCCAATGCAGGAGACAAAAGACACTGGTTTGATCCCTGAATCGGGAAGATCCCCTGGAGGAGGGCACGGGAACCCACTCCAGTATTCTTGCCTGGAGAATCCCATGGACAGAGGATCCTGATGGTCCATAGTGTTGCAAAAATCAGACACAACTAACGTGACTTAGCACACATGCACAGCCTTTTATACTCTTTGGGATTTTCTACATGGATAATCATCCATCTAGAAATAGAGATAACTTCATTTCTTCCATTCTAATATGTATTCATTTTATTTATTTACATATTTACATTTATTTTCTTATGTACTTACTTCTTTATTTTTGCCTTATTGTACTGGTGGGAACTCCAGTACAATGCTAAGTAGGAATGGTGAGAGAGCATATCGCTGCCTTGTTTCCAACTTTGGGAGAGAATATTCAACCTTTCCTCATTAGGTTAAGGTGTTGTTATATGTAGGTATTTTGCAGATGCCCTTTATTAGGCTAAGGAAGTTCCCTTTATTCCTAATTTCCTGAGTTCATGAATTGGTGTTGAATTTTGTTAAATGCTCTTTCTGAATCTATTGAGATGATTACAAGGAGTTTTTTCTTTCATCTCTTGATATGGAGGATTCCATTGATTTATGTTGAATTCTGAATCAGCCTTGCAATACTAAGATAAACAATTCTTAGTTATGATGCATTATCCTTTTTGTGTATTGCTAGACTCATTTGGCTAGTGGGTTCTTGGAGTTATCAATCTGGCATTTTATTTTCTTGTAATGTTTTTATTTCATTTTGGTATCTGGTAATGCTTTTTCACATGAGTTGCTCAGCTGTTTAGGATGCTGGGGCTGATGAACATTGGTGCTTAAAGTGCTTAAAGTGCTCAGCTTTAAGTTGAAAACCAAGGGTGCACAGAATTTTGGGAGGAGTCACGGAAGCCCAGCACAGGTGATACCGGCCTTGAGTTCTTACTGAGCTTTAGGAACTTTAGAATCTCGTCACCTTGGAAAACCTTACATGAGTCCCACAGGATCCTGTTGGCTCTTGAGCCCCAGATATGGAACCCAGAACACATGGGCTCAGACACCAAATCTCCAATCCTCTGTTCCCAATGACTTCAAGAATGTCTTTGACCAGAAAGCTGGTGATCTTACCAGAAAACCCAAGCTCTTGGTGGGTTAGGAAAATGTTCGCCAAGGTGCACATGGTTTCCCAGCCACATCACTTCTTTCGTTTCAAAGGTATTTTCACTTGGATTTCTGAGTTGAAATGTTGTCTACTAAGGAGTTTCAGGAGGGCTTGTGTACGAGACTGATAATATTGCATTCCTCTAGACAAAAGAACTTATCTAGATTGTTTTTATCATATTGGAATCTGTCTTCTAGGAAGCTTTTACTAGAAACTTGTTTCCATTTCTTGATTTTCTTTTTAATAATCATCTTTTGGTCTGAATCACAGAGTTAAAAAAATTTTTTTATCCAGAAAACTGCGCAGAAAGATGGGCTTCTAAGTTTTATGGTAGCCTCTCTGTTGGACAGTGTTTATGAGTAAGGAGTAATTTTATTGTTTCTGGGTCTGACAGCAGTTTTGGGACCAGCAAGGAGCTCTTTGTCCATATTACTCCCTGGTAAGATTTGGCTCTGCTTGCCAGGTGGGGTCATCTCCAGGACTTTACGGGTGAAATATTACTGATTCCCACAGAAGACATTTGGCAGATGCTGACAAGGGTGTTAGAAATTTTACCTTGCCTTGAAACATTCTGTTAAATAAAGGAGTTTGGGGGGTCATTAACTGTACAATTGCTAGAATGAAAATGATTTATGTGGTGATATTGGGACTGAGTTCTTGGTTTTGGGGTCTGCTTTTCAAGTGGGTGAGTTCAAGTGGAAAAACAATGAGCCTCATTCTAGGAAATACAGCACAGAAGCTTCTTTGAAAGGGAGTTCTGGTTTAATTGCCAAAATGAAACACAGGAGGGCACTGCCAGAATCTCACAGGTGTTTGATTTGCTTGTTGTGATTTTTGAAATCCTGACTGGTAAGTATCTGGTCAGAAAGTAAATTTGCAGGCTTTCTAAAAAGGGAGATACATAAATAAATATGAGTTGAGCAGAGTTCCCCCCTATATTATGTAAGAATTTTTATATGGGGAACACATGTATACCTGTGGTGGATTCATTTTGATATTTGGCAAAACTGATACAATTATGTAAAGTTTAAAAATAAAATAAAATTAAAAAAATAAAAAAAAGAATTTTTATATGAAAGTGAAAGTCACTCAGTTGTGTCTGACTCTTTGTGACCCCATAGACTATAGCCTGCCAGGCTCCTCTATCTACGGAATTCTCCAGGCAAGAATACTGGAGTTGGTTGCTGTTCCCCTCTCCAGGGGATCTTCCCAGCCCAGAGATCGAACCCAGATCTCTCCCATTGCTAGCAGATTCTTTACCATCTGAGCTACTAGGGAAGCCCATTAAATGTTTGGGATTCACCACCAGTGGAGATTTCTGGGTGTGGAGTTTTCTTTGTGTGAAGACTTTAACTACAAATTCAATTTCCTTAATAGATATGGAAGTACTCGAAGTTTCTATTTATTCTGAAGTGAGTTTCAGTCATTTGTATCTTTTAAGAAACTTCATTTCATCTAAGTTGTTGAATTTATAACATAAAAGTTTTTGTGATGTTCTTTCATTAACCATAAAGAGTCTGTAGTGATGTGCCATATTTCATCTCTAATATGAGTAATTTGCATCTTTATTTCCTTCTTGATTAGTCTGGTAGAAATTCATCAATTTTATTGATGCTTTCGAAGAATCATCTTTAGATTTCATTGATTATGGCTATTGTTTTTCTATTCATTTCATTGATTTTACTCTTTATATCATCCTTCTACTTCCTTTACATTTTACTTGCTGCTTTTTTTCCATAATTTCTTAAGTTGGGAACCTTTAGATCAAAGGTTGACAAACTACAGTTTCCAGGCCAAATCTGGTCTGCTGCCTGCTTTGTAAATTAGCTTTATTGGAACACAGCCATGCTCATTTATTTATGTTTTCTATAGCTGCTTGTGTGCTACCATGGCAGAGTTGAAGTGTTGAGACATAGACCACATGGCCCACAAAGACCTAAATATTTACTCTTTGACACTTTATAAGGCTGTTACTACTGCTTCAGATAACTGATTTGAGATCTTTCTTTTTTAATATAAATATTTTACTACTATATATTTCTCTTCAGCACTGCTTTATCTGCATCTCATAAATTTTTGTACGTTGTGTTTTCATTTTCTTTCAATTAAAATTATTTTCTAATTCCCCATGTCACTTTCTCTTTGACATGTGTTATTTAGAAATCTGTTGTACAATGTCCATATATCTGGGAATGTTCCAAATATCTTTCTGTTACTGATTCTTCTAGATTGACTCTATTATGTTCTGAGAATATATTTTGTATGATCATTTGGTGAATCTTCCCTGTGCACTTGAAAAAAAAAAAGTACTATTAAAAAGTTCTTTTTTTAATAGAGTGTTCTATTAAAGTCGATTGGATCAGTTGGTTGATAGTGTTATTTAGCTTTTCTATATCCTCACTAATTTTGTCAGTTACTTAAAGAGGAGTGTTGAAGGGACCAGCTACAGTTGTGTGGATTTATTTCTCCTTTCAATTTTATTAGCCTTTTTTTGCCCAACCAGAGATTGAACTCTACTGGTTCCCTCAGCAGCGAAATAGTCCTATCCACTGGAAACTTCTGATATGCTAAGTATTTTAATTAACCATGGTCTGCTTTCAAAAAGTATTACACAACTTCACTTGAAGTATCACAGTTTGCTTCTTACCAAGTTACAACAGCTCTCAAGAAAAATTATACTCTAAAATATTTTTCTCTGGGTTCATTACTCTGTTGATAAGATCACTTCATAATTCTTCTGTCCTTATTTTATCATCAAAATGTTTATAGTAAAACATATATAAGTCTAATCAAAATGATAGGGAAATAAAAGATAATTGTTGTTAGTAATGTTCATATGGGTCTTCCCTGGTGGTTCAGATGGTAAAGAATCTGCCTGTCAGGCAGGAGATCCAGGTTCGAATAGTCTTAAATTTCACCAACATGACGTACAAAAAAAACTAACTAATTGCTTGCCTTTTGTTTTCAGATATTGCAGCTGTAGAAGAATGGTTAGTAAGAATCACTTTACAATATGGATTAAATATTTATACCACTGAAGGAACACTACTGGATACTGTTCGAGGTAAATGCCAGGAGGTAAAATAAAGCAAAAGTTGTATTATTCTTTCAACAAATTTTGTAAACTATAATATGCTGTACTCTGCTAAGTGCTGGAGATAGTTAAGAAATAATCATGACTCTTCAAGGGCTCACAATCTGATGAGGCAAAGATTTAAATATACATGGGTAATTTTTAATAAAGGTCTGCAAAGTGTGGTTGCCATGCCCTCCTCCAGGGGATCTTCCCAACCCAGGCATCAAACCCACATCTCCTGCATTGCAGGCAGATTCTTCACCATCTAAGCCAACAGGGAACCCCAAGAATACTGGAATGGGTAGTTTATCTCCTCTCCAGGGGATCTTCCCGACCCAGGAATCACTGGGGTCTCATGCATTGCAGATTTTTACCATCTGAGCTACCAGGGAAGTCAATCCCAAAGAAGGGCAATGCCAAAGAATGTTCAAACTACCACAAAATTGTATTCATTTCACATGCTAGCAAAGTAATGCTCAAAATCCTTCAAGCTAGGCTTCAACAGTATGTGAATTGAGAAGTTCCAGATGTACAAGGTGGATTTAGAAAAGGCAGAGGAACCAGAGATCAAATTGTCAACATCTATTGGATCATAGAAAAAGCTAGAGAATTCCAGAAAAACATCTACTTCTGCTTCATTGACTCTGCTAAAGCCTTTGACTGTGTAGATTGTGACAAACTGTGGAAAATTCAAGAGATGGGAATACCAGACCACCTTACCTGCCTCCTGAAAAATCTGTATGCAGGTCAAGAAGCAACAGTTAGAACCAGACATGGAACAACAGACTGGGTCCAAATTGGGAAAACAGTGTGTCGAGGCTTTATATTGTCACCCTGCTTATTTAACTTACATGCAGAGTGCATCATGAGAAATGCCAAGCTGGATGAATCACAAACTAGAATCAAGATTTCCAGGAGAAATATCGATAACCTCAGATACACAGATGACACCACCCTTAGGGCAGAAAGCAAATAGGAATTAAAGAGCTTCTTGATGAAGGTGGAAGAGGAGAGTGAAAAAGTTGGCTTAAAACTCAGTGTTCAAAAAATGAAGATCATGGCATCCGGTCCCATCACTTCATGGCAAATAGATGGGGTAAGAGTAGAAACAGTGGCTGACTTTATTTTGGGGGGCTCCAAAATCACTGCAGATGGTTACTGCAGCCATGAAATTAAAAGATGCTTGCTCCTTGGAAGACAAGCAACGACAAACCTAGACAGTGTCATTAAAAGGCAGAGACGTTACTTTTCCAACAAAGGTCCATCTAGTCAAAGCTATGGTTTTTCCAGTAGTCATTTATGGATGTGAGATCTGGACAATAAGAAAGGCTGAGCACTGAAGAATTGATGCCTTCAAACTGTAGTGCTATAGAAGACTCTTGAGAGTCCCTTGGACAGGAAGGAGATCAAATCAGTCAATCCTAAAGGAAATCAACCCTGAGTATTCATTGGAAGGACTGATGCTGAAACTGAAGCTCCAGTACTTTGGCCACCTGATGTGAAGGGCTGACTCATTGGAAAAGACCCTAATGCTGGGGAAGATTGAAGGCAGGAGGAGAAGGGGACAACAGAGGATGAGATGGTTGGATGGCATCACCAACTCAATGGACATGAGTTTGAGCAAGCTCTGGGAGTAGGTAATGGACAGAGAAGCCATCACCTAATCACTACAGAAGTGCGCTGCAGTCCATGGGGTCGCAAAGAGTTGGACACAATTGAGCAACTGAACAACAACAAAAGACTGGTATAGAAATATGGAATTATATTTTTTCTATAGCCATATTGGGGGTCATCATAAACAATGGCTTTATAAAGTCAGTTTTTGCATCTTCTGTAGAGATATTATAGAAGGTTGTATTTATTGCATCACACACTATGAGAACCATCAAGCAAAAAGTTTTGTTCAGTGTTAGTAAGAACATTTGTATTTTTTCATTAAAAAATTGGTTGTTTTAAGTTTACAAATGCTGAGAAATACAACTGATTAGGGTTTTCTTTTTCACTTGTCTGATTGATTGCCCAATTTTTTGGATCACCTATAGTGCATTTTAGTCATGTATGGATGTGAGAGTTGGACTATAAAGAAAGTTGAGCACTGAAGAATTGATGCTTTTGAATTGTGGTATTGGAGAAGACTCTTGAGTCCCTTGGACTACAAGGAGATCCAACCAGTCAATCCTAAAGGAAATCAGTCCTGAATATTCATTGGAAGGAGTGAAGCTGAAGCTGAAACTCCAGTCCTTTAGCCACCTGATGCAAAGAACTGACTCACTGGAAAAGACCCTGTTGCTAGGAAAGATTGAAGGCAGGAGGAGAAGGGGATGTCAGAGGATGAGATGGTTGGATGGCATCACCAACTCAATGGACATGAGTTTGAGTAGGCTCCAGGAGTTGGTGATGGACATGGAGGCCTGGCATGCTACAGTCCATGGGGTCGCAAAGAGTCGGACATAACTGAGTGAATGAACTGAACTGATAGTGCTATTGTTGTTCAGTCACTAAGTCGTGTCTGACTCTTTGTGACTCTATTGTATATAGGAAAAAACCTCAGTCCTGGATTTTGTATTTATCCTCATTTTCCTCACCTTCCCTTTTCATGTTTATTCTTTTGCTCCCACTTTGATACAGTGCTATGTAGAATGCAGAGTGAGAGTGAAAGTGTTAGTTGCTCAATTGTGTCTGACTCTTTGTGACCCTGTGGACTGTAGCCCACCAGGCTCCTCTGTCCATGGAATTCTCCAGGCAAGAATACTGGAGTGGGTTGCTAGTGGATTGAACCCAGGTCTCCTGAATTGTAGGCAGATTCTTTACCCTCTGAGCCACCAGGGAAGCCCAGAGTAAAAATAAATAAATATTTCATCTTATGGAAAGAGTCACCTGGGTAGCTTTAAGAAAAGTAATGATGATTCATGGCCAAAATAAAGCAGGAAAACCCTGAGCTCACCTCCTCCCATAGGCACACCAAAATTACAACTATTTACAGAGTAACTCTCTATGGAGTGAACAGAAGATTAGCAGAAAAGATTTCCCACAAGTAAACATTTAAAGAAGGAACCACAAAATGAGTAGGAGCGGGGATAGAGTCACTGTAGAGCCAAAACCAATACCACCATGTAGGCAACCCACAAATGGGAGGATAATCACAACTGCAGAGGTCTTCCCTAAGGAGCAAGGGGTCCAAACCCCGCATCGGGCTCCCTAGACCGATGTACAGGGAAGACACGCTCCCAGAACATCTGGCTTTGAAGCCCAGTGCAGCTTGTGTGTGGGAGAGCCAGAGAACTGTAGGAAACAGAGACTGCTCTTAAAGAACACACACCAAATCTCACATGCTTCTAGTCCCAGTGCAGAGGCAGTAATTGGAAAAGAACCTCAGTCAGACCTCCTTAAGATATCATCAAACTTAATAGATTATCAACTTTAAATAATCATGTATGAGCAAAGTGGTAATAAATACATGCTGCTGCTGCTAAGTCACTTCAGTCGTGTCCGACTCTGTGCGACCCCATAGACGGTAGCCCACTAGGCTCCTCTGTCCCTGGGATTCTCCAGGCAAGAATACTGGAGTGGGTTACCATTTCCTTCTCCAATGCATAAAAGTGAAAAGTGAAAAGTGAAAGTGAAGTCGCTCAGTCATGCCCGACTCTTAGCGACCCCATGGACTGCAGCCTACCAGGCTCCTCCATCCATGGGATTTTCCAGGCAAAAGTACTGGAGTGGGATGCCATTGCCTTCTCCTAATAAATACATACCTATCAATAATTTTACTCTAAGTGGACTAAATACTCCAACCAAAAGACAGTGGCTGAATGGATTAAAAAAAAAAAACAAGAATTAACATTGCTAAAATGACCATACCACCCAAAGCAATTTACAGATTCAATGCAATCACTGTCAAAATACCAATGGCATTCTTCACAGAACTAGAACAAATCATTTAGAAATTTGTAGGGAAACACAGAAGACCCCAAATAGCCCAAACAATCTTGAGAAAGAAGAGCAAAGCTAAAGGCATAATGCTCCTTGATTTTAAATTGTACTACAAAGCTATAGTAACTAAAACTCTGGTACTGGCACAAAAAATCAGACACATAGATAAGTGGAATGGAAGAGAGCCCAAAAATGAACCCACACTTACATGATTAATGAATCTATGACAAAGGAGGCAAGAAGTACAGTGCAGGGAAAGAAAACTTCTTCAGTAATTAGTTTTGGGGAAACTGGAAAGCTACAGGCAGAAGAATCAACCTGGACTACTTTCTCACACCATATTCAAAAGTAATTCAAAAATGGACTAAAGACTTGAATGTGAGACCTGAAACTATAAAACTCCTAGAGGGAAATGGAGGCAGTACGCTCTTGGGTACCAGCTTACAGCAATATTTTGATCTTTCTCTTCACACAAAGGAAACAAACAACAAATGGGTCTTCATCAAACTAAAGGGCTTTTGCAGGGTTAAGGAAATTATCAACAAAACAGAAAGGCCACTACTGAGTGGGAGAGGATATATGCAAACAGTATATCAGATAAGAGGCTAACATCCAAAATATACAAAGAACCCATATAAAAACAACCTTATTTTTTAAATGGGCAGAAGAACTAAGTAGACATTTTTCCATTGAAGACATGCAGATGGCTGACAGGCACTTGAAAAGATGCTCTGCATTGCTAATCATCAGGGAAATGCAAATCAAAAGCACAGTGAGCTCCTACCTCACCTGCCAGAATGACTGTTACCAAAAAGTCAACAAATAACAAGTGTTGGTGAGGATATAGAGAAAAGAACTCTTGTGCACCGTCAGTGGGAATGTAAATTGATGCAGCCACCGTGGAAAATTAAAAGTTCTTAAAGTTTCCAGTTACAGAAAGGAGATTCATCTGTTTGAGGAACTGAGAGGAAGTCAGTGTCGTGGGAGCACAGTAAATGACAGAATGTTGTGTAATGAGTTTAGACAGATGGGCAGAGGTCACAGTAAAGTGTGGGTTTTATTCTAATCATAATGAAAAGCCGTTGAAATGTTTTAAGCAAGAGAATGATACTGATTTATTCTTTTTAAAAATATCACTTTGGCTGCCATGTAGAGAATGGACTCTTGAGGGCAGATGACAAGATGGAATGAAGGAAATTGGTGGGCAGCTGCTGCCACTTTCCACGCAGGAGATGGTCTGGAGTACTTGGGCTGAGCAGTGGGGACAGTGAGAAGTCACAGTGCTCAGGGTACAGTTTGAAAATAGAGCTGATATGACCTCCAGGTGGAATGGGGACGAAGGAAACAGATACTAAGGATGAGTCCTAGATTTCTTACTTGAGCAGTCAAGTAGATGATGGTATCATTTACTGAGATGCTGAAGACGTGAGGAGAAAACATTGGGAAGTAGCAATAAGTATTAAGGTTGGAGTTACAGCTGGGAATCTTTATTCATTCCTAAATTCAAAAGAGATGTTGAAAAGTATTATCTCTACTTCCTAATCTTTGATTCACAGCCTAGACCACTTCACTGAAATTGCTGTTAATCACAATCACCAGTCACCTTCATATCGGTCACTTTTCTGTCTCCTTTATAGCTTCTCACCAGTCAAGACTTTTAATCACTCCTTCATTCCTAAAACACTTAAAATACAGTACATCAGTAAAGAGGCATTTTCAAGTCAATGGAGTCATGTTCCAGATGCAAGTTCAAATCTCCCTGCCCTCTGAGATATGGTCATTAATTGTCTGTACACACATGCTACAACCTGGAAAGTCAGCCGCCTTGCCCCAGATTTCTTTGAATTTCAGGATGAATTAATTGGGTTATAAATTGTGTCTCTTTTCCTTCTTGGCCGTACCTGTGCTACACTATGTCAACCTAGATGGAAACTTAGTTCCTTTTCTTACTTTGCCCAAACTGCAGTATATACTAAGTTTTTGGTTTTATAGCAGACTTTATTGGAAATTTGATGAGAAGATTCATGTTGCAGAAATGTAAACACGTATGGAGTGACTGCATCTCTGTTCTTAAAAGTCTTTTGACTATTTTTGAAATTCAGACAGCAGTACTCTGTCAAACTCTCCTGGCTTACTTTTTATATTCTCTTTTCTCATTTTTTTCAGAAAAATAAATTCTCCCATTCCTCATGCTTTAAACTTTGACTTTGTCCAGCTCCAACCCTTTGTATATCTAAGAATAGATTGCTGGGTTGAGGGGTTGGAAATGTCTTGCCTCTGACTGATTTTTCCTGTTAGTCTCTCCCTGACTCCTTCGTATCTTCCAGAAATCCTTCTAAGTGTCTTGGCCACTGATGACAATTTTTCCCATTCTCTGTTGCTGTTCCAAATTTGTTCTCATTTATCTATATCTCCTGCTGTCTCTATGGGATTGGGAAAGTGAACAGAAAGGAAATATGGGGCCTCTCAAAGCAGAAGTTATTCTCTAAGTTATAAATGTGCAAACCCTGTGATCCAGCCATTTCTAGGGAGAGATCCTGTGGCCAATTGTATTTCCCAAAGATGTTCAAAACAGGTATCTCCCACATCACATGCTCTTCTGATGTATGACCTTGCCAGGCCCCCTTCAAGGAAATTAACCTTCATTCCTCATACTTTGGAAAATAAGAATCAACCTATTTTTAACTGATGAAAAATGAGGTGATACACCTATTTTTTTAAACAATGGAATAGTTCCTTTACATAATTTCTTTAAAACCCTTAAAAGAAAGAAATAATGAATTATTTAAGAAATGCAAGTCAAAACTACAATAAGGTACCTTCTCATTGGTCACAATGGTGTAGAGAGAATCCAAATCACTCAGTCATGTCCAACTCTTTGTGACCACATGGACTGTAGCCTGCCAGGCTCTTCTGTCCATGGAATTCTCCAGGCAAGAATACTGGAGTGGGTAGCCATTCCCTTCTCCAGGGGATCTTCCTGACCCAGGGATTGAACTCAGGTCTCCCAAATCGTAGGCAGATTCTTCACCATCTGAGCCACCAGGGAAGCCCCATTGGTCAGAATGGCCATCATTAAAAAGGCTACAGAGACTTCCCTGGTGGTCCAGTGGCTAAGACTCCATGTCCTCAATGCAGGGGGCCCAGGTTCAGTCCCTGCTCAGGAAACTAGATTCCTCATGCCACAACAAAAATCAAAGAATAAGACCTAGCATAACCAAATAAATAAATATATTTCTTTAAGTCTACATGTATTAAATGCTGGAGAGGGTGTGGAGAAAGGGAACCTTCCTATACTGTTGGTGGAACCTTCCTACACAGTTAGTGGAGAACAGTATAGAGGTTCCTCAGAAAACTAACAATAGAATTACCAATTATTAGCAATCCCACTCCTGAGCATGAATCCAGATAAAACTATAATTCAAAAAGATATATGCACTCCTATGTTCATAGCAGCACTATTTACAATAGCCAAGGCATGGAAACAACTTAAAGTCCATCAACAGATAAATGGATAAAAAAGACACAGTACTAATATACAATGGAATATTCAGTTCAGGTCAGTTTAGTCACTGAGTCGAGTCCAACTCTTTATGACCCCATGAACTACAGCATGCCAGGCCTCCCTGTCCATCACCAACTCCCAGAGTTTACCCAAACTCATGTCCATTGAGTCAGTGATGCCATCCAACCATCCCATCCTCTGTCGTCCCCTTCTCCTCCTGCCCTCAAACTTTCCCAGCATCAGGGTCTTTTCAAATGAGTCGGCTCTTCGCATCAGGTGGCCAAAGTACTGGAGCTTCAGCTTCAACATCAGTCCTTCCAATGAACACCCAAGATTGATCTCCTTTAGGATGGACTGGTTAGAGCTCCTTGCCATCCAAGGAACTCTCAAGAGTCTTCTCCAACACCACAGTTCAAAAGCATCAATTCTTCGGTGCTCAGCTTTCTTTATAGTCCAACTCTCACATCCATACATGACTACTGGAAATACCATAGCCTTGACTAGATGGACCTTTGTTGACAAAATAATGTCTCTGCTTTTTAACATGCTGTCTAGGTTGGTGATAACTTTCCTTCCAAGGAGTAAGCATCTTTTAATCTCATGGCTGCAGTCACCATCTGCAGTTATTTTGGAGCCCAGAAAAATAAAGTCAGCCACTGTTTTCACTGTTTCCCCATCTATTTCCCATGAAATGATGGGACCAGATGCCATGATCTTAGTTTTCTGAATGTTGAGCTTTAAGCCAACTTTTTCACTCTCCTCTTTCACTTTCATCAAGAAGCTCTTTAGTTCTTCTTCACTTTCTGCTATCAGGGTGATGTCATCTGCATATCTGAGGTTATTGATATTTCACCCAGCGATCTTGATTCCAGCTTGTGCTTCCTCTAGCCCAGCGTTTCTCATGATGTACTCTGCATATAAGTTAAATAAGCAGGGTAACAATATACAGCCTTGACGTACTCCTTTTCCTATTTGGAACCCATCTGTTGTTCCATGTCCAGTTCTAGCTGTTGCTTCCTGACCTGCATTCAGGTTTCTCAAGAGGCAGGTCGGGTGGTCTGGTATTCCCATCTCCTTTAGAATTTTCCACAGTTTAAAGGCTTTGGCATAGTCAATAAAGCAGAAATAGATGTTTTTCTAAAACTCTCTTGCTTTCTCAATGATCCAGTGGATGTTGGTGATTTCATCTCGGGTTCCTCTGCCTTTTCTAAAACCAGCTTGAACATCTGGAAGTTCACGGTTCATGTATTGCTGAAGCCTGGCTTAGAGAATTTTGAGCATTACTTTATTTACTAGAATGTGATATGAGTGCAATTGTGCAATAGTTTGAGCATTCTTTGGCATTGCCTTTCTTTGGGATTGGAATGAAAAGCAACCTTTTCCAGTCCTGTGGCCACTGCTGAGTTTTCCAAATTTGCTGGCGTATTGAGTGCAGCACTTTCACAGCATCATCTTTTAGGATTTGAAATAGCTCAACTGGAATTCCATCACCTCCACTAGCTTTGTTCGTAGTGATGCTTCCTAAGGCCCATTTGACTTCACATTCCAGGATATCTGGCTCTAGGTGAGTGTGAGTGATCACACCATCATGATTATCTGGGTTGTGAAGGTCTTTTTTGTACAGCTCTTCTGTGTATTCCTGCCACCTCTTCTTAATATCTTCTGCTTCTGTTAGGGCCATACCATTTCTGTCCTTTATTGAGCCCATCTTTGCATGAAATGTTCCCTTGGTATCTCTAATTTTCTTGAAGAGATCTCTAGTCTTTCCCATTCTATTATTTTCCTCTATTTCTTTGCATTGATTGCTGACAAAGGCTTTCTTATCTCTCCTTGCTATTCTTTGGAACTCTGCATTCAAATGGGAATATCTTTCCTTTTATCCTTTGTTTTTCGCTTCTCTTCTTTTCACAGCTATTTGTAAGGCCTCCTCAGATAGCCATTTTGCTTTTTTACATTTCTTTTTCTTGGGGATGATCTTGATTCCTGTCTCCTGTGCAATGTCACAAACCTCCATCCATAGTTGATCAGGCACTCTGTCTATCACATCTAGTCCCTTAAATCTATTTCTCACTTCCACTGTATAGTCCTAAGGGATTTGATTTAGGTCATACCTGAATGGTCTGGTGGTTTTCCCCACTTTCTTCAATTTAAGTCTGAAGTTGGCAATAAGGAGTTCATGATCTAAGCCACAGTCAGCTCCCGGTCTTGTTTTTGCTGACTGTATAGAGCTTCTTCATCTTTGACTGCAAAGAATATAATCAGTCTGATTTCAGTGTTGATCATCTGGTGATGTCCATGTGTAGAGTCTTCTCTTGTGTTGTTGGAAGAGGGTGTTTGCTATGACTAGTGTATTATCTTGGCAAAACTCTATTAGCCTTTGCCCTGCTTCATTCTGTACTCCAAGGCCAAATTTGCCTGTTACTCCAGGTGTTTCTTGACTTCCTACTTTTGCATTCCAGTCCCCTATAATGAAAAGGACATCTTTTGGGGGGTGTTAGTTCTTGAACGTCTTGTAGGTCTTCATAGAACCATTCAACTTCAGCTTCTTCAGCATTACTGGTCGGAGCATAGACTTGGATCACCATGATATTGAATGGTTTGCCTTGGAAATGAACAGAGATCATTCTGTCATTTTTGAGATTGCATCCAAGTACAGCATTTCGTACTCTTTTGTTGACTATGATGGCTACTCCATTTCTTCTATGGGATTCCTGCCCACAGTAGTAGATATAATGGTCATCTGAGTTAAATTCACCCATTCCAGTCCATCTTAGTTTGCTGATTCCTAGAATGTCGATATTCATTCTTGCCATCTCCTGTTTGACCACTTCCAATTTGCCTTGATTCATGGACCTGACATTCCAGGTTCCTATGCAATATTGCTCTTTACAGTATTGGACCTTGCTTCTATCACCAGTCCCATCCACAACTGGATGTTGTTTTTGCTTTGGCTCCATCCCTTCATTCTTTCTGGATTTATTTCTCTACTGATCTCCAGTAGCATATTGGGCACCTACTGACCTGGGGAGTTCCTCTTTCAGTGTCCTATCTTTTTGCCTTTTCATACTTTTCATGGGACTCTCAAGGCAAGAATACTGAAGTGGTTTGCCATTCCCTTCTCCAGTGGACCACAGTCTGTCAGACCTCTCCACCATGACCCATCCATCTTGGGTGGCCCCACATGGCATGGCTTAGTTTCATTGAGTTAGACAAGGCTCTTGTCCATGTGATCAGATTGGCTAGTTGTCTGTGATTGTGGTTTCAGTCTGTGTGCCCTTTGATGCCCTCTGTCGCCCTCTGTCAGCGCCTACCATCTTACTTGGGTTTCTCTTACCTTGGATGTGGGTTATCTCTTCACGGCTGCTCCAGCAAAGTGCAGCCACTGCTCCTTACCTTGGACGTGGAGTATCTCCTCTCAGCCGCTGCCCCTGACCTTGGATGTGGGGTAGCTCCTCTCAGCCACCACCCCTGACCTTGGACATGGGGTAGTTCTTCTAGGCTGCTCCTATGCCGGCGCAGCCACTGCTCCTGTGCACAATGGAATATTACTCAGCCATAAAAAATGAAATAATGCCCTTTGCAGGATCATGGATGCAGAAACATGCATGTAGAAATTATCATACAAAGTGAAGTAAGTCAGAAAGATAAATACCATATGATATCACTTATATGTGGAATCTAAAGTATGACACAAATACCTATCTATGAAACAGAAACAGATTCAAGGACATAGAGAATAGACTGATGGTTGCCAAGGGGAGTGGGTAGAAGGAGAGATTGGGAGTTTGGGATTAACAAATGCAAACTTCTGATTCATATAGAATGGGTATCCATATAGACTGGATAAACAACAAGGTCCTATTGTATAGTACAGAGAACTACACTCAGTACCTTGTGATAAACCATAATGGAAAAGAATATGTAAAAGAGAATATGTATATGCACACATATATATGTTGCTATGTATGTATAGCAGAATCATTTTGTAGTACAACAGTAATTAACACAACATTATAAAATCAGCTATACTTCAATTTAATTTTTTTTAATTTTTAAAAAAGACAGAAAAAAAGAAAGCAGTAATGTTCTATTTTCAAGAGCGTTACTGTAATTTAAACACCAAAACTTGATTTCCACAGAACCTATCCTTCACTGGAAACTTGGGACTATGATGAAAAAAAGAACAATCCAGCGATTATATCCACATGTGGTAGATCTCAAAACGACAAAGTGTCCCTGTGCCAATGATGTGGCATTACTTGGCTTCGTTATGAACACAACATTTGATGGTAAGTTTGCGACTTTATTCAGAATTGGAGATGGCATTTTATATTATATGACAGTTATGTTTAATTGGAAGTGCAAGTTAAATGTGCAGGCATAATGGAGTGAAAATGTTTCCTAAAAATACCTAAGAACTTTGTCACTTTCCCTTGTCTGCTTGCTAGTGCGGTAAACTTTTTTCTCTGTGACATTTTGCCATGTTACTACTAACTTTAATGTCTCTCCAAATTTCCTTGATACTCTGGTGATTTATGTTTGGAAATACCCACTGCTTCTGTACAGCAGAGGATAAAAAGGTTTATCAGAAAGTGAAGTCACTCAGTCGTGTCTGACTCTTTGTGACCCCATGGACTGTAGCCTACCAGGATCCTCCATCCATGGAATTTTCCAGGCAAGAGTACTGGAGTGGGTTGCCATTTCCTTCTCCAGGGTATCTTCCCAACCCAGGGATCGAACCCGAGTCTCCCTCATTGCAGGCAGATGCTGAAAGGTTGTTGCTGAACCACAAAAAGATGCCGGGATTCTTGGCCTCCAGAGGAGAAGAATTCAATCCGGGGCCAGAGATGAAGGAGGCTTGATTGCTCAGAGCTTTTGTGTAATAAAGTTTTATTAAAGTATAAAAGAGATAGAGAAAGCTTCTGACATAGGCATCAGAAGAGGGCAGTGTTAGCAGTGTTAGCAGCAGTTAGCAGTTGCTAGTGTTGGCAGTGGAGTTATATACTCTCCAATGAATCAAAAGAATGTCTGGGGGTTGTAAACACCTCAACAGACCTACTCCCATAATTTACATTTTAAGATAACAGGATTAGCCAGAAGGTTTAATCCAGAGACTGTCCTCAGACAGGATACATTATTGTTATATAATCCTAAGGAATGTAGAGGGGAAAAAAAGTTTGTCCTTTCTTCCTCCTTGAGAATTCTAGACCCCTCTCTCCTTGGGGACCCCTAGACTTCTTATCAACCTGCCTAGGAAATGACTCTCTCAATGCTTTACCATCTGAGCCACCAGGGAAGCCCCACTTGACACTCTGTCCTCCGTTATATGTTCTTTCTTCCCAGAGATAATTCATTGCAGTTCTAATCTATCTTCTATTCCTGCCACATGTGAATAGGTAAAGTTGTTCTGAGGTGTCACATTATTTTGTTATGTGTTTTTCTATTATTATTATAATTAATAGCATCCTACACATTTCAATTACTGTCTTATTCTAGATTGTTTTTCTCAGGTCATTGATGACTTCAGTGACCCCAAATCTGATATTTCTAAAGGAAAAAAAAAATAGGAAACAAATTTTATCACCCATAGATTATATGTGTATCTATATAAAAATCCAAAAGAATCAACAGACAAACTATCAGAACAAGTATGGGAATGCTATGGAATTGACAAACATAACAGTACATAAAAACCACTCCACTAAAGACTGATTAAAGATTATAAATTTAAAAACCCTATTCAGAAAGTAATAAAACCTCATAGGGACCTAGAAATAAGCCAAAAAAGACTTGCAAGGCTTGTGTAGAAATTATAAAATTTTAACGAAGGCTATAAAAAGAGACTAAAAAAGATTTTATGTAAAAATATTAGTTCTCTCAAAATTTATCAATCAATTCAATACAAATCCAAGAAAAATTACAGCTGTATTTTTGTGTGTATGGAAATTGATAAGCCAATACCAAAATTCATGTGGGAGACTAAAGGAAAATGACTAACAAACATGATTTTAAAGAATAAAACAGCACAATAGGTTGCCCTACCGTGATAAAGTAATAGATTCAAGTAATATACACTGGTATAGGGATATACAGATAGCATTGCCCCAAATTTCTTTGCATTCCAATGACTTGCAGTCTTTTAATTATCCTAGCTCCAGGCTGCTTTGTGCAGAATTAGTTTAGTGAGAAACTGAACTAATTTTGTTCAGTGTCTCATTTTCCTCTCTCTCAACCAGATGGAAACTCAGCTCCTCTTCTAGCTTTGTTCCATGGATGCAAGGCCAGGGCCCCCTCCTCTTTTCTCTGTCCAAACCTGCCATTCTTTTGTGAGACACAGGAGAGGAGCCAGTCTCTGCATCCTGCCACACCCCCGAGAATCATAGGAGACAAGGCAAGTTTCAGTTCCTCAGGGTCTCACTCACTCGATCACTTCAACATCTGGAGAAAAGAAAGTTTTGGAAATCTTTTTTTAGATGAACCCACTTTTTCCCTCAGCTGGCCACTGGTGTGCTGAAACAGAAAATAAGTTCCCATAGTATCAGGCTGCCACTGACCATTCCTTTGTGAGGCTTTGGTTCATCTGCCCTCCCCACAACAATGAGGCTTCATCCCAAATGGAGTCAATGGTGAGAACAGGAATCCAGGAGCCTCATATGGTCCATATGTTCCAGTATGGACTCATTACCATCTTCTTCCTCTATGACACTCCTGATACATCCATCATGCCTCTCACCCCAATTTTATGTCACTATAGAAACCCAAGCCTCCAGGTCACTTTTGGCTACTTTATACCACATACTATTCTGAATTTCCTTTAATTTCACCCAAACAACATTCAGAAAACTAAGATTGTGGCATCTGGTCCCATCACTTCATGGCAAATAGATGGGGAAACAATGGAAACAGTGACAGACTTTATTCTGGGGGGCTCCAAAATCACTGCAGATGGTGACTGCAGCCATGAAATTAAAAAGACGTTATGATCAACCTAGACAGCATATTAAAAAGCAGAGACATTACTTTGCCAACAAAGGTCTGTCTAGTCAAAGGTATGGTTTTTTCAGTAGTCATGTATGGATGTGAGAGTTGGACTATAAAGACAGCTGAGTGCTGAAGAATTGATGCTTTTGAACTGTGGTATTGGAGAAGACTCTTGAGAGCCCCTTGGACTGTAAGGATATCCAACCAGTCCATCCTAAAGGAAATCAGACCTGAATATTCATTGGAAGGACTGATGCTAAAGCTGAAGCTTCAATACTTTGGCTACCTGATGCAAAGAACTGACTCATTAGAAAAGTCCCTGATGCTGGGAAAGATTGAAGGCAGGAGGATAAGATGGTTGAGAGGATGAGATGGTTGGATGGCATCACCAACTCAATGGACATGAGTTTGAGTAAACTCCAGGAGCTGGCAATGGACAGGGAGACCTGGTGTGCTGCACTTCATGGGGTCGCAAAGAGTTGGACACAACTGAGCAACTGAACTGAACTGAACTGAAACGTCTGTCCATCTCTATTCTCCCAAATCCATTCATTGGAATATGTGGTCTGTTATCAGTAAATTCCCCCATACTACTACTCTTTTCTCTGAAGGGTCCCCTCAGTTGCTGTAAAGAGTAATCTGGCCAATCCCAGTTATTATTCTTTTCCCTGAAGCTGTCTTGCATGGCACATGTTTGGGTCTCAGGGGTCATTGTCCTCATTCCTTAAGGGCTACTTCTTAATAATTAACTCCTGTCTTCTCTTTGAAAATGTTCAATCCCTTTGAATTCAGACTTTACTCCCTCTAACTATTCTTGGCTGCCAGTGTATGACAACCTTCCCATCACTCACTTTCATTTATGAGTTTAGCATCTGGACCCCTACCTTTCTCTCCACTTTATTTTTGTTACTATTTTTGGTGATTTCACCACCCATATGGACCAATGCTTTCAAGGCCTGTTCTTCCCCAGTGATCTTTCCCCCATCTTACATCTGTTGTCATTTTCTTGACCTTGTTGTCTCTGATATTGTTATTGCCTCCAAAATCTCCAGTACAATCATCTCATGCTCTGTGCACTGCTTTCTGTACTTTCAGCCTACCCTAGTATTCACAGTCTGACATTTCTTGGATTTCTTGGAGACATCAATATGTTTTCCCCACCACTTTTTTTTACTACTCAACATCCTTACTTTTTCACCATAATTTTAATTGTCTCTCTTTGTAAACACTTCTGTGACTTCTTTGCCATTCTCTTTCTTCCTTGCCTGCATAATCCCAACTGTCATTAAAACCACCTCTACTCCATTGGCAGAGCAGAATATTACTAGATAAAAGTTGCACACCAGACTCTCTTTAAAATTCCATCAGCTGGTCTCACCGTAAATTCATGATTTCAAGTCTCAAGTGAGTACTCAGAACGACCCAGAAATCCCACCTCTCTTCCTTGGGATGTTTATTGTCCCATTCTGCAGAGTGACCTGGTCACACCTCTTCCCACTCCTCAAATGCTGTGCCTCACCTCCTTTCCCTCTCTGCTCTCAGCTGTGCCTTTAATACTTGATGTAGAAGATCAAGAATCATCGCTTCTGCACTCACCTGCCACCTTACCTGCCTTAATACTTGCGCACTTTGCCTTCTTGCCTGTTGCATCATGAGAAATGTCTCTGCTGTGCCTAAGGCTGCCCATCACCCCTTGTGTCCTGTATCCCATTCTCTCCAATCACCTGGAGAACCTTGTTCCTGTGTCTGTCCTGCAGTTCTCACCTTTCTCTCATACATCATCACTCTGTCCCTCCTCAGTGGATTAGATGCATTAGTATACAAACATACCCTATTATCCTCCATCTTAGCCAAAATCTTCATTTATCTCACTTTATCACCATCCCTCATCCCCCTGTTCCCCTTCAAACAAAATGATTGGAAGAATTTATTGTAGATGGCATTACATTTTCCATCTTCCTATTTTATCTTCATTCCCCTGTAAATCAGATTTTTCCTACCATTGTTCTGAAACAATTCATTCTAAGGTCACCCATGATCTCCGTGTTGCCAGTTCCAACAGTCAATTCTTTATCCTCATTCTACTCTCCCTCCCAGCAGAATTTGACACAGTTAACTACTTTACTTCTCAACAGAACACTTTATTCTTTTGGCTTTCTTACACCACCTATAGTTACATCTATCTTACCTCATTGGTCAATCCTTAGTTTTCTAAACTAGCTTATTTGTTGTGACCCCTAACATGTCAATGAAATAAGGCTTTGTCTTCAACTCTACCAGATCCTCTCCGAGAAATGTAATCTAGTCCTTTGGTAATAATGCCACCTTCAGGCTGATGATCCCTGAATTTGTATATCTGGTGCTGACCACTTCCTTGAGACCAAACTCCCACACTTAATTGTCTGTTTCACACTTCCTGTTGGTATCTAATGAGCATCTCTGATATTACAAAGCTAAGCCAAAACTCTTGATTTATCTCCCTTTTAAATCTGTTCCTCTCTAGTACTTTTCATCCTAAGGTATATCCAATTACTCAAATGTAAAATTTAGCATAGACTCTTGACTGTTCTTACTCTGATGACATTCCAGGATGAGGCCACATCCAGTGTCTATCCTCAGCATGACCACTTCTCTCCTCTGGTAAAATCTTAGGCCACGATAACAATGGTTTTCCATGAGACTAATTCACAGCCTCTTAAGTGGTCTCCCTGTTTCTAACCCTAGTACAACCCACCATCCAAACAGTCACCACAATGATATCAAGCGTAAAACAAATCACACTACTTTCTGGCTTCACACATTCCAGTGGCTTCCCTTTGCCCATTGGAATAAAATCCAAAATCTTTGCAATGGTCTGTCTACATCAGCTTTTGTAACCCTGAGATACAATTATGGCCAGTTTGTCACAGAGAATAGCCTGTAACGTAATTTCAGTCTAAAATATCAACCAGAATAAGCTTTTATTTTACTACTTACCTCTCTATTAAATATTTCTAGACTTTGCCAGAGTCTGGTCATGTGATTTGCTTAGCTTTTGCCTTAGAAAAGCAAAGCTTGTCTTTAGCTTTCCTCTTTCTGGAAAAAGTGGATGATGATAGCATTTTCTTCTATATCTTTCCCTGCATAGACAAGATCTAGGAGTTAAAACACACACTTCACAATCTGAGTGATCCTGCATTTATCTTTTAGAAACAAAGCATATGCATTAGATTATCAACTCTCTTCAGGCTGCTTCTACCACCCACATAGTTATATGCATGTTGACTAGACTTCATATTAATGTTCCACATTTAAACACAGAAGACGCTAAACATTCCTACTATGGCCAAGGAAAGGTAAGATCAAGGAACAAAGTGGTTTTGGTATTTGCAACATGTTCAGTCTCTTTTTAATAAGTTCTCAAAGTTTGAATTAAGTAAAGTGTTAGTTGCTCAGTTATGTCTGACTCTTTGCGACCCCATGGGCTGTACAGTCCATGGAATTCTCCAGGCCAGAATACTGGAGTGGGTAGCCTTTCCCTTTCCTCTAAGGGAAAGAATACTAGAGTAGGTAGCCATTCCCTCCTCCAGGAGATCTTCCCAACCCAGTGATTGAACTGGGGTTTCCTGCATTACAAGCAGATTCTTTACCATCTGAGCCACAAATAGATTCCCTTATTAACAATTTATTCTACTTTAAAAATCACAATAAAGCAAATCACTTTCAAAAAATAAAGTAAATCAAACACAATTTCTTCCCTCTTGGATTTTGCATTTTAATCTTTTTCTCTGGAATTTTTGTATTGTTCACTATAATTGTATTCTTTAAATAGGGACATATTTTTGCTTAGAAGGATATTATCAGAAAGGAAAAGTTCTTCCTGTATCCTCATAAGTTATGACTGGGGGCCTCCAAACTAACCAAGACATTAGCAGGAGAAAAGGCGTGTACTTTTTATTAATATTTATAATCGTGGGAGTTCCCAGAAGAGAAATGAAACTCAGAGAACTAGTTAAACTTGGAGGCTTATATACCATCTTAACAAAGGAAAGAAGTCTAGACCTCAAGGGACAAGAAATTGTGAAGTGATGAGGAAATTTGTGGGTGGACTCATGGAAGATAAGACTTATTTTAGTGAAGTCTGTTTATTCAGACTCATTTTGGAATCATCTCCCTGTCTCTGGTGAGAAGATTGCTCTCTTCTCTTCCTGGTTTTATGGACTTCCCTCATAGCTCAGTTGGTAAAGAATCTGCCTGCAATGCAGGAGATCCCGGTTTCATCCCTGGGTTGGGAAGATCCACTGGAGAAGGGACAGGCTACCCACTCCAGTATTCTTGGGCTTCCCTTTTGGCTCAGCTGGTAAAGAACCCATCTGCAGTGTGGGAGACCTGGATTCAATGCCTGTGTTGGGAAGATCCCCTGGAGAAGAATACTACCCACTCCAGTATTCTGGCTTGGAGAATTCCATGAACTGTGTATTCCCTGGGGTCAAGAGTAGGAAATGACTGGGTGACTTTCACTTTCACTTCCTGATACAGGTGAAGTGGTTAGAAAATGCCCTGCTTTTTAGCAGGAAAAGGGAGGCAGAGAACTCTTTCTGAATTTCTTGATTCTCAGCTGCCTCCAGCTCAAAACCCTGATGCCAAAGTGGCATATTTTAGGGATAACATATTCTGATCTCCTTCAAAATAAAACAAAATCCTTAATAATTTGATGGCTGGCTAAACTCCTGTGGTACGACTCAAGTTACTTTATCTTTCCAATGCTTGGGGAAGTGACACTCAAACTTCACTTTGGGGGGTTGGGGCAAGGGTGGAGCATAGGCTGGAAGGTGGGGCAGATACAGGCTCTCCTTCCTAAAACCTTAGCACCTTAGGAGGCAGTTACTCGCTTTGCAGTTATTTTGCCTTAATTTCCCTTTTCTCTCATGGTAGGTGTTTACATAGGCCTCAGCTTTTCTGGATTTTGGGATTATGATGATACCCAATGGTATAACCTGACAGATATGGTCTATTCCCAAGTTGGAGAAGGTAATTCCTCTAACAGTGACTTCATCTTTGACATTTTCCTTTGCATCAAGATTTGATGAATATTTATGAAATGTCTTTGCTTTGCTGAAAACAGCACTTTTCCCTTATCTTTTAACCCATTATATGATTTCTTCCTTTAGAGCACAAACAGCTCTCAGTGGTGGATATGGTTTTAACAAATCATTTTTTAGTTATCCTCACCTCTTTGGGTCTTTTTATAAGTGGAGATCTTCGTTATCCATCATCCTCTGTCTTAATGGTAGGTAAATTGCTCTGTAACTAGAAGTTAACCTTAAATATCTTATGTGATATAAAGTAGAAATATTGGATACTTGAGTTACGTGTGATATATCTTAAAATTGAAATGCAAAAGCATAATAGCATGACTTTTTCCTTTGCCTTATAGTGTTGAATATATCATTTGGAAATGGCTAGTTTTGTTGCTATACAAATTTATGGGAAGTTTCAAATATGTACATGTAGAAAACACATGTGGTGTAATTGAAACTGCTATGTTTTATCATGCCTTCTGATTGCAAGCAAAAATTTAAATTCCTTCTTTTCTTTCTTTCTAGCTTTCACGGGTAGACTTTTGCGGTTTCGAAAGGGTAAGATGCTTTCAATTTCCAAGGGTTTGTTAGAAGATATTCATTTCCTTGGTGACCTAAGAGATGAAGTGCAAGACAAGAGTTCATAATATAGATGATACCTGACACTACAATATTATTTACAGTTTGAACTTAAAAATGTGTTTCCACTAGCCATTAAGCAATGATCTCTTGTTCTGTTTCAAAGGAGGAAATGCCACTCTTTGTTTTATAGGCAGCCCTTACCCCTTCTTTATACGTTCTGTCCAGGATTGCTGTGGCTGTTCAATGTGTTCTGCACAAGAGCACCCAGTTGAAAAGATGGGCTGTCCAGTGGTTCGGCAGTCCTGTGGTTAAGACTCCACCTTCCAATTCAGTGGACATGGGTTCAACCCATGGTTGGGGAGCTAAGATCCCACATGCCTCAGGGCCAAAAAAACAAAACATAGAACAGAAGCAGTATTGTGACAGATTTAATGAAGACTTTTAAAAAAATGGTCCACATCAAAAAAAATCTTTAAAAAAAAACAAAAAAGTAAAGAAAAGATAGTGAGAGATGAAATCTGGCTTAACACTTGACACCTCAGTCTGCCTGCTCCTGACCCTCATGTGAGTCTGTGTCTACCAAGAGAAAGGGGCACTCTTTCTAATATGATACAAGCGACCATATAAGCTCTGATTCTGGCTTTTCGGGGTGTGATTTTGTTCCATCTCTCTCTCTCTCTCTCTCTCTCTGTTATGAGGTCAGGTTTTGAGATTCAACTAAGTCATTGCCTCATTGCATCAACATATGAGCACAACAAAATTATGAGTATTCGTAGCCTTTTGCCCTGTCCCCTCCCATAGAGGCCTGTGGGCGCAGATGCATGTGGGCACACGCATGCACACTCACACTGACTGAAGCAAAGAGGCAGCTACTTCTCAGGAAGCAAAAGGAACTGACTTCTTGCTTCACTGATTCCAAGAACCGTCAAGCTGAGCACTGGGAAGGTCCGGCAGGCAAATCTGGTTTCCATTACAAAGAGCAAGGAGGAGAACTGTCAAGGACAAAATTCCAAACTGAGAAAAACTCTTACCACTCAAGAGTGAGGGTGAAGAAAAGAAATTTTCACAGATGAGGCTTCAGGAGAGTTTATCGTCCAGAGATTCCCTTGAAGAAGTGGGGTGCCAGAAATAATGATGGAACTAGAAATGTGAACTCTAAGGGAGGCAGGAAACGTATCTGTGCTTTTCACCAGACCTGAGCCCACCCTTCTGTGTTTTTATAGCTGCATATATTCCATCATGTGAACTTAACCAGAGTTTACTTAACCAGTCTCCTACGAGTGGATATTTGAGTAGTTTTTCTAATCTTTTGCTTTTATATTGCAAACAATGCTTCCATTAATAATTTGTATCCAGCAAGTTTGTACATATCCGGCTTTATCAGTACAATACATTCTTGGAATTTGGATGGACACATCAAGGAGTAAATGCTTGTACAATATTAAAAGACAAGCACAAGTTGCCCTTCATAGACGTTTTTATTATTTACAAGGATATTAAAATAAATCCTCTTGAGCTGAAATATTTCAGCAAAAACTCAGGAACTTCTGATAATGATGAGAGAGAGGAGAATTACAAGTGTTCTGAAGATAGTGAGGTCATGTGGCAGGGCAAAATGCAGGGGAAAGTGAACTTATTCTTAAAGGTATAGGGATTTACCTTTAGGAAAGGCCTCTTCTATAATGATTGAAGAAAGGACAGTAAGAATGGGATGTGTGTGGCTATCCAGCCAGGAATTTGAAGGAGTTAATACTTGGCGGTTTATTCATGCCCTTATTCATCCATTCAACAGAAGTTTGTTGAGCCAGGCTTGTTTAGACAAAGACATACAAGATAAAGTCCTGACTCTCCTGTAGCTTTCCATTCTCCTGAAGCAGCTAGACCATGAACAAGTACACAAACATATGCAGACTGTGAAGAGTAAAAAGGGCTTATTCAAATTAAAGCAGGAAAGAGAAACAGAGAGTGAAGAGAAGATAATACTGTATTTTAAGCCAGGTGATTTTAGTAAGCCTCTGCAAGGAGGTGAAATTGAAGCAGAAATTCAAATGATTTGAAGAAATGATTTTACCAAAATATGTCCAGACAGTGGTGCAAAGGCCCTCAATTGGGAACTTGACATGAGGCAAAATCTCTCTGCCAAAATCTGGTTAGTGGAACTAGCAGGCATCTGGGGTCACTTCTTTAAGGATAAAATCCAAGCTCTTGAGAGACATACAGAGTCCTTCATGGTCAGAGCCTCTCGTGCCTTCCTCAGCCTTGTGGTGCCTGCTCCTCACCCCAAGCAGCCCTTTCCAGGCACAGCAAACACATCTTGAAATGAGCCATCATTTCTTACACTTTGAATCAGTTGGACAAGATGTTTCATCTCCTTAGGGTGCATTTCCTCCCCCTCCCTTTCATTTCACTTAGAGCAAGGATCCCCAACCTTTTTGGCACCAGGGAGCAGTTTCATGGAGACAATTTTCCCACAGACCGGAGTGAGGGAGGATGGTTTTGGAATAATTCAAGCATATTACATTTATTGTGCAGTTTATTTCTGCTATTATTACATCAACTCCACCACACATCATCAAACGTTAGATCCTGGAGGTTAGGGACCCATGACTCAGAGTTCCTACCGCTTCTTCAATAGCCCCTCTGTGACTGCCAAGGGTGCCTTTCCTGTACAGTCTCAATGCTGTCACCACTAATGGCTGTCGTTTGTCACCCCCTTTCCTGTACAGTCTCAATGCTGTCACCACTAATGGCTGTCGTTTGTCACCCCCTTTCCTGTACAGCCTCAATGCTGTCACCACTAATGGCTGTCGTTTGTCACCCCCTTTCCTGTACAGCCTCAATGCTGTCACCACTAATGGCTGTCGTTTGTCCCCCCCTTTCCTGTACAGTCTCAATGCTGTCACCACTAATGGCTGTCGTTTGTCCCCCCCTTTCCTGTACAGTCTCAATGCTGTCACCACTAATGGCTGTCGTTCGTCACCCCCTTTCCTGTACAGCCTCAATGCTGTCACCACTAATGGCTGTCGTTTGTCACCCCCTTTCCTGTACAGCCTCAATGCTGTCACCACTAATGGCTGTCGTTTGTCACCCCCTTTCCTGTACAGCCTCAATGCTGTCACCACTAATGGCTGTCGTTTGTCACCCCCTTTCCTGTACAGCCTCAATGCTGTCACCACTAATGGCTGTCGTTTGTCACCCCCTTTCCTGTACAGCCTCAATGCTGTCACCACTAATGGCTGTCGTTTGTCACCCCCTTTCCTGTACAGCCTCAATGCTGTCACCACTAATGGCTGTCGTTTGTCACCCCCTTTCCTGTACAGTCTCAATGCTGTCACCACTAATGGCTGTCGTTTGTCCCCCCCTTTCCTGTACAGTCTCAATGCTGTCACCACTAATGGCTGTCGTTTGTCACCCCCTTTCCTGTACAGTCTCAATGCTGTCACCACTAATGGCTGTCGTTTGTCACCCCCTTTCCTGTACAGCCTCAATGCTGTCACCACTAATGGCTGTCGTTTGTCACCCCCTTTCCTGTACAGCCTCAATGCTGTCACCACTAATGGCTGTCGTTTGTCACCCCCTTTCCTGTACAGCCTCAATGCTGTCACCACTAATGGCTGTCGTTTGTCACCCCCTTTCCTGTACAGCCTCAATGCTGTCACCACTAATGGCTGTCGTTTGTCACCCCCTTTCCTGTACAGCCTCAATGCTGTCACCACTAATGGCTGTCGTTTGTCACCCCCTTTCCTGTACAGTCTCAATGCAGTCACCACTAATGGCTGTCGTTTGTCACCCCCTTTCCTGTACAGCCTCAATGCTGTCACCATTAATGGCTGTCGTTTGTCACCCTTTTTTGTCTGTTGAGCCCTCTGACTTGCCTCAGCAGATTTTAGCTTTCATGTCAAGAACTACTTTATTTACTGGTGTATGCTAGTAAGTTGGAGAAGGAAATGGCAACCCACTCCAGTGTTCTTGCCTGGAGAATCCCAAGGACGGGGGAGCCTGGTGGGCTGCCATCTATGGGGTCGCACAGAGTCGGACACAACTGAGGCGCTTTAGCAGCAGCAGCAGCAGCTAATAAGTTACCACCCTGCCTTGCACATAGGTCATCTCAAATAAATGTTGGCAGAATCCATGAGTGAATAAATGAAGACAGACAGGAATCCAGTCTTGTAGGAAGTTAGTAGCCATGCAGCATGGAACTTTGAACAGTCATATACCTCTCTAGCCTCAATTTCTTCATTTTAAAATGTTCATAGCATTACCTACCTCTTAGAGTTGAAGTGATTAAATAACATTATATAAAAATTTGGCCTGGTTCATGAATCAAAGTAGAAACTTAACCAAACAAACAAAAACTATATTTTCTCTCCAAACAGATAGTCAGAACCTTTTGAAAGCAAATGACAGAAACCAACTAAATCTGATTTTAGCAAAGGAGATGCAGTTGTTGGCTCATGTGAGCAGGGAATTCAAGGAATGAAGAATCTGGCTTTCAGACATGACTGGATTTTGTGCCTAACAAATGTCCGTTGAACTCTGTCTTCTCAGCATTTGAATCTGCTTTCCTCTGCATTGACTTCACTCTCAGTACATTTGTTCCAATTGTCAGTAAGAACGGCCACCAAGTTTACGTGCAAGCAATTTAGCAATCCCCGCGGGAATAAAGCCTCTCTTTTCTGGTAGTTCCAAGTCTCAGGGCCTACTCATTACCCTGACTTGGATCGTGTGTTCATTCCTGACCCCTCTTTGTGACTCTAAATCAGGCCTGAGGCATGAGCTCATCCTTGGAATAAAGTTAGCCTGTTCAGATTAAATTATCCCCAGGGATATTCACTGAAGTATTATCAGTTTTATTCCAGGTAGGAAAAAAAAAAAAAGAAATGTAAAGAGCAAGAGAGAAAAAAAAAGGAATCTCCGGACCCAGTAGAGGTTCTTTATTAATTGCCCATATATAGTCATGATAATCACAATATTCTAAAGCACTAAAGATTTATATGAGAACAGGCTCATTTGATATAATGCCTTAGATTGAAATTCAAATAAATTATTGTCTATTCCATTTTAAAAGGCTTCTTTATTTGTTTAGAAGTGTTATTAAGATATAATTCACATAGCATAATATTTACCCACTTATAGTGTACAATTCAATGGCCTTTAGTATAATCACAATTGTACAACCATCACCACAGTCTATTCTAAAATATTTTAAAGGCTTTTATTGTACAGATTATGCAGATTTTATTATTGATCTTTAAAAATGTAAGAAGGTTTTCCTTTTGTCTCAACAATAATTTGAGAGTCAGAGTCTTCCTATGTTAACTGAAAAAATTACATAATCTAAAAGTTGAGAGTTATATTTTATTCTGTGGACAAAACTGAGGACATAAGCCCAGGACACAGCCTCTCAGATAGCTCTGAGAGACTGCTCCCAAGAGGGAAAGGGGAACCAGGATATAAAAGGAGTTTTTGCAGCAAAGACCAGGTAGTTGGAATATCAAAAGTTTTCTTTAAAGAAAACCAGATATCTCAAGGAATTTAGTGCTTTTCTATGTATGGGAAGATGCAAGCGTCTGGGCTCCCTGAAATCATTCCTCTGATGTGCACCTCAGCTCTTTGGCACCAGTACCCTGTGCTTTCTCATCCTGAGTCTCCTCAGGGTGTGTCTTTGGGGGCTGGCTGCAGTGACTGAGAGCATGGCAGCAGGCAGACAGCCCATCTGTCTCCATCCTGAGTTCCCTCGGGGCTCACAGTCATGGTTGTAGTGGCTTGATGGCTGCAAATCCTTTGTTTACTGCAGGCAGGCAACATTTTTTCATAGATACCTATAACAGAACCATCTCAAATTCTTGCATATAACTCATATCCAACATGAATAATCTTACCTTCTTGGAAGTTTCTCTCTTATGACCAATTTTTCAAAACTTGTATTTTTTTCTTATTGCTTTGTGCTGCTGTCAGGCTTCTGGGAAGACTCCTTAAACCTAGCTGCAGCTGAAGGAGAATAAAAGATAAGCATATGGCCTGTTTTAACTGTAATGAAAGATCAACAGCTCCTGGGAGCCTCAGATAGACAATTCATAGAGAGAAGGCAATGGCACCTCATTCCAGTACTCTTGCCTGGAAAATCCCATGGATGGAGAGGCCTGCTAGGCTGCAGTCCATGGGATCACGAAGAGTCGGACATGACTGACTTCACTTTCACTTTTCACTTTCATGCATTGGAGAAGGAAATGGCAACCCACTCCAGTGTTCTTGCCTGGAGAATCCTAGGGACGGGGGAGCCTGGTGGGCTGCCATCTATGCGGTCGCACAGAGCCGGATATGACTGAAGCGACTTAGCAGCAGCAGCATCTTCATTAACATATGCTAATCAAGCAAAATTTTGTATTCCTCTTTTGTGTGTTGTTCAAAAATCATATTCTTGTTTCCTGCCCTCTATGACCTTTTATTTGTTGGCATACAGTTTTTCTCTTTCTATTTGCCTCACATTCCTGAACTAACTTTTAAATTTTCTGATGTTTTTCTATCTTATATCTTAAGTCTATGTATTGCCTAAATGATACTTCTGTTTATTTATGTAGGTTGACTACATCAAAGGAAAACTGTGGTATAATGAAAGATGTTTTGCTAACAGAGAACACTTTGAAGGTAAATTTTAATAAACTTTTCTCAACATAGATAGCACATATAGATTAGATAAAATGAAATAAAAATAGAATTAAGCATAAAGATAGATTTGTTTTGTATAAGTTAAGAGCCTAAAACTGGGGGGGGGGGGGATTAATTTAAATATAAGGCAATAGGCATGCCCTGTTATAAAATGTAAGAAAATTGTATTTGAGTATACTTAATGATATATTTAAAAATATAGATGCTACTTATAATTTCTGTACCTTTATATTTTATAGTTGATTATGTTACTATCACCTTTGACAGAAACAGGACCCTAAGTGAGGTATGATATTCAATATTTTAAAAAGTAAGAAATTTTGCTGTGCATAATTTTATAGGTTCTTTTTAATCTAAAGAATGGCAATTCTACAGACTGAAAGGCTTAACAACCACTCTTTGCTCCCAGTGGTGCCTCTACTTGGATTTAACTGGAGAAGGAAATGGCAACCCACTCCAGTATTCTTGCCTGGAGAATCCCATGGACGGAGGAGCTTGGTAGGCTACAGTCCATGGGGTCGCTAAGAATCAGACACGACTGAGAGACTTCACTTTCACTTTTCTGCATTGGAGAAGGAAATGGCAACCCACTCCAATATTCTTGCCTGGAGAATCCCAGGGACAGAGGAGCCTGGTGGGCTGCTGTCTATGGGGTCACACAGAGTCAGACACGACTGAAGCAACTTAGCAGCAGCAGCAATTATCTAACAATTCATGCCAGAAAGGGATGTTTGGCCATGTTTTCTGGACTCTCAGCCCCCAGAAGATAACAACACAGTGGTCCATTGGTTTATTTGCCTATAGAAGCTAATGAGGACTTCTAGAGTTCAACAATGGCATTACTTTTTCCTTTCTCTTTTTGTAGGCAAACTCTTGTTTTTACAGTAAAGAACCATTTCTTGAATGGTTACCTTGCTTACCCCCTGTTCCAAAAGGAACCAAAACTATTCTTTCAACTGTGATAACATTTCTTGTTGACCAAGAGCAAAGTTCTGCAGTCTACCTCTTCCATAACCAGGTAGGCCTTAAAGCCCAGAGGGGATTGCTCCTGACACCACAATAATGAAAATGTACCTAACCAAAGCTTATTCCAAGTTCTTGTTTTCTTTGGCAGTATAAGTTGATAAAAATTGGCTGCAGTGAAATTATTTATGATAATTAATATAGTTTGATACCTTCCCTGATAGCTAGGTTGGTAAAGAATCCACCTGCCATGCGGGAGACCCCGGTTTGATTCCTGGGTTGGGAAGATCCACTGGAGAAAGGATAGGCTACCTACTCCAATATTCTTAGACTTCCCTTGTGGCTCAGCTGGTAAAGAATCCACTTGCAATGCAGGAGACCTGGGTTTGACCCCTGGGTTGGAAAAATCCCCTGGAGAGAATTCCATGGACGTCCATGGGGTCACTAAGTGTTGGACATGACTGAGTGACTTTCACTTTCACTTGATACCTTATAGATGTCTTGTTTCTGATTATCATTCAGTTTGATGAAAACACAAAATTCAATGCTGTCTGTATAATGATTCTGCTTTGCTTATTCTTCAGGATAGTATAAGCTGTATTTGCTCTGTATATATTTAAGTTTCCATAAAATGGTTAGTTTAAATGAACAAAAAGTGGAACAAGCTCTACCTGCATGATTTTAGGAGATAAAAATTTTTCCTCTACCCTCTAATTCAGTTCAGTTCAGTTCAGTTGCTCAGTCGTGTCCGACTCTGCAACCCCATGAATCACAGCATGCCAGGCCTCCCTGTCCATCACCAACGCCTGGAGTTCACTCAGACTCACATCCATCGAGTCAGTGATGCCATCCAGCCATCTCATCCTCTGTCGTCCCCTTCTCCTCCTGCCCCCAATCCCTCCAAGCATCAGAGTCTTTTCCAATGAGTCAACTCTTTGCATGAGGTGGCCAAAGTACTGGAGTTTCAGCTTTAGCATCATTCCTTCTAGAGAAATCCCAGGGCTGATCTCCTTCAGAATGGACTGGTTGGATGTCCTCGCAGTCCAAGGGACTCTCAAGAGTCTTCTCCAACACCACAGTTCAAAAGCATCAATTCTTCGGCACTCAGCTTTCTTCACAGTCCAACTCTCACATCCATACATGACCACAGGAAAAACCAAAGCCTTGACTAGACGGACCTTTGTTGGCAAAGTAGTGTCTCTGCTTTTGAATATGCTATCTAGGTTGGTCATAACTTTTCATCCAAGGAGTAAGCGTCTTTTAATTTCATGGCTGCAGTCACCATCTGCAGTGATTTTGGAGCCCAAAAAAATAAAGTCTGACACTGTTTCCATTGTTTCCCCATCTATTTCCCATGAAGTGATGGGACCAGATGCCATGATCTTCATTTTCTGAATGTTGAGTTTTAAGCCAACTTTTTCACTCTCCTCTTTCACCTTCATCAAGAGGCTTTTTAGTTCCTCTTCACTTTCTGCCATAAGGGTGGTGTCATCTGCATATCTGAGGTTATTGATATTTCTCCCGGCAATCTTGATTCCAGCTTGTGTTTCTTCCAGCCCAGCATTTCTCATGATGTACTCTGCGTATAGGTTAAATAAGCAGGGTGACAATATACAGCCTTGACGTACTCCTTTTCCTATTTGGAACCAGTCTGTTGTTCCATGTCCAGTTCTAACTGTTGCTTCCTGACCTGCACACAGATTTCTCAAGAGGCAGGTCAGGTGGTCTGGTATTCCCATCTCTTTCAGAATTTTCCACAGTTTATTGTGATCCACACAGTCAAAGGCTTTGGCATAGTCAAGAAAGCAGAAATAGATGTTTTTCTGGAACTCTCTTGCTTTTTTGATGATCCAGCAGATGTTGGCAATTTGATCTCTGGTTCCTCTGCCTTTTCTAAAACCAGCTTGAACAACTGGAAGTTCACTGTTCACGTATTGCTGAAGCCTGGCTTGGAGAATTTTGAGCATTACTTTACTAGCGTGTGAAATGAGTGCAATTGTGTGGTAGTTTGAGCATTCTTTGAACTCTTTATTTGAACTCCTTTTTGCCAAATTCAGACTGAAATTGAAGAAAGTAGGGAAAACCACTAGACCATTCAGGTATGACCTAAATCAAATCCCTTATGATTATACAGTAGAAGTGAGAAATAGATTTAAGGGACTAGATCTGATAGATAGAGTGCCTGATGAACTATGGACTGAGGTTCGTGACATTGTACAGGAGACAGGGATCAAGACCATCCCCATGGAAAAGAAATGCAAAAAAGCAAAATGGCTGTCTGGGGAGGCCTTACAAATAGCTGTGAAAAGAAGAAAAGCAAAAAGCAAAGGAGAAAGGGAGAGATATAAGCATCTGAATGCAGAGTTCCAAAGAATAGCAAGAAGAGATAAGACAGCCTTCCTCAGTGATCAATGCAAAGAAATAGAGGAAAACAACAGAATGGGGAAGACTAGAGATCTCTTCAAGAAAATTAGGGATACCAAGGGAACATTTCATGCAAAGATGGGCTCAATAAAGGACAGAAATTGTATGGACCTAAGAGAAGCAGAAGATATTAAGAAGAGGTGGCAAGAATACACAGAAGAACTGTACAAAAAAGATCTTCACGATCCAGATAATCACAATGGTGTGATCACTGACCTAGAGCCAGACATCCTGGAATGTGAAGTCCAGTGGGCCTTAGAGAGCATCACTACGAACAAAGCTAGTGAAGGTGATGGAATTCCAGTTGAGCTACTTCAAATCCTGAAATATGATGCTGTGAAAGTGCTGCACTCAATATGCCAGCAAATTTGGAAAACTCAGCAGTGGCCACAGAACTGGAAAAGGTCAGTTTTCATTCCGATCCCAAAGAAAGGCAATGCCAAAGAATGCTCAAACCCTCTAATTCAGGCCCTGCAAATTAAACTGATAAAAGACAGATTAATAAGAGAAAAGAAAATAATTATTTATGCATGCAATGCACACACAATCACAGAAAAGTAATCAATCAAACTGATCACATGGACCACAGCCTTGTCTAACTCAATGAAACTATTAGCCATGCTGTGTAGGGCCACCCAAGACGGATGAGTCATGGTGGACAGTTCTGACAAAATGTGGTCCACTGGAGAAGGGAATGGCAAACCACTTCAGCATTCTTTCCTTGAGAACCCCATGAACAGTATGAAAAGGCAAAAGGATATGACATTGAAAGATGAACTTCCCAGGTCAGTAGGTGCCCAATATGCTACTGGAAAAGAGTGGAGAAATAACTCCAGAAAGAATGAAGAGACAAAGCCAAAGTGAAAACAATGCCCAGTTGTAGATGAAACTGGTGATGGAAGTAAAGTCCGATGCTGAAGAACTATACAAAAAAAATCTTCTGACTTAGATAACCACGATGGTGTAATCACTTACCTAGAGCCAGGCATCCTGGAATGCAAAGTTAAGTGGGCCTTAGGAAGCATCTATACGAACAAAGCTAGTGGAGGTGATGTAATTCCAGGTGAGCTATTTCAAACCCTAAAAGATGATGCTGTGAAAGTGCTGCACCCAATATGCCAGCAAATTTGGAAAACTCAGCAGTGGCCACAGGGCGTAAAAGGTCGGTTTTCATTCCAATCCCAAAGAAAGGCAATGCCAAAGATTTTTCAAACTACCACACAATTGCACTCATCTCTCACACTAGCAAAGTAATGCTCAAAATTCTCCAAGCCAGGCTTCAGCAGTATGTGAACTGTGAACTTCCAGATGTTCAAGGTGGATTTAGAAAAGGCAGAGGAACCAGAGATCAAATCACCAACATCTGCTGGGTCATCAAAAAAGCAAGAGAGTTCCAGAAAAACATCTACTTCTACTTTATTGACTACATCAAAGCCTTTGACTGTATGGATCACAACCATCTGTAGAAAATTCTTCAACAGATCGGACTACCAGATCACCTTACCTGCATCCTGAGAAATCTGTATGCAGGTCAAGAAGCAACATTAGAACCAAACGTGGAACAACAAACTGGTTCCAAATTGGGAAAGGAGTATGTCAAGGCTATATATTGTCACCCTGCTTATTTAATTTGTATGCAGAGTACATCATGTGAAATGCTGGGCTGGCTGAAGCACAAGCTGGAATCAAGATTGCCGGGAGAAATATCAATAACCTCAGATATGCAGATGACACCCCCCTTATGGCAGAAAACAAAGAAGAACTAAAGAGTCTCTTGATGAAAGTAAAAGAGAACAGTGAAAAAATTGGCTTAAAACTCAGCTTTCAGTTCTAATGAGGTGGATGAAACTGGAGCCTTTTATACAGAGTGAAGTAAGCCAGAAAGAAAAACACCAGTACAGTATATTAACACATATATATGGAATTTAGAAAGATGGTAATGATAACCCTAGAAAGATGGTAATGATAATCCTATATGCGAGACAGCAAAAGAGACACAGATGTATAGAACAGTCTTTTGGACTCTGTGGGAGAGGGCAAGGGTGGGATGATTTGGGAGAATGGCATTGAAACATGTATATTATCATATGTGAAATGAATCACCAGTCCAGGTTTGATGCAGGTTTGAGACAAGGTGCTCGGGGCTGGTGCACTGGGATGACCCAGAGGGATGGGATGGGGAGGGAGGTGGCAGGGGGGTTCAGGATGGGGAACACATGTACACCCATGGCGGATTCATGTCAATGTATGGCAAAACCACTGCAATATTGTGAAGTAATTAACCTCCAATTAAAATAAATAAATGTATATTTAAAAAAAACTCAGCTTTCAAAAAATGAAGATCATGGCATCCAGTCCCATCACTTTATGGCAAATAGATGGGGAAACAATGGAAACAGTGACAGACTTTATTTTGGCGGGGGGCTCCAAAATCACTGCAGATGGTGACTGTAGCCATGAAATTAAAAGACACTTGCTCCTTGGAAGAAAAGCTATGACCAACTTAGACAGCATATTAAAAAGCAGAGACATTACTTTGCTGACAGAGGTTCATCTAATCAAAGCTATGGTTTTTCCAGTAGTCATGTATTGGATGTGAGAGTTGGACTATAAAGAAAGCTGAGTGCCGAAGAATCAATGCTTTTGAACTGTGGTGTTGGAGAAGACTCTTGAGAGTCCCTTGGACTGCAAGGACATCAAACCAGTTAATTCTAAAGGAAATCAAAACTGAATGTGCACTGGAAGGACTGATGCTGAAGCTGAAACTCCAGTACTTTGGCCACCTGATGCGAAGAACTGACTCCTTGGAAAAAAACCATGATGCTGGGAAAGATTGGAGGCAAGAGGAGAAAGGGACAACAGAGGATGAGATGGTTGGATGGCATCACCAACTTGATGGACATGAGTTTGAGCAAGCTCCAGGAGTTGGTGATGGACAGGGAAGACTGGCATGCTTCAGTCCATGAGGTTGCAAAGAGTCAGACACAACTGACTGTGAACTGAATGCACAAACATATGGGTGAAAGTCAGTGATGAATAACTCAAAAGGTAGTTAAATTTTGGAGGTTATATACCATCTTAATAGTTTAAGAAATTGAGTGAGAAGGATACTTGAAAGAAAACAAGTGAAAAGGTAATGGGTTTACAGGAGAACAAACAGGAGTTAAGAAAGTCCATGATAATATTTGTTTGAATAAGCTTGAGTGATTTTTCTGTCTCTTGTGGGCCTTAAAGCTCCCCTGCAGAAGGGATCTGGGGTAGGTTTTGTTCGCATGCTGCCTTCTAGGAGTAGATATGCTCTGAAGAGAAATTAATGGCAGCCTTATATTCCAGATATTGCTGCTTTTAGTCAGATGAGGGAAGAAATTTGTTGCATCTTTTGAATCTAAAATATCAGCATGAAATAAACTTTATACCAAAATGTCATACCTTGGGGTACATATTCTGATCCCCACCAGAATCATGATCTGACAGAACTGTAGTGTAGCCTAGGGGTTCATATTTTAAAAAGTAATTTGACATTATAGTTCTGGTGAATGGGCATTGGAGTCTGTCAAGTTCAGTAATGAGTCTACAATAAATCCCTTGACATTTATTTTAGAACCTTGGACAAATTATTTAATCCTCTTTACTTTATGTTCAATATCTACAAGATGGACCTATACAGTAGAGGGAAGCAGAGTAAAGAGATACCAATAGCTGCTAATCCTTTCAATTCTATGCTGTTAAAGGTTGTATCCCTATCTTAATCAAAATCCAGGTAACAAGAAACTCTAAAAATTGTAACATAGACATAGTACTGTTGGTGCAAAGAAACCTTACAATTTGCTCCTTCTTTGTTTATCTATTTCTAGAAAAATACCATTGTCTCTGTGAGGATCCTAAAACACAACAAACCAGACTTAATACAAAAATTTCCACCTTTCTCTTTTCCTTCATCATTCTCTTCTCCTGTTGGAATGATATTCCACCCACGAAGCCATTTTCTGTATGCTTACGGTAATCAGGTATGTATAGATTAAACTTTACACTCTAGTATAGATGTAAATTCTTCACTTACTCTATGCTGAATGGATATACATTAAGAATGGAGTTGTTCTGATGGTCAGGAAGGTGGAAAGCCTAATGAAGAGAGAATGAGAAGAAAGGAATTGGTGACAGTGAATACAAGCAAATCTTTTGCAAAGTTTTGCTGAAAAGTGGAACAGGGAAATATGACAGTATTTGAAAAAGGAAAGGTCAAAAGAAGAGTTTTTTTTTTTTAAGACAGAAGGAATTATGATGTGTGCTTTCAGGAATTATTTGGTAGAGAGGGAAAAATTAATGATGCAGGAAAGAGAACAAACTGCTGGAGAGACATTTCTGAAGAGGTGAGAGGAGATAATCTATATGAACTAGTGAAGAGATTGATCTCAGCACAAACAATAGTAAGTGGAGGGAGGAAGGGTTTTGGGTTTCAAAAGCAGTTAGGTGGGGAGCTATGGTAATGGAGGATGTGGGAATTTATCTTTTATTTTCTCACACAAAAAAAATCAGAATTATTTATGAGTGATGATGGAGGAGAAATGTAGAGGGGAGGGGATTTGAGGAAAGAGACAACAGAATTAAATAGTTGCCTAGGAGGATGGGCAACCTAATTTTACAACTTAAGGAACTAAAAAAAGAAGAGCCACAAACTGAAAGCTAACAAAAGGAAGGATATAATAAAGAATAGAGGAAAGATAAATGTAATAGGGAATAGAAGAAAGCAGTTAAATTAAGACCTGGTTTGTTGACAAAACTTAACTAGGTAAACTAAGAAAGAGAAGATTCGTCTAAAAATTGAAAGAGGGGATGTTACAACTGATGCCACAGAAATGAGGAGGATATGAGAATATTATGAATAGTTTTGTATGCTAACAAACTGGATAACCTAGAACAAATAGGTAAATTCCCAGAAACACACAACCTACTAATTCTTAAATCATGAAAAAATAAATCTGAGCAGACCAATAACTAGTTAGGAAATTGAATCGGTAATCAAACCTCCCAACAAAGAAAAGTCCAAGGCCATATGGCTTCATTGGTGAATTGGTCAAATTTTAAAGAAGAATTAATACTAAACCTCTTCAAACTCTTGCCAAAGGGAAGAAAAAAAATGAAGAGGAATGAATATTTTCAAGGTCATTTTTTAAGACCACCATTAACCTGATATCAAAGTCAGATAAGAATACTACAAGAAAACTATAAATCAAATCCCTAGACAACATTGATACAAAAATTCTCAACAAAATACTAGGAAACTGAATTCAGCAATGAAATTTAAAAGATTATACATACCACGACCAAGTGGAATTTGTTCCTGTAACACAGAGATGGTTAAACATATGAAAACTGAACAGTGTAATATACCACATTAACAGAATGAAGGGGGAAAATAATCACAACATCATCTCAGTTGATACAAAAGAGCATTTGATAAAATTCAACATACTTTCATGATAAAAACATGTAGTAGACTAGAAATAGAAGAGAACCACCTAAACATGATAAAAACCTCATACAAGAAACACACAATGAACGTTATACTCAACAGTGAAAGACTTACAGCTTTTCCTCTAAGGTAAGGAAGGAATAAGGCAAGGAAGCACACTCTCACCACTTCTATTCAGTATAGTACTAGAAGTTCTGACCAGAGCTATTAGACAAGAAAAACAAATTTTAAAGTATCTGCGTATAAAAAGAAGAAGCAAAATTATCTGTGTTCACAGGTGATATGATCTTCTATGTAGAAAACTCTGAAGATACTGCAAAAAACAAACAAACAAAAAAACCTGTTAGAGGAATTCAGCAAAAAGTCATTTTAATATGGATAAGCATTTACCTGTTTTAATATGGGTAAGCACTCTCCTCCATACAGCAATTCATCTAACACTTCATCATTTTATGAACAAGGAGGACCCAGTTGAGAGATAATGAAATAACTTTGTTCTTTTATGCATCTTTTATAAAACTGAAGATTGCCACATGCACTGTTGCGCAAACTCTAGGAAGGGAATCGAGGGCTGACCAAGTACATAAGGAGCCTTTACACTTGTGTGTGTGAGGGGGGATGAATGCATGATGGATGTGGGAGTATGCTTATGCTGCCTGACTTTCTTATGTAGGAAGATTAGGTAATTGCTGACTGTTACATGGCAGCTCTTTAGTGAGGTATTGTCTTTCTATTCCCTTAGGTATGGCTTTCAATTGATGGCGGCAACACCTTTGATTTAATAGCTGACTTTCATGATGATATCATAAAGAATACTTACCATAGTTTTTATACTTCAGATATTACGCTTGTTTCCCAAAGTGGAAAGGTTTACTTGACAAAGGCAGGTGAGGAATTCACTTTTACTGGTATAAGCACTACCTGTGAGCCAAGGGTTAGAAGATGTATTTTTAAATCTGCCATATTAATGAACTGACCCTAAGGTCTCAGACATATTAGGGGTTTTAGATGGATTTTTTAAATGTTTTATAGTAATAAAAATAAACATAACAAAATTTAACATCTTAACCATTCTAAGTATACAGTTCAGTGGTATTAGATACGTGCTCAGTCACTTCACTTGTGTCCAATTCTTTGCAACCCTATGGACTTACCCTCCAGGCTCCTCTGTCCATGGGATTCTCCAGGCAAGAATACTGGAGTGGGTTGTGATGCCCTCCTCTAGGGGTTCTTCCTGACCCGGGGATTGAACCTGCATCTCTTATGTCTCTTGCATTGGCAGGTGGGTTCTTTACCACAAGCACCACCTGGGAAGGCCTCAGTGCTGCTGCTGCTGCTGCTGCTGCTAAGTCGCTTCAGTCGTGTCCGACTCTGTGCGACCCCATAGACGGCAGCCCACCAGGCTCCCCCATCCCTGGGATTCTCCAGGCAAGAACACTGGAGTGGGTTGCCATTTCCTTCTCCAATGCATGAAAGTGAAGAGTGAAAGTGAAGTCACACAGTCGTGTCCGACTCTTCGCAACCCCATGGATTGCAGCCCACCAGGCTCCTCCATTCATGGGATTTTCCAAGCAAGAGTACTGGAGTGGGGTGCCATTGCCTTCTCCGTCAGTGGTGTTAAATACATGCAAATATTCTGCAACCATCACCAACATCCATCTCCTTAACTCTCTTCATCTTAAAACTTTATACCTTTTGAAAATAAATCCCCACACCCCTCTTCCCCACAGCTTCTCACAACTACCATTCTATTTTTTGTTTCTATGATTTTGATTACTCTGGTGCCTCATATAAGTGGAATCATACAGTATTTGTCCTTTTGTGACTAGATTATTTGTGACTAGATTATTTCACATAGCATAATGGCCTTAAGCTTCATACATATAATAGCTTGTATCAGGGTTTTCTTCATGATTAAGGCTGAATAATAATTGTACTGTATAGATGACATTTAGCTTGTCCATTTGTCCATCAGTGGACACTTGGGTTGCTTCTGTGTTTATCTATTGTGAATAGTGTTGCCACGAACACAGGTATACAGATACATCTTTAAGACCTGCTTTTAATTCTTTTTTTTTTTTTCTTTTTTTCTTTTTTTATACATGTGTTCCCCATCCTGAACCCTCCTCCCTCCTCCCTCCCCATACCATCCCTCTGGGTCGTATTCTTTTGGGTATATACTCAGAAGTGGCATTTCAGAATCATATGATAATTTTACTTTTAATTTTTTGAGGATCTGCAATACTATTTTACACAGCACTGTAATATTTTACATTCTGATTTCCAGTGTAAAATGGTTCCAGTTTCTCCATAACATTGCCAACACGTTATTTTCTGGTCTTTTGATAGCAATCTTCCTTCTGGGTGTGAAGAGGTTGTTGTTATTGTTGATCAGTCACTAGTCAGGTCAACTATTTGTGACCACATGGACTGTAGCATTCCAGGCTTCCCAGTCCATCACCAACTCCTGGACCTTGCTAAAACTCATGTCCACTGAGTCAGTGATGCCATCCAACCATCTCATCCTCTGTTGTCCCCTTCTCCTGCCTTCAATCTTTCCCAGCCTCAGGGTCTTTTCCAGTGAGTCGGTTCTTGGCATCAGGTGGCCAGAGTATGAGAGCTTCAGCTTTAGCATCAGTCCTTCCAATGAATACTCAGGACTGATTTCCTTTAGGATTGAGTGGTTTAACTTCCTTGCTGTCCAAGGGACTCTCAAGAGTCTTCTCCAACACCACAGTTCAAAAGCATCAGTTCTTTGGTGCTCAACTTTCTTTATGGTCCAACTCTCACATCTGTACATGACTACTGGAAAAACTATAGCTTTGACTAGACGGACCTTTATTGGCAAAGCAATGTCTCTGCTTTTTAATACGCTGTCTAAGATGGTCATAGCTTTTCTTCCAAGGAGCAAGTGTTTTTTAATTTCATGGATGCAGTACCATCTGCAGTGATTTTGGAGCCCCCAAAAATAAAGTCTGTCACTGTTTCCATTGTTTCCCCATCTATTTGCCATAAAGTGATGGGATCGAATACCATAATCTTTGTTTTCTGAGTGTTGAGTTTTAAGCCAGCTTTTCCACGCTCCTCTTTCACTTTCATCAAGAGGCTAAAGGAACTAAAGTTCCTTTTCACTTTCTGCCATAAGGGTGGTGTCATCTGCATAACTGAAGTTATTAATATTTCTTCCCAGAATCTTGATTCCAGCTTGTGCTTCATCCAGCCCAGCGTTTCTCATGATGTACTCTGCATATAAGTTTAATAAGCAGGGTGACAATATATAGCTTTGTCGTACTCCTTTCCCAGTTTTTTGAACCAGTCAGTTGTTCAATGTCCGGTTCTAGCAATTGCTTCTTGACAGACATACAGGTCTCTTGGGAGACAGATAATGTATCTGGCATTCCGATCTTTTTCAGAATCTTCCACAGTTTTTTGTGATCCACACAGTCAAAGTCTTTAATGGAGTCAATGAAGCTGAAATAGATGTTTTTCTGGGACTCTCTTGCTTTTTCTATGACCCAGTAAATGTTGGCAATTTGATCTCTGGTTCCTCTGCCTTTTCTAAATCCAGCTATACATCTGAGAGTTCTCAGTTCACATGCTGTTGAAGCCTAGCTTGAAGGATTTGACCATAACTTTACTAGCATGTTGGAGAAGGCAATGGCACCCTACTCCAGTACTCTTGCCTGGAAAATCCCATGGACGGAGGAGCCTGGTGGGCTGCAGTCCATGGGGTCGCTAAGAGTCGGACACGACTGAGCGACTTCACTTTCACTTTTCACTTTCATGCATTGGAGAAAGAAATGGCAACCCACTCGAGTGTTCTTGCCTGGAGAATCCCAGGGACGAAGGAGCCTAGTGGGCTGCCATCTATGGGGTCGCACAGGGTCGGACACGACTGAAGCGACTTAGCAGCAGCAGTAGCAGTTACTAGCATGTGAAAGGAAAGCAATTGTGCGGTAGTTTGAGCATTCTTTGGCATTGCCTTTCTTTGAGATTGGAATGAAAACTGACCATTTTCCAGTTCTGTGGCCACTGCTGAGTTTTCCAAATTTGCTGACATATTGAGTGCAGCACTTTAATAGCATTATCGCTTTGGATTTTAAATATTTCTGCTGGAATTCCATTATGCCCACTAGCTTTGCTGTAGTAATACTTTCTAAGACCCACTTGACTTTGCACTCCAGGATGTCTGGCTCTAGGTGAGTGACCACACCATCACAATTATCCAGGTCTTTAAGACCATTTTTGTATAGTTCTTCTATGTATTCTAGCCATCTCATCTTAATATCTTCTGCTTCTGCTAGGTCCATACCATTTCTGTCCTTTATTGTGCCCATCCTTGCACGAAATGATCCCTCAGTGTCTCTAATTTTCTTGAAGAGATTTCTAGTCATTCCCATTGTATTGCATTCCTCTATTATTTGCATTGCTCATTTAAGAAGGCCTTCTTATCTCTCCTTGCTATTCTCTGGAGCTCTGTGTTTATTTGGTTTTATCTTTCCTTTTCTCCCTTGCCTTTCTCTTCTTTTCTTGGCTCTTTGTAAAGCCTCCTCAGACAACCACTTACCTTCTTGCATTTCTTTTTCTTTGGGATGACTTTGGTCACTGCCTCCTGTACAATGTTGTTGTTGTTCAGTTGCTCAGTGGTGTCCAACTGTTTGTGACCCCGTGGACTGCAGCATGCTAGGCTTCCCTGTCCTGCACCATCTCCTGGAGTTTACTCAACCTCATATTCATTGAGTTGGTGATGCCATACAACCATCTCATCCTCTCATCCCTTCTCCTCCTGCCTTCAATCTTTCCCAGCATCTGGGTCTTTTCCAGTGAGTCAGTTCTTTGCATCAGGTGGCCAAAGTATTGAAGCTTGAGCCTCAGCATCAGTCCTTCCAGTGAATATCAGTCTTGATTTCCTTTAGGATTGACTAGTTTATCTCCTTGCTGTCCAAGGGACACTCAAGAGTCTTCTCCAACATCACAGTTTAAAAGCATCAATTTTTTGGTGCTCAGCTTTCTTTATAGTCCAACTCTCACGTCCATACATGACCACTGGAAAAACCATAGCTTTGACTAGGTGGACCTTTGTTGAGAAAGTAATGTCTCTGCTTTTCAATATGTTGTCTAGGTTGGTCATAACTTTTCTTCCAAGAAGCATGCGTCTTTTAATTTCATGGCTGCAGTCACTATCTGCAGTGATTTTGGAGCCCAAGAAAATAAAGTCTGTCACTGTTTCCACTATTTCCCCATCTATTTGTCATGAAGTGATGGGACTGGATGCCACGATCTTCGTTTTTTGAAAGTTGAGTTTTAAGCCAGCTTTTTCACTGTCCTCTTTCACCTTCATCAAGAGGCTCTTTAGTTCTTCTCCCATAAGGGTGATGTCATCTGCATATCTGAGGTTATTGACATTTCTCCCGGCAATCTTGATTCCAACTTGTGCTTCATCTAGCCCAGGATTTTGCATGATGTACTCTGCATATAAGTTGAATAGGCAGGGTGACAATATACAGCCTTGACATACTCCTTTCCCAATTTGGAACCAGTCTGTTGTTCCATGTCCAGTTCTAACTTGCTTCTTGACCCACATACAGATTTCTCAGGAGGCAGGTAAGGTGGTCTGGTATTCTGATCTCTTGAAGAATTTTCCACTGTTGTGATCCACACAATCAAAGGCTTTGGTGTAGTCAATAAAGTAGAAGTAGATGTTTTTTCTGGAACTGTCTTGCTGTTTCGATGATCCAGTGGATATTGATGATTTGATCTCTGGTTCCTCTGCCTTTTTTAAATCCACCTTGAACATCTGGAAGTTCACAGTTCACATACTGTTGAAGCCTGGCTTAGAGAATTTTGAGCATTACTTTACTAGCATGTGAGATGAGTGCAATTGTGCAGTAGTTTGAACATTCTTTGGCATTGCCTTTCTTTGGGATTGGAATGAAAACTGACCTTTTCCAGTCCTGTGGCCACTGCTGAGTTTTCCAAATTTGCTGGCATATTGAGTGCAGCACTTTCACAGCATCATCTTTTAGGATTTGAAATAGCTCACCTGGAATTACATCACCTCCACTAGCTTTGTTCATAAAGATGCTTCCTAAGGCCCACTTGACTTCACATTCCAGGGTGTCTGGCTCTAGGTGAGTGATCAAGCCATTGTGGTTATCTGGGTCATGTTGTTGCCACCTCTTAATATCTTCTGCTTCTGTTAGGTCCATACCATTTCTGTCCTTTATTGTGCACATCTTTGCATGAAATGTTCCCTTGGTGTCTCTAATTTTCTTGAAGAGATCTCTAGTCTTTCCCATTCTATTGTTTTCCTTTATTTCATTGCATTGATCATTGATCAATCACATTGATCAGTTGCATTATATACACTGGGAAATCAAAAAAATTCATGTGACTCACTTTATTGCAATATTTGCTTTATTAGAAACAAAGTTGCAGCATCTCCAAGATATTCCTGTTCATCTCTGTGACTTATTCATTTTATAATTGAAATTTTGTAGTCTTTGATTCCCTTCACTCAGTTACTCCTTTTTTTTAATTTTTAAAAAATGCATTTATTTTTAATTGAAGGATAATTACTTTACAATATTGTGGTGGTTTCTGTCATACATCAACATGAATCAGCCATAGGTATACATCTGTCCCCTGACTCTTGAACCTCCCTACCACCTCCTGTCCCAGCCCACCTCTCTAGGGTTTTTACGGAGCCCCAGTTTGCGTTCCCTGAGTCGTACAGCAAATTTTGATTGACTATCTGTTTTACAGATGGTAGTGTATTTGGTTCCGTGTTACTCTCTCCATTCATCCCACTCTCTCCTTCCTCCCCCCACCACTGTGACCACAAGTCTGTTGTCTATGTCTGCGGTCTCCATTGCTGCCCTGCAAGTAGGGTCATCAGTACCATCTTTCTAGATTCCACATATATACGTTAATATTTGTTTTTCTCTTTGTGACTTACTTCACTCCATATAATAGGCTCTTGTTTCTTCCTTATTTTTAATGTAAATATTTATAGTAACAAATTACTCCCATAGTACCACTTTCACTTCATCCCGTAAGTTTTGGCATATTGTAGTTTCATTTTCATTTGCCTCTAAGTATTTTACAGTTTCCCTTGTGATTTATTCTTTGGTAGTTGCTAGTTTTAATGTGCTTTATTTAGTTCCCGCAATTTTGGAATTTTACAGTTTCTTTGTTAATGATTTTTAACATCATCTCCTTGTGGTCAGAGGAGATACTTTATGTGATACTGACTTTTTTATAGGTTCAACATATAAATGAGGTCCTATAGTACTTTCTCTGACTTATTTCATTTAGCATAATGCCATCAAGTTTCCTCCATCGTTGCATATGGCAGGGTTTCCTTCTTTTTAGTGGCCAAATAATATTCTTTTGTGTATATGTACCATATTTTCTTTATCGATTCATCTGTTGGTGAACATTGACGTTGTTTCCATATTTCAGTTATTCTGAACAATGCTTTAAAGAAAATGGGGATGCAACTATCTATTCAAGATAGTGATTTCATTTCCTTTGGATATATACCCAAAAGTTGAATTGCTGGATCATATGGTATTTTCAGTCTTAATTTTTTATGTTGTCTTCACACTGTTTTTCACAGTGGCTGCACCAATTTACATTCCCACCAAGAGTGTACAAGTATTCTCTTTTCTGCGATCCAAAAGTCTACAAGCAATAAATGCTGGAGAGGGTGTGGAGAAAAGGGAACCCTCTTACACTGTTGGTGGGAATGCAAACTAGTACAGCCACTATGGAGAACAGTGTGGAGATTCCTTAAAAAACTGGAAATAGAACTGCCTTATGATCCAGGAATCCCACTGCTGGGCATACACACTGAGGAAACCAGAAGGGAAAGAGACACGTGTACCCCAATGTTCATCGCAGCACTGTTTATAATAGCCAGGACATGGAAGCAACCTAGATGTCCATCAGCAGATGAATGGATAAGAAAGCTGTGCTACATATACACAATGGAGTATTACTCAGCCATTAAAAAGAATACATTTGAATCAGTTCTAATGAGGTGGATGAAACTGGAGCCTATTATACAGAGTGAAGTAAGCCAGAAGGAAAAACACCAATACAGTATACTAAATCTTAACTATTACTTTTTATCTTTAGTCTTTTTGATAACTGAGATGTCTAGTCTTTAATATCTGGTTCTAAAAATGGAAAAGGGGTAGAAATTAAAGAGTAAATAAGGGTTGGAAAAGCCCAGGCCCTTTAAATTCCCTGGAAGTCATTTCAGCCAGGGGAGAGTGAGACTTGCAACACTGAGAGATGTGCAAAAAGAATGGCCACCCACCTTTTTGTCTGCACTTGTGTGATAAGAAGCCACAATCAGCAAACAGAACACAGATCTGCAATATTTGGAGGACAAAGTTCTTTTTGCCCACTCTGGTTCCTGTAAGCTGTGTGCAACTGCCCCAGAAACATATGCATAACTGTTTGCCATGAGACTGAAAATGGAGGATGGGTAGCTTCTTCTGTGTTAAGAGCTGAAATTAACCACAATTTACTATCCAAGTCTTCCTCTGAAAGTTGCAAGCCTTCAATAGACTCCAGAGTTCCCAAAGAGTTACATCAGATAGAATCTTCCAGTGCAATTGTTGTCCATGTGGGGAGAGAGATTCCTAGTGCAACCTACTCTACCGTCTTCCCAGAATCCTCTGGCAGGGATGGGGTGGTGGTGGTAGATTTTTAGGATCTACAAAAGTAGGATCCTGTGAACAACCCTAAAGCAGGGGAACTCTGAAACATGCTTTATTCTCATTTATTAATGTCACTCTACCCAAAGACGATTAATACTAATAGCTCCCACACACTGAGCTACTGCAGTTGTATTCAGAATGTTACAAGTATCATCTCATTTAATATTCACCACAACCAAGGTGACGTGGGTAGTGTTAGTTACTTTTACAGATTAAATTGATATCCACAGCTTGTAAGAGGTAGAGTTGGGTAAATGATATATGGCTCTCCCTTTACTTGGTTTGGCAATCAGAAGCCTGCTAGAAACAGCACAAGTGGTTCCAATACTTCAGCCTGATGTGAAGAGCTGACTCTTTGGAAAAGATCTTGATGCTAGGAAAGACTGAGGGAAATAAGAGAAGGCAACAGAGGGTGAGATGGTCAGATGGCATCACTGACTCACTGAAAATGAGTTTGAGCAAATTCAGAGAAATAATGAAGGACAGGGAAGCCTAGATGTTCATGGGGTCACAAAGAGTCAGACGCAACTTAGCAACTGAACAGCAACAGATTGAAATTCAAAGGGATGAGCCTTTCAGTGCACCAAACAAGGAAGAAAGTCAGAGAATGGATCCAGGGGAATAGTCAAATAGAGAATAAACACATATTAGGAACAAAAGTCAAAATAGACTAAGCAAGATTACTTTGGAAATAGTAAAAATAACCAACACTTAAGAAAACTAAACTAACTTGACAATATAAACTATTAAAAATCATAGATATAAACTATAGAAACATGTCTACATATAGAATGAATAAGTAAGTAGAATCTCAGATGACAAATATTGATGCTAAAGATTGAGAACTTATAAGTGGTGGGGATTTTCTGTGATGAACAAAGGTGGTGGTTCCGTATTTCTCTTCCTGGCACATTGTAGCTCTGTAATATGAATGAATGAATCAATACTGAAAATAGTAAGAATAAAGGAAACCAAAATTGATAAGACATTAAATTTTTAGCTGAAAGCAAAACCAATAAAGAAAGCAAAAAACACTTCTGGATTATTTGAAGTAGAAAATGTAAATCAATGTTAAAGGCACAAAAGAATCAAGCCAACCTTGGTTTTTTTTCTCTGCTGCAACAAATAACATCACATATTCTTTTAAAGAACCTTTGGAGAAAAAGGTTACCTAAGAATCTGGAGCCAGTTCAACCCAAGTGGCTCACTGGTAAACACTCAGCCTGCCAAAGCAGGAAACGCAGGAGACGCAGCTGTGATCCCTGGGTCAGGAAGATCTCCTGTGGAGGAAATGGCAACCGAGTCTAGTACTCTTGCCTGGAAAATCCCATGGACAGAGGAGCCTGGCGGACTATAGTCCATGGTGTCACAAAGAGTCTGACACGGCTGACCAACTGTTCATGCACAACGAGTTGTTCATATGCAAAACCAACAGACGAATGTTATAAACGTATTTCATCAAATATGAGCTTTATTGAGTATAAGATACACCTGGTTCTATTCACACAAAGAAAGGAATAACTCTTCCAGTTAAACTTTAACACAGTGTTTTAATAATGATCATGGGTGATGCATGGATTATGCTGACGTTATTTCCCCAGCTTGGTGTGTGATAAGGCAATAATTTCATGTGTATCTGCACAGTAAAACATGTAATTTTATCTACTTATAGGCTTCTTTCCTCTTAGGTCATATAAAATAGTTGGTGAATGTCCTACAAGAAAATGTGATAGTATGGTAATTCTTTAGTGCCATTTGCTTTTTTTGATGAATATAGGCCATGCTTTGTTTTCCTCTCTTGCTGAACCCACAGTAATTTTGTTTCAATACCAAATTATAATGTAATATTTTAAAGCATTTTAAGCAGCATTATAACTCAACATGTATTATACCAATGATCCAGGGAAGTAATGACAATATAAAGAACGGAGACAATATTGATATAGTGCCCATAGCTAACTGACTACTATGGCATCAGTGCCACCTAGTGGACGATGATTATAAGACATCAATTATAAAATGTTCATTTCCAAGATGTTAAAATATGAAAAAAATCTATCTTATGTTTATAGATGAAATACAGCATATTGAAACTTAGTAATTGTAATGGTTAATTTCATGTGTCAACTTGACTGAGCCAGTGAAAGTCGCTCAGTCATGTCCCACTCTTCTGACCGCCCACCAGGCACCTCTGTCCATGGAATTCTCCAGGCAAGAATACTGGAGTGGGTTGCCATGCCCTCCTCCAGGGGATCCTCCCAACCCAGGGATCGAACCCAGGTCTCCCACATTGCAGGCAGATTCTTTACCATCTGAGCTACCAGTTCAGTTCAATTCACTCAGTCGTGTCCGACTCTTTGCAACCCCAGGAACCGCAGCACGCCAGGCCTCCCTGTCCATCACCAACTCCTGGAGTCCACCCAAACCCATGTCCATTGAGTCAGTGATACCATCCAATCATTTCATCCCCTGTCGTCCCCTTCTCCTCCTGCCCTCAATCTTTCTCAGCATCAGGGTCTTTTCAAATGAGTCAGCTCTTCCTACCAGATGGCCAAAGCATTGGAGTTTCAGCTTCAGCATCAGTCCTTCCAATGAATGCCCAGGACTGATCTCCTTTAGGATGGACTGGTTGGATCTCCTTGCAGTCTAAGGGACTCTCAAGAGTCTTCTCTAACATCATAGTTCAAAAGCATCAATTCTTTGGCACTCAGCTTTCTTTATAGTCCAACTCTCACATCCATACATAACCACTGGAAAAACCATAGCCTTGACTAGACAGACCTTTGTTGACAAAGTAATGTCTCTACTTTTAAATATTCTATCTAGGTTGGTCATAACTTTCCTTCCAAGGAGTAAGGGTCTTTTAATTTCATGGCTGCAGTCACCATCTGATTTTGGAGCCCAGAAAAATAAAGTTTGCCACTGTTTCCCCATCTATTTCCCATGAAGTGATGGGACCAGATGCCATGATCTTCGTTTTCTGAATGTTGAGCTTTAAGCCAACTTTTTCACTCTCCTCTTTCACTTTCATCAAGGGGCTCTTTAGTTCTTCTTCACTTTCTGCCATAAGGATGGTGTCATCCTCATATCTGAGGTTATTGGTATTTCTCCTGGCAATCTTGATTCCAGCTTGTGATTCCTCCAGTCCAGTGTTTCTCATGATGTACTCTACATATAAGTTAAATAAGCAGGGTAACAATATACAGCCTTGACATACTCCTTTTCCTATTTGGAACCCATCTGTTGTTCCATGTCCAGTTCTAACTGTTGCTTCCTGACCTGCATTCAGGTTTCTCAAGAGGCAGGTCAGGTGGTCTGGTATTCCCATCTCTTTCAGAATTTTCCACAGTTTATTGTGATCCACACAGTCAAAGGCTTTGGCATAGTCAATAAAGCAGAAATAGATGTTTTTCTGGAACTCTCTTGATTTTTCCATGAGCCAGCAGATGTTGGCAATTTGATCTCTTGTTCCTCTGCCTTTTCTAAAACCAGCTTGAACATCTGAAAGTTCATGGTTCACATGGTTCACATATGAAGCCTGGCTTGGAGAATTTTGAGCATTACTTTACTATGTGTGAGATGAGTGCAATTGTGCGGTAGTTTGAGCATTGTTTGGCATTGCCTTTCTTTGGGATTGGAATGAAAACTGACCTTTTCCAGTCCTGTGGCCACTGCTGAGTTTTCCAAATTTGCTGGCATATTGAGTGCAGCACTTTCACGGCATCATCTTTCAGGATTTGAAATAGCTCAACTGGAATTCCGTCACCTCCACTAGCTTTGTTCGTAGTGATGTTTCCTAAGGCCCACTTGACTTCACATTCCAGGGTGTCTGGCTCTAGGTGAGTGATCACACCATCATGATTCCAAGGGGTGCCCATAGTAAACATATTTCTGCATGTGTCTGTGTGGCTGTTTCTGGACCAGATTAACATTTGAATCTATAGACTGCCCTGCCCAGTATGGGTGGGTATCATCCAGTCTGTTGAAGACCTAAATTGAACAAAAAGGTGGAGGAGAGAGGAATTCACCTCTTCTGCTTCTTGTTGCACCTGCTCAAGTTGGGATGTTTGTTTTCTGCTCTCCCACCCAACAACCCAGTTCTCAGGCCTTTGGGCTCCAATTAGGAGTCACACCACCAACTCTCCTGGTGCTTGCACTTCTTCTCTGCCTTGCAGACAGCAGATCACAGAACTTCTCAGCCTCCATAATTGCATGAGGTAATTCCTCATAAATTTCTTAATAACTAAATGTATATATTGGCTCATCCAGGGTGATTCTGGTGAGAGAGGCTGGGTTTTATACACATACCTCTTTGAGGCTAAAGTCAGTAGGATTTCCTGATGGATTGGATACAGGGTGTGACAGAAAGAAAGGTGTTAAGAATGGCACCATGGTTTCTGGACTGAGCAGCAGGAATAACGCAGTTCCCTTATTGGAGATGAGGAGGACTTCCCTAGTGGCTCAGATGGTAAAGAATCTTCCCACAATGCGAGAGACCATTGTTTTATCTCTGGATTGAGAAGATCTGCAGAGAAGGGAATGGCTACCCACTCCAGTATTCTTGCTGGAGAGGAACCTGGTGAGCTACAGTCCATGGGGTCACAAACAGACACGACTGGGTGAGTAACAAGGCTGAACATGGAGGAAGTTTGTGTGAGGGTTAGGAGTGCAGTATGGGATCATTTCCGTGGGAGATACATGGCTGACATGCATATGGAGATGTCATTAGACAGTTATGGATAAGTCTAGAGTTCAGGAAAGAGTGAGATGGGAGGTTTCAATTTGAGAATCATCCACATAAAGATGTATTTAAAAACCTGAAACTGGACCAGATATCTTCAGAGAGTGAGAGAATAGATCTAAGAACTGAGTCCTGGGTCACTCCAGTATTTAGGTGTTGGGACAGGAGAATAGGCCAGGAGACCCTGGCCAAACTGGGAAGATGAGAGGGCTTGGTGGCTGGGGCATGGAAATCAGCTTTTCTCATACTGAGACTTGGGCGTTCATCGTCCATCCAGGAGAGGGTGCACTCTCTTTCAGTGGATCAATGTCTGGTCTAGTGAATGTTGCTGCACCACGAGATTACTGCCAGGACACAGGAGAAACATGAAATAACCAAGTCTGGTTCAACATATTAATCCTAGTATAGCTAATGACCCAGTGGTCTCTACTGATAATCCCCCTTGCCTCCCCGAGGGTTATTTTCTCACTGCCTTCCACCTACTGCTGCTGCTAAGTCGCTTCAGTCCTGTCCGACTCTGTGCGACCCCATAGACAGCACACCACCAGGCTCCTCTGTCCCTGGGATTCTCCAGGCAAGAATACTGGAGTGGGTTGCCATTTCCTTCTCCAATGCATGAGAGTGAAAAGTGAAAGTGAAGTCGCTCAGTCGTGTCCGACTCTTCGCGATTCCATGGACTGTAGCCTACCAGGCTCCTTCGTCCATGGGATTTTCCAGGCAAGCGTACTGGATGGGTTGCCATTTCCTTCTCCACTTCCACCTACTGGTGAGTCTGATTTCAGTGTTATGAAGAGAACCCACCGCCAGGGGGAGCTAGCCCCCTTTCCTCCAGACATCTGCTCACTGTCCACCTGCTTCAGCAAACAGGTTCAGTAATGAAATGGAGCTTGAAAAAAAACTTTCCGTGGACTTAACAAAAACTAACATGAATTTGCTAATTATGGAGTCTCAGAGCACTTCTCTCACCTCTTAGTTTAAATAGAGTTTTTATAAGGTAGAGTTTTAAAAGTTCTCTAGTTGTATCATCCAATACGTTGGCCACCTGATGTGAAGAATGGACTCACTGGATAAGACCCTGATGCTGGAAAAGATTGAAGGCGAGAGGAGAGGGGGATGACCGAGAATGAGATAGTTTGATGGCATCACTGACTCAATGGACGTGAATTTGAGCAGGCTCCAGGAGTTGGTGATGGACAGGGAAGCCTGGCGTTCTGCAGTCCATGGGGTCGCAAAGAGTCGGACACAACTGAGCGACTGAACTGAACTGAAGTGTATCATATCAATATCAAGCGATATCCATTTCTTTCCTAACAGGGTTAGGAAAATATAGTAAAATTGGATCTATTTCTGATAAAGTTTTCACTTTATACTATGACCACATGGGATTCATACATAAACTGACTCCAGACCACTTTGAAGCTGGTGGATCACTTGCTGCCTTTGGAAATTCTAAAGGTATTTTTGGACAGGTCAGTGATCTAATGTGTTGAAACAGTGTGCCTTGTTTTAATAGATGTCATATTCTATATACAGAGAAATAGGGAAAGTGTTTTCCTTGGGACAAACACTCTTAATACTCTTTGCTATTTTTAACTAAAGGAAAAACTTTCATATATCAGGGAACATCTCCAAAATCTTTTAAGTCCCATACAGAGCTTTATAGATTTACACACTCACCTGGAATATTTTCATATAAATGTTTTCACAGCAAACCACCAGATGTTCTAAACTAGATCCAACCCAGGTTTATGGTGAGTTTGACTCTCTCAAGGTTGACCTTAAAGAAACATGAGTTCTGTTTTTCCCCACTGTTGACTTTTCTTTCTTACTAACCCTCACTTGTTTCTTCCTTTTCTAATGCTAACAGAGAAAGGAATAATCATCTGCATCACAGATGATACTTCATGCAGATTTTTCTAATAATTTTAATGTACAGTGGGCCACTTATAAAGATAAGTAAGTAAGTGAAGTCGCTCAGTCGTGTCCGACTCTTTGCGACCCCAGGGACTGTAGCCCACCAGGCTTCTCTGTCCATGGGATTCTCCAGGCAAAAATACTGGAGTGGGTTGCCATTTCCTTCTCCAACTTATAAAGATATTTGAACCTACAAACTCATCACAGAACACATAATCATGATAATGAGTTCTCATCAGTATATCAGCAAATAAACAGATTTTTTAACTGGGATCTAATAAAATCTGCACTTTAGCTTAAAGGATATAGAATAAAGGGTGACTCTGCTGCTACTGCTACTGCTGCTAAGTTGCTTTAGTCGTGTCCGACTCTGTGCGACCCCACAAACGGCAGCCCACCAGGCTCCTCTGTCCCTGGGATTCTCCAGGCAAGAACACTGGAGTGGGTTGCCATTTCCTCCTCCAATGCATGAAAGTGAAAAGTCAAAGTGAAGTCGCTCAGTCGTGTCCGACTCTTAGCGACCCCATGGACTGCAGCCTACCAGGCTCCTCTGTCCATGGGATTTTCCAGGCAAGAGTACTGGAGTGGGGGTGCCATTGCCTTCTCCAAGGGTGACTCTAGTTTTAATAAATCACTCAAAATTACCAGGCCAAGACTGTGGTTCAGAACACGGTGCTTTAACTTCCCTGTCTTCTGAGATACTGACAGGGAAAAAAGTGGAACTTCCTGGTGACAGTAAGATGCCATCATGTGACTCCCTGTGTAATTTATTTACCAGTCTGTTGTGTGGCGCTACATAGAAACAAATCAAATCCTGTGATCAGCAGGGTAGCCCTAACCAAAAAAAGCAGTTACCTCAATTTTCACTAACTTCACAATTTGTAGAAAATGTTCTCTTACGTGAAAGTTTAAATTATTAAAATCAAAAGCCAAAATGGGTTTTTATACTCAGGGTGAGTGCATTCAAGGAATTTTCATTCAAGGAATTTGCACTCAATATCACCTCCCTCTCCCAAAACAAACTATATCTGTGTCCTCTCTGAATACACATGATCCATAAACCTTGTTTGGCTCTCAGTAGGTGCCAAATACTGTTGTGAATGCTTAATCTTTATAACAATTACTTATCCTCATTTTACCCACAAGGAAAACAAGGCACAGGGAGGGTAAATAATTCACCCCAAATTATACACACCACTGGTTAGTTCCTGGAATCAGGCATCAAATCAGTTTGGGGCAACAGGTTCAGGACCTGTGTTTTTAGTCACTATACTGTCTTTGCCAGGACTTGCACATTCTTTCATGGGATGTTCTTGCCACTCCCAGTCTCGAATGTCACACAGAACTCCTAAAGCCTTGTCAGTTTGCAAGAGTCCTTAAGCCATCCGTTCAATACATGCTCAGTCCCATGTGTATTCTCCTGGCATCTGTTTCCCTTTCTCAGCGAGTTCCCAAATTTCAGAGACCAGAGGCAAAGGCATGACAGAACATGGTCTGAACGGCACTGCTTGATGAGGGCTGCTCCATCAGACTGCAGCATCTACCCCTCCGTCCTCATGTCACAGCAACCAGGGCAACTCCAGCATCCCCTGGGGACTGGTCCCCACCTGTCTTCTCACTCCTACAATTTCCCAAAGCTGGACAAGGTCAGCATCAGAGAAGGGTATGTTGGGAAGATGACTTGCATATCAGAAATCTGGTCCAAAGTTGTCTGTGTTGAGAGAGAGAGGAAAAGCCTTGTGAACCACCAGCCTTGAGGACTCAGCAGCAGCAGTACAGAGTTACCAGCATGACATGGTGGGAGTAGCTCTCAAGTGTCAGGAGGTGCTTCTCAGCCCCTTGCTTACAGAATACTCCAAACAAGAACCAAGTTCTAGAACCTGCACTTCTAAACTCCTCCCCCACATATGAGACAAGACACTCCTGTCTGCCATTGCAGCCTTCTATACAGGAATGTTAAACTGAACTTAACTCTTCAGAATTTCCTCTCCTCCTCAATAGAAAAGTGTGTTTTCCCTCCCATCTGCATGGATATTCAGCGATATTCCTTCTATCGATAAGAAAAGCAGTATTGTTTTGATGTGAAATGGAAGCAAATCCATTATTTGTATTTTGTTGTAATGGAATTATGCTGTTGTTCAGTCGCTAAATCGTGTCCAAGTCTTTGAAGCCCCATGGACTGTAGCACGCCAGGCTTCCCTGTCCCTTCACTATCTCCTGGAGTTTGCTCCAACTCATGTGCACTGAGTTGGTGATGTCATCCACCCATCTCATCTTCTGTAGCCCCCTTCTCCTGCCCTCAATCTTTCCCAGCATTGGAGTCTTTTCCAATGAATCAGCTCTTTGCATCTGGTGGCCAAAATATTCGAGCTTCATCTTCAGCATCAGTCCTTCCAATGAGTATTCAGGGTTAATTTCCTTTAGGATTGACAGTTTGTTCTCCTTGCAGTCTAAATAAATTCAATATTTTCTTTTTTCATGTTCCAGGCTTTTGACATGGGCTTTGACACTGCCCTTGCTCCACAGTATCTCACCTTAAATGAAATGATATTTTATGCATATGTGCCCAAGAATGAACCAAAGGACAGAGTACACACTAAGCAATTCTATGACATTCACTTTGGAAAATTGATACACTCCAGGTAGGTACTGATTAGCTTCACATTTTACTTAGATTGCACACTGGTATCTAAATTCTAAATTTTGAGCCTACTTTTTTGGAGTAATTTTCTTAGTCAAGGAGAGTAAGTCTTTTTGAACACCTTGCGAGGTCATACACGTTTGTAGACTTCAAGGTGCTTTGCACAGTGCCCCAGTTTTAGGAATATGGGGCCAGGTTATCAGCACCATCAAGCCAAGCTAAAGAAATGTGTGCTTGTTGTCCTGAGTATCAAAAATGTCTGGGCTACACTGGGTACTGCTTATCCTCAGAGCTCACTCCCATGGCAGTTGTCATATGCCCTATGACAAGCAAATCTAACAGAGGAGACCATCCTGCATGAAATACTGCCTGACAGGGTGTGCAGAGTTCTCAGGAATGCTTTCTCCCAAGATATTAGCAAGAGCCAATGACCCTGAAAGCTGCCTTTAAGGCTTAAAATCTTTGAAAAACAGTATGAATTCTACAACTGCCCCCTCCCCCACACACACATCTAACAACCAGAAAAGGAACAGTCTCAGATTACCAGAAACTCACCTGTTCCCAAACTGGTGAGCCTTGTTCCACCAGGTTGAAATCTCTCTATTGTACATCCACTGGGCTATCAACTAGATAATTTCCTATAGCCAACAGCTGCTGGAGAAGGAAATGGCACCCCACTCCAGTACTCTTGCCTGGAAAATCCCATGGATGGAGGAGCCTGGTGGGCTGCAGTCCATGGGGTTGCTAAGAGTCAGACACGACTGGGCGACTTCACTTTCACTTTTCACTTTCATGCATTGGAGAAGGAAATGGCAACCCACTCCAGTGTCCTTGCCTGGAGAATCCCAGGGACGGGGGAACCTGGTGGGCTCCCGTCTATGGGGTCGCACAGTGTTGGACACAATTGAAGCAACTTAGCAGCAGCAGCAGCAGCCAACAGCTCCATACTCCACCCAACACCTCCCTCAGAGGTAGATATGCAGACAGGAAGCAAACATAATATAGCAGATGTTGGCATTAGGTTTTATTCCACAATGATTGTAGAACCTTCTATCTCAAAGAAAAGTATCTGTGATCGTTGAGAACTATTTGTTTTTGATGGCTTTCGTATGTATGATATTACAGATCCATTAATGCCTGTTTATATAGGTATGTCTTTGTAGAAAACGTAGAGAATCACTCTTTAAAATTAACATATAATTAGTATCATCTCTATTAATATCAATTTTTATCCTAATTATTTTGAAAACATATGATAATTCTCTAAAAGATCAGAATGTTTAAAAAGCAGCATAGCATGTTCTGTGTACAGTCAGTAACTTTGCTCTACTTGCACAGAAACCAGAGAATGGGCATTTCTGAGGAAAGACATGGTAGCAAAGAGCCAGATCTGGGAACTGGAGGCAGGTGGGACTTCAACCAGAAAGGTCAAGGATTTGGGAGCTGGAGTCATGAGGTCAGCCATAGGCCAAAGGAAGATGTCTAGATGGTCAGGGGTGAAGCAGGATGAGCCCTATATTTTCTTCTTCCACAAATAGTTTTTTAATACTTACTACATGCAAGGCACTTAGGGAGGTGCTGTGATAGAGTGAAAAGAAGAGAAAGCGAAAAGCAGAGGAGAAGAGGAAAGATATAAACATCTGAATGCAGAGTTCCAAAGAATAACAAGAAGAGATAAGAAAGCCTTCTTCAGCCATCAATGCAAAGAAATAGAGGAAAACAACAGAATGGGAAAGACTAGGGATCTCTTCAAGAAAATCAGAGATACCAAAGGAACATTTCATGCACAGATGAGCTCGATAAAGGACAGAAATGTTATGGACCTAACAGAAGCAGAAGATATTAAGAAGAGATGGCAAGAATACACAGAAGAACTGTACAAAAAAGATCTTCACGACCCAGATAATCATGATGGTGTGATCACTGACCTAGAGCCAGACGTCCTAGAATGTGAAGTCAAGTGGGCCTTAGAAAGCATCACTATGAACAAAGCTAGTGGAGGTGATGGAATTCCAGGTGAGCTATTTCAAATCCTGAAAGATGATGCTGTGAAAGTGCTGCACTCAATATGCCAGCAAATTTGGAAAACTCAGCAGTGGCCACAGGACTGGAAAAGGTCAGTTTTCATTCTAATCCCAAAGAAAGACAATGCCAAAGAATGCTCAAACTACCACACAATTGCACTCATCTCACACGCTAGTAAAGTAATGCTCAAAATTCTCCAAGCCAGGCTTCAGCAATATGTGAACCATGAACTTCCTGATGTTCAAGCTGGTTTTAGAAAAGGCAGAAGAACCAGAGATCAAATTGCCAACATCTGCTGGATTATCAAAAAAAGCAAGAGAGTTCCAGAAAAACATCTATTTCTGCTTTATTGACTATGCCAAAGCCTTTGACTGTGTGGATCACAATAAACTGTGGAAAATTCTGAAAGAGATGGGAATACCAGACCACCTGACCTGCCTCTTGTGAAATCTGTATGCAGGTCAGGAAGCAACAGTTAGAACTGGACATGGAACAACAGACTGGTTCCAAATAGGAAAAGGAGTACATCAAGGCTGTATATTGTCACCCTGTTTATTTAACTTCTATGCAGAGTACATCATGAGAAACGCTGGACTGGAAGAAACACAATCTGGAATCAAGATTGCCAGGAGAAATATCAATAACCTCAGATATGCAGATGACACCACCCTTATGGCAGAAAGTGAAGAGGAACTCAAAAGCATCTTGATGAAAGTGAAAGTGGAGAGTGAAAAAGTTGGCTTAAAGCTCAACATTCAGAAAACGAAGATCATGGCATCCAGTCCCATCACTTCATGGGAAATAGATGGGGAAACAGTGGAAACAGTGTCAGACTTTATTTTTCTGGGCTCCAAAATCACTATAGATGGTGACTGCAGCCATGAAATTAAAAGACACTTACTCCTTGGAAGGAAAGTTATGACCAACCTAGATAGCATATTCAAAAGCAGAGACATTACTTTGCCAATAAAGGTTCGTCTAGTCAAGGCTATGGTTTTTCCTGTGGTCACGTATGGATGTGAGAGTTGGACTGTGAAGAAGGCTGAGTGCCGAAGAATTGATGCTTTTGAGCTGTGGTGTTGGAGAAGACTCTTGAGAGTCCCTTGGACTGCGAGGAGATCCAACCAGTCCATTCTGAAGGAGATCAGCCCTGGGATTTCTTTGGAAGGACTGATGCTAAAGCTGAAACTCCAGTACTTTGGCCACCTCATGCGAAGAGTTGATTCATTGGAAAAGACTCTGATGCTGGGAGGGATTGGGGGCAGGAGGAGAAGGGGATGACAGGATGAGATGGCTGGATGGCATCACTGACTCGATGGACATGAGTCTGAGTGAACTCCAGGAGTTGGTGATGGACAGGGAGGCCTGGCGTGCTGCGATTCATGGGGTCGCAAAGAGTCGGACACGACTGAGCGACTGATCTGATCTGATGATAGAGTGAGGAAGACATTCAAGCCCATGCCCTCCTGGAACTTGTGTTCCAGCACAGGATGTAGACAGTTATGAAATTATAGTTAACGTGAGTCTGCAACAGAGGAGCATGGAGCATTGAGAGAGTTCTCAGGGGCTGAGTCCTTGTTTGGAGGATTTGGGGAGGTTTCACAGAGGCAGTGATGCTTAAGATGTGATCAGAGGAATGAGGGTGAAGGAAGCGGGTTGGGGAAAGGCTCCAGCCAAAACCACAGTGTGGAAAAGGCCCCCAGGCCCAAAGAAGTATGATGTGTGCTTGAGAAACTCGAGAAAAACCAGAGTGACCTAAGTGTTGTGAACCAAGGAGAAAAGTTATTCGAGACCAGGTGGGCCCCTTTTAGTCTCAGTAGGGAATGTGGATGTTATTCTAAGGGAGCAGAAAGCTTGAAGGATTCTAATTAAATGAATGACCAGATTGATTATGTGTAGTTTGTTTACTCAATCAGCTAAATATCAACTTTACTTTTCATCCTGTCTTTTCAAACCACCTCTGTGGACCTATTTGCTTTCTGTCTCTAGATGAAGTATCTGCAAGGCCTATAGCTTTTCCATTAGAGAGTATATAATTGTTTCCTTAGCTTAAAAATATCTAAGTCAGTCAATTACCACATGACTCCATTGCTGTCCAGTGTTTTAAGAAACGTCAAACCCTTATTGGATTTAAGTCTGTTTTCCAACTCCCATTTGAGCCTGACCCAGTCTGAGGAGCCTAGAGTATAGGGGGTGAAGAGTTTCTCTTTCTTATTATTTTTAGACTCGTGTCCTCCCTCCCTCTTAGCTGATGGTTGCCAGCCCTTCTGGAGTTTGACTGAGAGTGAGGTGAGATAAAGGGGCAAGAGGTCTGCTGATGGGGGTGACTCTTTGACCTGAACACCACTGCCCCCCTCACTTCTAGGTGTGTGACAGTCTTCCCCTCTGTTGGGGGCCCTGAACTCTTCCACTATTACTTCTGGGCAACTTTCCTTTTCTTTCCTGCCTCTCCTCCCAAAACCACACCTCCCCAGAAATAACCTTTATCTTAAATTTTGTGTGAACATTTTAAGAAATGTTTTTTTAAAGGTTTAACATACATGTGTATCAAACTATATTGTTACATTTTGCCAAATGTATTACTTAGCAATGTATACCCTTTCCTATGATTTGCATTTTTCATACAAAAAATTATTTGGTATTGATGTATGTGTCTATATTCACTCATATGAATATATCACAATCTATTTGGCTATTCTCCTATTATGTCTTGTAGTTTTATAGCTTTTAAGTTTTTAATCTAGAATAGATGTGGAGTGTAGTATGAAGTATAATAGAAATCAGATTTCTTTATTTTTTTATGGTTAGACTACCAACTGTGCAAACACGGCCCTTCTGATCTGCAGTCACCACTGTAACATATCCTAGTTCCCCGTGTGCATCAGCCTGTCTCTGTCTCTCTTCTGTTTCATTATTGTATTTGACCTTCCCTAGGTCACGCTGACAAATTTTATCTAACCAGGTAACTTGTGTGAATAGCACCCTGTCTTAGATCTTCTTGGCCTTTGTTCTTGCATTTAAATGTTAGGTTCAGCTAGTCAAGTTCCATTAAAGGGAAAAAAAAGCACAACAACCTGTTAATAAAAATTACTTCTTCCAACCAAATTCTGCATTATAGCTGCAGTTAGATCCTGGGTGGAGATTCCTGACTCTTCTCGCAGTAGGATACTCTATTTGCGCTTCTAGAATTTTAGGCCCAGGACAACTTCCTGACTCTCCATAAGGATAGAGGGTTATTATTTCAGTCTTCCCTTACTCATAATGTGTCTTTGCCTGTGCCCCAGTGACAGGTGGCTTTGCTTCCTCCCTCTCAGTAGTTTAAAGCTTCTGCTGTGTGGGGGAGACGAGGGTGGGTGGAGAGAGGGGAGGTGGGAGTGAAGGGGAGGGAGCCGGGGCTTCAGGGCCAGCACCCTCCAGGCCCTCCTCCCCAGCCAGGATCACCTCTTTTGAGGCCTATGTTTAACTGTTTAATGCCCAGCCAAGGCTTTTGCTTCTTATGAAAGAAGGTTCAGGGAAGTGAATGAGACTTCTTCCCTGTTTCCTCCCACCCTCTCCAACCTCCCACTAATGACCTTGCCCCATACTTCCACATCACCAGCAGGGACTCTCTCTGGTTCACTCTCTGCCCGTCTTTCTCCTGAGGCCCATGGGAAGGAGCTTGCAAGTGAGTGCAGCTCCCCTTTGAAAGGTGCCCCAGCATTTCCAGACTCACATACCAGCACATCCTGGCCTTTGGCAGTTTTTTTGTTTCTGTTTTTTCTATTTTTAGACATTTCTTATTTATTTCTTTTGTGGCCAGTACCATGTTTCCCGCTTCTATGCTATTCCACAAGTGAGACTGTTGCTGTGTTGAGACTTTCCTTGGAATGGCTTATTCCCTTGGATTTCTGGTTAGTTCTTGGATGGCTTAAGCAAAGTGACAACTTTGTGATTTATCCATTTTGTTTCATTGCTTGTTGGGCTGCTTCTTTCTACATCAAAAGCCAAAGCAGAATGCCTTATAATTGACTTTTGTGTAGCAATCTCAAGTGTTTTAAATTTGCTAAACTCATTTGCTGATTCTAGTACTTTTTCTATATATTCTTTTGGATTTTCTGAGTAGGGGTAAGTATTTTTCTAAGCAGATAATCACATCACCTCAGATAATTTATTTTAACACCTTTTAGCATATTATACATTTCTTTCTGTTACAGTATCTAGGAGCTTATTAAATATAAACGAAGTTAATGGGTGTCATTCTGTTCAGGCTGCTCTAATCAAACATAAAAAAACTGGATGGCTGTATGTGTGTGCTAAGTCACTTCAGTCATGTCCAACTCTTTGCGACCCCATGGGCTGTAGCCCACCAGGCTCCTCTGCCCATGGGGATTCTCCAGAGAGATGGCTTATAAACAAATGTATTTCTCACAGTTATGAAGACCAGAAGTCTAAGATTAAGGTACCAGCATGGTAAGTTTCTGGTGCAGGCTCTTTCCTGGGTACAGATTGCCAACTTCTCACCATATACTGTCATGATTGAAAGGGGCAGGGGACTAAACCGATTTACAAATGCTTCACCTGAATGACCTGAATCACTTCCCAAAAGCTTCATCTCCAAACACCATCACTTTGGGCATTATGTTTTCAACACAGGAATTTTGGAGGGATACAAACGTTCAGATCATTAGCAGTGGGCTTCCTTATGTTTCTCCTGTATCTATTGAACTTATCTATATAATTTTTTCCTTTGAACTTTTACTTAATGCTGTGAATTATATTATAGACTCAATGTTGAATCAGACTGAAAGTCATGGAATAAACCTATCTTGGTCATTGTGTATTATCTATGTTTATACATTTCATACATTCTTGTGTGCAGTGTTAGTATTCACTTGTTAGATTAATTGTGTTAATTGTGATTTTCCAATTTTCTTTATCCTTAACTGATTTTTTCTTTTGTGATCTATCAATTATTGAGTTATGTTAAAATTTTCTGATGTGATATTGAATTTGTCAATTCTTCATTGTAGTTCTGTCAGTTTTGCTTTATATATGTGTGAGGCTGTTGTTGGATGTGTATAAGTTTAAATATGTTACATCTTCTCAGACTTGCTTATGATGTTGATTTCATGGGTATATACTTATCCTGAAACTTATCAAGTTGTTTATATTAAATATGTAAGGCCTTTTATGTGTCAATCATAACTTCAATAAAGTAGTTTAAAATAAGACAGCTACTTGCAGTGTTAAAAAAAAGAATTGTTACATCTTCTTGATGAGTTGAAAATTTTATTGGTATTTAATAACTACGTTTATATTTATGATGCTTTTTTGTATTACAGCCTAGCGGGTATAGCAAAATATGCATAACATAAAATCTACCATTTTAGCCATTTTTGAGAGTGCAGTTCTGTGGCATTAAGTATTAATGGTTGTGCAACCATTACCACTGTCCATCTCCAGAACTATTTCTTTCTTTTTTTTAGAACTGTTTTTTTTTTTTTTTTAATTGGAGAGCTTAGTCCAATTACACTTGGACTGTTTGTGTGGATAGTACAGAGTGAGATGGTGTGTTGAAAGGTCAGTGAGAAGGTAGGGAAGCACCAGATCATATAGGGAACTTTAGGCTGCATAGGGGTTTATATTTTATTCTTGGTGCCAGAGGAAGCCCCATTGGAAAGTTTTATATAGGATAGTGAAATAATTTATATTTTTTAAAAGCTCACTTGCTGTGAAAAGTATAGGACAGGGTGAGAGTTAAAGTCTCCAGGCTCCTTGGAAAGCTACCGAAATAATACAGGTGAGAAAAGAAGATGGTCAAAGCAGTGCACTTGAGAAAAGACAGGATTTGATGGTGGATTGCCTGTTGTGGGAATGAGCAAGACAGCCATCAAGAATTTGCTAGGGTTTTAGTTTGTAGCTAGGTAGAGGATGCTGTCATTTTCTGAGATTTGGAGTGCAGGGTTAGGCAGGGTGAGTGAGACTTGCACATTGGAAATATTAAGTGTGAAATACCTATTAGGTACCCAGGTAAAGATGTGACAGTTGCCTGGATATACAAATGCATACCGCAAAAATAGCAGGAGCTCTGCATTTGGTAGTTGTTCCCATATAAATGGATGTATATAGAGAAGAAAAGGCCTAGGGCACTCCTGGAAGAGAGATTAGGCAGAAGAGGAGGCCCCAGCCAAGAAAACGAAGAAGGAATAGTCAATAAAATAGAAAAAAAAAAAAAAAGAGGGGGGCAAAGTGGGGACATGTAAGCCAAGGGAGGCAGATGTTTTGGAAAGTATGGAGTAAACCACTGTGACCATGTGACTGAGAGACTGAGTAACATAAGAACCAAGAAGTGAAGTGACCTTTGGATATGGCAACCTTCCAAGCTGTAGTAACCTTGATTAAAGCAGCTTCATTGGCTTGGGATGAGGGCAGTGGGCTGGAGAAACAGCACGGGTACTGGAATTGGAGTTTATCTGGTATAGGTAGTTACGTTTGATGGCGACTGCCTTTCTGTAGTGTTTTCTCCACTCAACAGATATTCCTCTCCACCTCAGGAACTTCCTGACTCCTAATTTTAACCCCATCCTTCATTGCCCAAACCCTCTTCTCTCCTTTAAAAGCTGAATTCTTACCTCTCCTGTAAGAGTGAAGCTTGATTGCCCCCCAAGAGCCATCCTGGACACTTGAATACAAGAGACTCATTTACTTCTCCAGTGGTGGGAGAAGTGGGATGGCAGGGTCAATAATTAAGATGTCTGCCTGGCTATTGGTCAGTGACTCAAGATGCAAAGAGGTTAATAGTTTTTTTTTTAATTACGGTAATAAGCTTTATTTTTTAAGAGCAGTGTTAGGATCAAACAACATGGATCAGAAAGTACAGACAGTTCCCATGTGCCTCATCTCCACACATATCTCCCTCACTTTGTGTCTGACACTACAGTGGTTTATTTGTTCCAATCCATGAACCTATACTGACACATCATCAATCACCCGAAGTCCATAGTTTACGTTAGGATTCACTCTTGGTGTTGTACTTTCTATGGATTTTGACAGTTCTATAATGACACATGTATATCCTATATTATCATACAGAATAGTTTCATTGCCCTGGAAGTCCTCTCTGCTCTTCCTGTTCATCCCTGACATCTATACTGTCTCTATTTTGCTGTTATTGTTCAGTTGCTAAGTTGTGTCCTACTCTTTGTGACTGCATGGACTGCAGCAAGACAGGCTCCCCTGTCCTTCACAATCTCCTGGAGTTTGTTCAGATTCATACCCATTGAGTTGACGATGCCATTCAACCATCTCATCCTCTGTCGCCCCTCTTCTCCTTTTGTCTTCAATCTTTCCCAGCATCAGGGTCTTTCCCAATGAGTCAGTTCTTCTCATCAGGTGGCCAAAGTATTAGAGCTTCAGCTTTAGCAAGGGTCCTTCCAATGAACATTCAGGGTTGATTTCCTTTAGGATTGACTGGTTTGATCTCCTTGCTGTCCAAGGGACTCTAAGAGTTTTCTTCAGCACCACAATTTGAAACCGTCAGTTCTTCGGTGTTCAGGCTTCTTTGATGGTTCAATGGGTTAAGAATCCACCTGCAATGTAGGAGACACAGGAGACATGAGTTTGATTCCTGGGTCAGGAAGATCCCCTGGAGAAGGAAATGGCAACCCACTCCAGTATTCTCGCCTGGGAAATCCCATGGTCAGAGAAGCCTGGCAAGCTACAGTCCATGGGGTCGCAAAGAGTTGGACATGACTGAGCACATAAGCACAACAGTCTGGCCATTTAACTACTGTGCTGTGCTCTTTCAGATTGCTTACAGCTTAATAATTACAGCCTTCTTTATGGTCCAGCTCTCACATCCGTACATGACCACTGGAAAAATCATAGCTTTGATTATATGGACATTTGTTGGCAAAGTGATATCCCTGCTTTTTAAAATGCTGTCTAGATTTGCCATAGCTTTCCTTTTAAGAGAAAGTGTCTTTTAATTTCATGGCTGCAGTCACTATCCATGGTGATTTTGGAGCCCAAGAACATAAAATCTGTCACTGTTTCTACTTTTTCCCCTTCTGTTTGCATGAAGTGATGGGACCAGATGCCATGATACTAATTTTCTGTATGTTGAGTTTCAAGCCAGCTTTTTCACTCTCTTCTTTCACATTCATCAAAAGGCTCTTTTGTTCCTCTTCACTTTCTGTCATGAGAGTGGTATCATCTGAATATCTAAAGTTATTGATATTTCCCCTAGCAATCTTGACTCCAGCTTGTGATTCATCCAGCCCAGCATTGTGCATGATGTACTCTGCATAGAAGTTAAATAAGCAGGGTGACAATATACAGCCCTGTCATACTCCTTTCCCAATTTTGAACCAGTCTGTTGTTCCATGTCTGGTTCTAACTGTTGCTTCTTGACCTGCATACAGGTTTCTCAGGAGACGGATAAGGTATTCCCATCTGTTTAAGAATTTTCCACAGTTTGTTGTGATCCACACAGTCAAAGGCTTTAGCATAGTCAATGAAGCAGAAGTAGATGCTGTCTCTATAGTTTTACCTTTTCCAGAATGTCATGTAGTTGGAATCACACAGTGTGTTGCTTTTCATATTGGCTTCTTTCACTTAGTAGTATCCATTTAAGCTTCCTTCATGTCTTTTCATGACTTGATCATTCATTTCTCTTTACCACTGAATAACATTCCATTGTCTGGATATACCTCAGTGTTTTAATCCATTCACATACTAATTAAGCAATCTTGGTTGCTTCCAAGTTTTTGGCTACTTTGAATAATGGTGCCATGAACATTCTTGTTCAGGTTTTGTGTTTAACTCATTTGAATAAATACCAAGGAATTTGTTTGCTGGATCATATGATAAATGGCTTTCAGAGTGGCTGTACCATTTTACATTTCCACCAGCAGTAAACAAGAGTTCTTGTTGCTCTTTATCCTCAGCAGTATTTGGCATTGTAGGTAAATTTGGCATTTTGGATTATTGCCATTGTAATAAGTATGTAGTGGTATCTCATGGTTGTTTTAATTTGCATTTCCTGATGATATATGATGCATATACTCATCCTTTCATATGTTTATTTGCCATCTGCATGTCTTCTTCAGTGAGGTGTCTGTTTAGACCCTTTGCCCACTTTTCACTGGGCTATTTGTTTTCTTACTGTTGAATTTTAAGACTTCTTTGTATTGTGGGGGTTGGCATCTAGCAATCCAAAATATGGTGTTTTGGCTTAAGGATTACTTTTAGTCAAAGGCAATTAAGAAAAAGCAGACATATAGAAAGGCAGGATGATTCTTAACCATCAGAGACAACTGGAGACTTCTACCAGTCTAGAGACATTGAGAGAATTCTTCACAATAAGCACTATTAAAACCAACCCTTCTCTTACAATAGTTTCTCCCATGTATTTACTTTTTCAGTTTGCCACCCCTAAAAGTCTTATCCCCTTTTTCTCTCTCTTGTGAGTGAAGTTGCTCAGTCGTGTCCAACTCTTTGCGATCCCATGGACTGTAGGCTCCTCCATCCATCGAATTTTCCAGGCAACAGTACTGGAGTGGGTTGCCATTTCCTTCTCCGGGGATCTTCCCAACCTGGGGATCGAACCCAGGTTTCCTGCATTGCAGGCAGACGCTTTACCATCTGAGCTATCCCCTTTTTCTGTCTCTTGTCACTTCCCCACAAATATATTATTCTTTATTAAGATGCTACATAAGCCCCAGGTTCTAAACATTCCTTTGAATTACTCATCACTGAGGCTTCTCCCTGTGTAAGGATGATACACATTAATAAATTGTTAATTTTTTATTGTTAATATGGCCTTTGCCAGTTTAATTTCTAGGGTCCCAGGCACAGAACCTAGAAGAGTAGAGGAAAAGGAGATTCTATTCTTCCCCAATAGTTTATTTTGGATAACAGTCCTTTGTCAGATATGTTTTTCATAACTATTTTCTCCCAGCCCACATCTTGTATTCTAATTCTTTTGACAGTGTCTCTCATAGAGCATAAGTTTGTAATTTAACAAAGTATGGCTTGTTGATTTTTTTCATTCATTGTGAAAGGATACTCTAAGGATTGTGTCCTTAAAGTTGTATCTAAAGAGTCATCACCATACCCAAGTTCTTCTAGATTTTCTCCCATGTTATCTTCTAGAAGTTTTACATTTTATGTTTAAGTCTGTAATTCATTTTGAGTTAGATTTTTGTGAAGGGTATAAGGTCTGTGTGTAGATTTGTTTTTTCTTGATATAGATATCTTAGCTTAGGGCTTCCCAGGTGGCTCAGTGGTAAAGAATCTGGCTGCCAATACAGAAGACACAGGAGACACAGGTTTGATCCCTGGGTAGGGAAGATCCCGTGGAGTAGGAAATGGCAACCCACTCGAGTATTCTTGCCTGGTGGCCTACAGTCCATGGGGTTGCAAAGAGTCAGCACGACTGAGTGACTTAGCACACATACACATCTTAGCTTAACATCTGAACATTGTTTTTCTTGCTTATAAAGCACATGATCATTGCAGAAATTTCCTACAAGGCAAATATAAAGAAGACAATGAAAATCATGACTGTTAACACTTTGATGAATTATGGATTAGTCCTTTTCAACATTCATTTCAACATTTTTCACTATACTTCTTTATTTTAGACATTATAATGTGAAAAACTCTTTGTAAGAATCATTTTAATGGATACTTTTTTTCTAGGTAGATGAGGTGTTATCATTTAGTTAATTTTCCTATTGTTGGCATTTTTATTTCTAACTTTTATCATAATGCTGTGATGAACATCTTTGTGTGGAAAACTTTTCTTCCCCTCTGTTTTTCAAGTTATGTCCTTAGGATAGAGACCTATCAGTAGATTTATGGGATCAGAGGGCAAAAAAAAAAAAAAAAAAAATAGAACTCAATGCATAGTTTCAAACTGCTTTCTAGGAGTAGTGTACCATTTTACCATTTCATTAATGTCAGTCTCTCTCAGTTCTTATTACCATTAATAAGTAATTAATAGTAATATTAATTACTGTCTTTTAAAAACTTCCTTAATTTGATAGGTGAAAAATCACATCCCGTTGCTGTAACAGACATTTCATCAATTACTAATAAAATTGAATAAATGTTACTCAAATATTCATTTGTTAACCGTTTGTGGTATTTTTTTAATTTATAAATTATATGTTTATGAACTTGCTAATTTAAACCACTGTTTTATCCAAATTGCTTGATATTTGTTGGTTTGTTTTTAGGAAAACTGGAACAGCTTACATAAGAAAGGTATTTCAACATAACACTCCTGAAGGATTTTTGTCCTCAGTTATTGCAGAACTGATAGACCCTTTTGGAATAGAGGAAGTAAATGAGAGCTCTTGTTTGTCCAGTTCCCTTTCCATTAGTGAAGCTGGAAATCACTCCTATAAACTTAGTCTTCAGTTACAAAGTAAGTATAATGATATTTCTGATGGCTGGGAAAGATGAAGAATTATCTTTTGGGATGAGTGTTCATGCTCTTTTATAGAACAATAGATTTCAAAATTTAAACCAATTGATAATCTACAGAAGTCTACATATACTTAAATTCCTAGAGGAATTCTTTATTTTTAATATAATAAAACCTGATTTCTCCACTGGGACAAATAACAGGTATCTTACATTTAATACTTTCTCTCACTTGATTATTGCAATAGTCTCTCTCTCTCTTTTTTTTTTTTTTGGTCAGGTTTATTAAGGTATAACTTACATACAGTAAAATTCACTCTTTTCAGTGTATGTCTATGGATTTTGATAAATTCATTCAATGATGGAGCCACCATTGTGATCAGTCCCATAAAACTCTCTCCTAATTCTTTGCTCTCCCAACCCTGGCCCCTGGCAACCAATGATCTGTTTTCTGTTCCCCAAATTCTCTCCTTTCCAGAATATTACATAAATGGAATAATACAATAGACAGAATTTTGACTCTACCTTAAGTATTTGTGTACAGGTTTTTGTGTATACATATGTTTTCACTTCTCTGGAATAAATGCCCAGGAGTGCAATTGCTGGGCTGAATAGTAATTGCATATTTATTGAGTTGGCCAAAAAGTCTGTTTGGGTTTTTCATAACATCTTACAGGAGAACCTGAACAAACTTTTTGGCCAACGCAATAGTTTTTAGGGAAACTGATTTCTCTGCTTTCCTTCTTGCCCTTTCTCTGTCAAATGCCCAGTCTATTCTCAACAGAGCAGCTTAAGTGATCTTACTAAAACATAAGTTCAATCATGCCCCTTGTTGATTTTCTATCTGTATGACCTATCCATTGATGAAAGTAGGGTGTTAAAATCCTCTACTATTTGCATATTGCTATCTATTTCTCCTCAAAGTCTATGAATGTTTGCTTTATTATTTAGGTGCTCATTTGTTAAGTGCATAAATATTTACAAATGTTTTATCTTTTTGTTTGACTCTTATTATATAATAACCTTATTTAGCCTTTGTCTTAAGGTCTACTTTTTCTGATATAAGTATTGGTATCCCAGACTTCTTTTGATTTCCACTTGCATAGAATATCTTTTTTCATCCCTTCACTTTCAGTCTGCATGTTTCCTTACATCTAAAATGAGTCCCTTGTAGGCACCACATAGCATATCTTGTTTTTGTTTCTAAATCAACTCAACCACTTTATATCTTTTGATTGAAGAATTTAGGTCATTTACATTTAAGTAGTTATGGGTAGGTATGCACTGATCACCACTTTGTTAATTTTTTTTGGTGTTTTATACCAAAAAAATACCAAAATACCAAATTATGTTGTACACCTGAAACTAATATTATGTATCAATTATATCTCAAAAAGTCAAAAGGTGGAGAGGAAAGTGAGTGACCAGCATCATGCATGTGTGCTCAGTCACTCAGTCATGTCCAACTCTTTGTGATCCCATGGACTGTAGCCTGCCAAGCTCCCCTGCCTATGGGATTTCCCAGGCAAGAATACTGGAGCAGTTTTCCATTCCCTCCTGAAGGAATCTTCCCAACCCAGAGATCAACCAGCATCTCCTGCATTGGCAGGTGAATTCTTTACTACTGAGCCACCTGGGAAGCCCAGTGGTCAGCATATATGATAGTTAATGCTGCTAGATTAAATGAGATCACTGGGAAAGCAGGTGTAGATAAAGAAAGGAAAAAGCTTGAGATCCAATCTCTGGTATTCCAACATTTAGTGGTCAGAGAGATGGGGAAGACTGGATGGTCTACTAGGAGAAGAGAGTATGTCTCAGAAACCAAGTGAAGAAGTTACTTCAAGAAGGAAGAAGTGATGCTGTGCTACATGCTGCCAAGAGGTGGGTTTAGAAAAAAGGTCAGAAGAGAAAACTGCCCGATGGATCTGTGTCAAAGTCACTGGTAAAGTTGACAAAAGCTGTTGTTGGGTGGAATCATGTAGACAAAAATGACATGTAGTCATTGGGTTAGGGTCAAAAAATTACAAGAGGCAGGGAATTGAAGACAGTGAATAAGGCAATCCTTTTGGGGAATCTCACAGTGAAGGGGAAAAGAGAAATGAGATGGTAGTTGAAGGAAATGTAGAAAAGGGTTTTTTGTTGGTTTGTTGAAATGGGAAAAATTAGAACATGTGTGCATAATAAAGGAATTATTAGGTTCTCTTCAGACTACTTCTATTTATTTTTTTCAGAACAAGGTGAGTATCATTGTTGATGTGTTTCAAAAACATTTTAAAATAATGACTTCCCTCTCCTTCAAACAGCCATCTTTTGACTTCTCTCATATCTACTCTGATGGATTTTCTCCAATCTCTAGGTTATTAAGGCTCTTACTAGTTCTATAGAAAAGAAATCAACTTTCTCATAATTACTTAACCCTATGTGGGTTGTTTTTTGCTGAGAATTTTATAGAACTAGTTTTACAGTAGAAGTTGTGATACACTTTCAACAAAATAATTTGAATTATGACCAGAAATCTGACAAATATGTTCTCTAGTTAAGACCATACTTTAAAAACTCAAATAATATATTCCTCAGTTATGTCCACCAGTATTGCTTAGAGAACATTGGCCATTCTATTTTATGCCAAATCATTCTTGTTTTAGCTCCAGGTGTTATCTCCTCATTTCAAGATTCGGATATAGAAAAGACTGTGGTGATTCCTGGTTATAGCAGCTTCCTGATCACAACGATATTGGACAATGAGAATGCTTTAGCTGTTGCTACCATGCCTGAAATAGTCCCCCATAACATGACCTTTCAAAAAGATTCCTGGTTCTTATACAACTTTGGAAAAAGGAATGGACAAACATGGAACATATATGCAAAACCGTGTAATTACTGGTTTCAACAACATGATGATTCACTATCCCTCAGTGTCCTGAAATACATTGATCTGGGGAAATCTCACACTTTAAAAATGAAGGTCATACCTAATACAAAACGTAAGTTTATTTTTATTGGGAAATAACAAGAGGAGATATTATTGCTTTTGTTGCATGTAAAATACATTCTTTGATATTTCCTTTATCTTTGGTTTCATTAGTAGGTGGCATTTTATCACTAACAGTATAACCTTCTAATTATTGAGCACTTATGCAAAACTGTATATTAAATGTTTTTATACATTTAAAATTTATGGTTTATGACTATCCTAATGGGCTAGATTATAATCCTTATTTTATAAATGAGAAAAATGAGGTTATATTACCAGCACAAATTTACAGAGGATTTTAGTTTAAATTTTAGCTGCCCTCTGAAAAGAAAACCTTTTAATTATCTTGTTATTGTTATAACCATTTCAAATATTTATTTTAAGCCAAAAAAAAAAAAACACTTTTAAATAGAATTCTATACTTTGCTCCATTATCCAAGTATTTATTTAAAGTATTTATGTATTTAAAAATAAAAAGCTTACTAAAGATGATGATAAAATAGCATGCTAGAAAAAAGTAAAACAAAAAATTTTAGTAAATAACTTAGCTGGAAAGTGAGGGAAAAAAGATGAAAGAGAGAAGAGAGAAAAAGGAAAATCTTGTCACTAGAAATGAAGACGTTAGCAAAGTATTGCTCAAAATTCTCCAGGATAGGCTTCAACAGTATGTGAACCGAGAACTTTCAGATATTCAAGCTGGATTTGGAAAAGGTAGAGGAATCAGATATCCACTGGATCATAGAAAAAGCAAGAGAATTGCAGAAAAACATCTGCTTCAACATTACACTAAAGCCTTTGATGTGTGGATCACAACAAATTGTAGAAAAATTCTTAAAGAGATAAGAATACCAGACCACCTTCCTTGCATCCTGAGAAACCTCAGGTATGCAGGTAAAAAAGCAACAGTTAGAACTGAACATGGAACAATGGACTGGTTACAAGTTGGAAAAGGAGTACGTTAAGGCTGTATATTGCCACCCTGTTTATTTAACTTATATGCAGAATACATCATGCAAAATGCCAGGCCGGATAAAGCACAAGCTGAAATCAAGATTGCCAGGAGAAATATCAATAACCTCAGACATGCAGATGACACCACCCTTATGGTAGAAAGCGAAGAGGAACTAAAGAGCTTCTTGATGAAAGTGAAAGAGGAAAGTGAAAAAAGCTGGCTTAAAACTCAACTTTAAAAAAAACGAAGATTGTGGCATCCAGTCCCATCATTTCATGGCAAATAGATGGGAAAACAATGGAAACAGTGACAGACTTTATTTTCTTGGGCTCCAAAATCATTTCAGATGGCAACTGCAGCCATGAAATTAAAAGATGCTTGCTCCTTGGATGAAAAGCTATGACAAACCTAGATAGCTTATTAAGAAGCAGAGACATTATTTTGCCAACAAAGGTCCATCTGGTCAAAGATAAGGTTTTTCCAATAGTCATGTATGGATGTGAGCATATTGGACCATAAAGAAGGCTGAATACCAAATAATTGATGCTTTTGAACTGTGATATTGGAGAAGACTTTTGAGAGTCCCTTGGACTGCAAGGAGATCAAACTAGTCATTCCTAAAGGAAATCAATCCTGAATATTCTTTCAGAAGGGATGACAGAGGACAATATGATTGGATGGCATCACCAACTCATTGGACATGAGTTTGAGCAAACTCCGAGAGTTGGAGAAAGACAGGGAAGCCTGGTGTGCTGCAGTCCATGGGGTCACAAAGAGTCAGACACCACTGAGCAACTGAGCAACAAAAACAAGAAATGAAGAGGGAATTCAAAATCAAAAGAGTTAGCTAATATGTAGCTCCTACAAGGTTATGAGGCTCAGATGTAGACAGTGGAATGTGTTCTAATGCCCAGCCATTGGTTTGAAGATGTAGACCTTTAGACATTTCTACCTTGTGGTAGGAAGTTGGAACTGAGAACATTAAGTAAGGCTGGAACCATCAGATAGTGGAGAGGTGAAGAGGCAATAAGAACAATGCTACCCAACAACGTAAAGAAGGAGATAGGGGGACTATGATCTCCATGGGACTCAAAAAGAATTTCTTATAAAAAACCCAAACTTCTAGACTGTGTAACACCCAGAGACTACACACCAGATACAAGAATCCCAAACTGAGAAATCATTACAATCCCTGGGCCCCAGCTTAAGGAAGCACAAAACCACCTGTATGAATACTTTCATAAACCAGGTAACATGGACTTGCACAAAAAAAAAGTCAATCTTTCTGACTTACTTCGCTCTGTGCATGTGTTTGGAATCTAGAAAGATGGTACTAATGAACCTATTTGCAGGGCAGCAAGGAAGATGCAGACATAGAGAACAGACTAGTGCACACAGTGGGAGAAGGAGAGGGTGGGACAAATTGAAAGAATAGCCTGGAAACATACATTGCTGCTGCTGCTAAGTTGCTTCAGTTGTGTCCGACTCTGTGCGACCCCAGAGACAGCAGCCCACCAGGCTCGCCCATCCCTGGGATTCTCCAGGCAAGAACACTGGAGTCGGTTGCCATTTCCTTCTCCAATGCGTGAAAGTGAAAGTGAAGTCACTCAGTCATGTCCGACTCTTAGTGACCCCATGGACTGCAGCCCACCAGGCTCTTCCGTCCATGGGATTTTCCAGGCAAGAGTACTGGAGTGGGGTGCCATACCATATGTAAAATAGATAGCAAGTGGGAATTTGCTGTGTGACACAGGAAGCTCAACCCAGTGTTCTGTGAACCTAGAAGGGTGGGATGGGGTGGGAGATGGGAGGTGGGTTCGTAAGAGAGGGGATATATGTATACCCATGGCTAATTCATGCTGATGAATGGTAGAGGCCAACATGATATTGTAAAGCAATTATCCTCAAATTAAAAAAATATCTATCTACATTGACCATGTATTGAAAAAAATAATTTTAAAACCATGTAAGGAAATGATCCAACATAAGAAAAAGTCAACAAGCATAGGAAACCAAATTTCAATCTTGAGTTGATAGAAAAATCAGAAAGACATTATAAAAATAATTGTATAATATATATATAATATATAAAAGAAATAGAGGAAAACAGAACAGGAAATGGTAGAGATCACTTCAAGAAAATTAGAGATACCAAGGGAACATTTCATGCAAAGATGGGCTCCTTAAAGGACAGAAATGGTATGGACATAACAGAAAGAGAAGATATTAAGAAGAGGTGGCAAGAACACACAGAAGAACTGTACAAAAAAGATCTTCATGACCCAGATAATCATGAAGGTGTGATCACTCCCACTCACCTACAGCTGGACATCCTGGAATGTGAAGTAAAGTGGGCCTTGGAAAGCATCACTACGAACAAAGCTAGTGGAGGTGATGGAATTCCAGGTGAGCTATTTCAAATCCTGAAAGATGATGCTGTGAAAGAGCTACACTCAATATGCCAGCAAATTTGGAAAACTCAGCAGTGGCCACAGGACTGGAAAAGGTCAGTTTTCATTCCAATCCCAAAGAAAGGCAATGCCAAAGAATGCTCAAACTACCGTACAATTGCACTCATCTCACATGCTAGTAAAGTAATGCTCAAAATTCTCCAAGCCAGGCTTCAGCAATATGTGAACCATGAACTTTCAGATGTTCAAGCTGGTTTTAGAAAAGGCAGAGGAACCAGAGATCAAATTGCCAACATCCACTGCATCATCAAAAAAGCAAGAGAGTTCCAGAAAACATCTACTTCTACTTTATTGACTATGCAAAAGCCTTTGACTGTGTGGATCACAACAAACTGTGGAAAATTCTGAAAGAGATGGGAATACCAGACCACCTGACCTGCCTCTTGAGAAACCTGTATGCAGGTCAGGAAGCAACAGTTAGCACTGAACATGGAACAGACTGGTTCCAAATAGGAAAAGGAGTATGTCAAGGTTGTATATTGTCACCCTGCTTATTTAACTTCTATGCAGAGTACATCATGAGAAATGCTGGGCTAAAAGAAGCACAAGCTGGAATCAAGATTGCCAGAAGAAATATCAATAACCTCAGATATGCAGATGACACCACCCTTATGGCAGAAAGTGAAGAGGAACTAAAAAGCCTCTTGATGAAAGTGAAAGTGGAGAGTGAAAAAGTTGGCTTAAAGCTCAACATTCAGAAAACGAAGATCATGGCATCTGGTCCCATCACTTCATGGCAAATAGATGGGAAACAGTGGAAACAGTGTCAGACTTTATTTTGGGGGGCTCCAAAATCACTGCAGATGGTGACTGCAGCCATGAAATTAAAAGATGTTTACTCCTTGGAAGGAAAGTTATGACCAACCTAGATAGCATATTCAAAAGCAGAGACATTACTTTGCCAACAAAGGTCTGTCTAGTCAAGTGGTTTTTCCCGTGGTCATGTATGGATGTGAGAGTTGGACTGTGAAGAAAGCTGAGCGCCAAAGAATTGATGCTTTTGAACTGTGGTGTTGGAGAAGACTCTTGAGAGCCCCTTGGACTGCAAGGAGATCCAACCAGTCCATTCTGAAGGAGATCAGCCCTGGGATTTCTTTGGAAGGACTGATGCTAAAGCTGAAAGTCCAATACTTTGGCCACCTTATGCAAAGAGTTGACGCATTGGAAAAGACCCTGATGCTGGGAGGGATTGGGGGCAGGAGGAGAAGGGGATAACAGAGGATGAGATGGCTGGATGGCATCACTGACTCGATGCACATGAGTTTGGGTGGACTCCAGGGGTTGGTGATGGACAACAGGGAGGCCTGGCGTGCTGTGATTCATGGGGTCGCAAAGAGTCAGACATGACTGAGCCACTGAACTGAAAGCATATATATGGAATTTAGAAAGATGGTAACAATAATCCTATATGCGAGACAGCAAAAGAGACACAGATGTATAAATAGTCTTTTGGACTCTGTGGGAGAAGGTGAGGGTGAGATGATCTGAGAGAATAGCATTGAAACATGTATATTATCATATGTGAAACAGATCGCCAGTCCAGGTTCGATGCATGAGACATGGTGCTCAGGGCTGGTGCACTGGGATGACCCTGAGGGATGGGATGGGGAGGGAGGTGGGAGGAGGGTTCAGGATGGGGAACACATGTACACCCATGGCTGATTCATCAATGTATGGCAAAACCAATACAATATTGTAAAGTAATTAGTCTCCAATTAAATATATTTAAAAAAATTAAAAAATAATTTTTTTCAAAGAAGTATTAAAGTTCCCTAGGTATATTTGTGGCCATTATGCAGCCTTCATAATAGATTCTGTAGATGTTCTAGAATTCTGATTGACCAATCATTATGAAACTGCTTAAAATTTTCTTGATTTCATGTTAACTCTTGGTTTTGTTTCCATAGTTCTTAGAACGCTTGAAATACCGCTACTGCAAGTAATTGTTGGAAACCCAAATTTGTTGGAAGTTAAAGTTGAAGGCTATTTTGATGAAACTGATAGTTATATAATGGAAGTTTCTACAGCTAGCAAAACTTTACACCAAGTAAATTTTCCTTCAATTATTTTTTAAAATCTATTGATTATAGAAAATTTAGGGTATAAATCAAGAAAAAGAAGGAAAAATCATGCAGAATCCTACCTATCAAGGATGATGAAACACTTTTAATATCTTGGGCATTACAAAAAGTCTGTATGTGATAGACATTAAAAAATTAAGCTCTGGAAAAGACTGGGTTTTCACTGCTGCTACTGTTTTTGTGGGCTTCCCACATGGCACTAGTGGTAAAGAACCCACCTGCCAATGCAGAAGACTCAAGAGACCTGGGTTTGATTCCTGGGTTGGAAGATCCCCTGGAGGAGGGCACAGCAACCAACTCCAGTACTCCAGTACTGGAAACTCCCATGGATGGAGGAGCCTGGTGGGCTGCAGTCCATGGGGTCGCCAAGAGTCGGACACGACTGAGCGACTTCACTTTCACTTTTCACTTTCATGCATTGGAGAAGGAAATGGCAACCCACTCCAGTGTTCTTGCCTGGAGAATCCCAGGGATGGCGGAGCCTAGTGGGCTGCCGTCTATGGCGTCAACTTATTTCTTATTGAACTTGGGCGTCCCCCCTCCTCACATCCCAAATTTCCTTTAATAGTAGAACCCTGCTTAGATTCTGATTTGATGTGTTTTGGCAGAAATTCATTAAAAATTGTTATTATTAATGGAATATAGAGTATGGGGATAGGGACAAAACTACCAGAGTTACTATATCTCTACAATTATTAGTATCTCTACGTTTTTTAATTTCCAGAAATACTTGAGAATTTCAAACAGAATTTATCAAATTTTGTTGAATGTTTAATGTTGTGCAAGGTGAAAATATGTTTTCTGTACACAAATTTCTACTAAAAGCATATCTTTGTGAAATACAGTGATTGCTAAGTGAATATCTTCTTTTCAGAATGTATACCAATGGAAGTAATTTTATTTGTATTATCAAAGCAAATGTCCACAGGCTCATCAATGAATGAGAGAGGCCTTGCTATTCTAAGTTGGTTTTATATCCAACTACATCCAATTATAGTGTTTATTTAATAATAAACACTTGATCCTTGTTCATTTTCAAATGTCACCCACAGACAATTAGATTGGGATGTATTTCTTCCTGGAAAAGAATATGTCTTCTGTTAAGATTTATTCTAAAACAGATCATTATGGTCAAATTTATGACTCTATTTTTGTCTCCTATTATATTATCATTATTTTTTATTTCTTTTCATTTTCTATATTCTTTAGTTGATTACTATCCTAGTTTGCCAGGGCAGCCATAACAAAATACAATGGACTGAGTGGCTTAAGCAACAGAAATTTATTTTCTCACTGTTCTGGAGGCAAAAAGCCAAGAGCAAGGCATTGGCAGGGTTGGTTTCTTCTAAGGTCTTTGTCCTTGATTTTGCAGATGGCTGACTTCTCCCTGTGTCTTCACTTGGTCTTCCCCCTGTGCGTGTTTGTGTTCAAATTTCCTACTGTTATGTGATGCCCATCATATTGGATTAGAGCCCACACTAATTGGTCTCATCTTAATTTAATTACCTCTTTTAAGGCCTTTGAACAAAGAATGTTCAAATTAACGCACAACTGCACTCATTTCACACACTTGCAAAGTAATGCTCAAAATTCTCCAAGCTAGGCCTCAAGAGTATGTGAACTGAGAACTCCCAGATGTTCAAGCTGGATTTAGAAAAGGCAGAGGAACCAGAGATCAAATTGCCAACATCCACTGCATCATAGAAAAAGCAAGAGAATTCCAGAAAAACATCAACTTCTGCTTCATTGACTACACTAAAGCCTTTGACTGTATGGATCACAACAAACTGGAAAATTCTTAAAGAGATGGGAATACTAGACCACCTTACCTGCCTCCTGTGAAATGTATGCAGGTCAAGAAGAAACAGTTAGAACCGGACATGGAACAATGGACTGGTTCCAAGTTGGAAAAGGAGTAGTCAAGGCTGTATATTGTCACCCTACTTATTTAACTTAAATACAGAGTACATCATGCAAAATGCCAGGCCAGATAAACACAAGCTGGAATCAAGTTTGCTTGGAGAAATACCAATAACCTCAGATATGCAGATGACACCACCCTTATGGCAGAAAGCGAAGAAGAACTAAAGAGCCTCTTGATGAAGAGACATTAATTTGTCAACAAAGGTCCGTCTAGTCAAGGCTATGGTTTTTCCAGAGGTCATGTATGGATGTGAGAGTTGGACTATAAAGAAAGCTGAGTGCTGAAGAACTGATGCTTTTGAACTGTGGTGTTGGAGAAGACTCTTGAGAGTCCCTTGGACTGCAAGGAGATCCAACCAGCCCATCCTAAAGGAGATCAGTCCTGGGTGTTCATTGGAAGGACTAATGTTGAAGTTGAAACTCCAATACTTTGGCCACCTGATGTGAAGAGCTGACTCATTTGAAAAGACCCTGATGCTGAGAAAGATTAAGGGCAGGAGGAGAAGGGGATGACAGAGGATGAGATGGTTGGATGGCATCACCAACTCAATGGACATGGGTTTGGGTGGACTCTGGGAGTTGGTGATGGACAGGGAGGCCTGGTGTGCTGCAGTTCATGGGGTCACAGAGAGTTGGAGATGACTGAGCGACTGAACTGAGCTGAACTGTTGAAGGTGAAAGAGGAAAAAGCTGGCTTAAAACTAAACTTTCAAAAAAACGAAGGTCGTGGCATCCAATCCCATCATTTCATGGCAAATAGGTGGGGAAACAATGACAGATTTTATTTTCTTGGGCTCCAAAATCACCTCATATGGCAACTGCAGCCATGAAATTAAAAGATCCTTGCTCCTTGGAAGAAAAGCTGTGACCAACCTAGACAGCATATTAAGAAGCAGAGACATTACTTTCCCAACAAAGGTCCGTCTAGTCAAGGCTATGGTTTTTCCAGTAGTTATGTATGGATGTGAGCATTGGACCATAAAGAAGGCTGAGCACCAAAGAATTGATGCTTTTGAACTGTGGTATTGGAGAAGACTCTTAAGAGTCCCTTGGACTGCAAGGAGATCAAACCAGTCAATCCTAAAGAAATAAATCCTGAATATTCATTGGAAGGGCTGATGCTGAAGCTGAATCTCCAATACTCTGGCCACCTGATACGAAGAGCTGACTCATTAGAAAAGACCCTGATACTGGGAAAGATTGAAGGCAGGAGGAGAAGGGGATGATAAAGGATGAGATGGTTGGATGGCATCACTGACTCAATGGACATGAGTTTGAGCAAGTTCTGGGAGTTCGTGATGGACAGGGAAGCCTGGTGTGCTGCAGTCCATGGGGTCTCCAAAGAGTCAGACACAACTGAGTTTATGAACAATGACAACAAAAAGGCCTTATAGCCAAATATAGTCCCATTCTGAGATACTGGCGGTAGGGACTTCAACATATGGTATAGGCACAGTTCAGTAGATAACAGTTACTTTAATTAGCCTTCATTTATTTGGATATTTCCAGGGTTCAACTTCACTGGAGTTTATTGTCTGGGGAGCATCGACTGAGTGCTATGTTACAACATTCGTGCCAGTGTTGAAAAGCAGCTGTAGTTATCTCAAGTCTATGCATCACATTCCTAGTGAAACTATCCCCTTGGAAGACTGGATGAGTGGAGTTTACGTGAACAGTCAGGGTTTTAATATGATCAAAGTTTTGCCGGTAAGAAACCTAAGCAGTTCTAGTGATATGTTACTTTTGTGTGACTGGCTGGCCATTTGGTCTTAGCATTTCTTTCCTGAATTACTCAAAACACTTAAGTTATTTTTCAACCCTTGTGTCATTTTGAGGATATGATGACTAAAATGTGAAAATGTTCTGAACTAATGGTTTTTCTTAGTGTAATAGTCTCATCATTATTTTCTGCTATATTATGGTGGCATAATCTTGGGCTTTCACAGTATATAGTTATTTGCCCTTAAGATGACTCATAGTTCTCTTGAGCTGATATATCTTACTGGTCCCATTTCAATGTAGTAACAATTTTAATTTTTGTCTTATCAGAACACGTGATTCTTTTTAAAATATAAATTACTGCTCTTTGTTAACTGATTACTTATAATTTTCTTTGTAACAAAAAACCCCAAATTATTACCCAAACCTTCAATTATTTAGTAAATAATTGAATTATTTATTAAATATGTCACTAAGACTCTTAATAAGATTTTAAAACTTTGTTGCATGACTTCATGACAGCTACCTTAGTCTCTAAAACTTTTTTCACTTATTTACAAGATCCAAGTTGCATTAGGATGGTACGGGAGTTCTGGGGGAAGAGAAATTTACTTAAATATGGGGAGCTAAAAGTGAAATATCTGTTTTGAATGGTTTTCTGGAAAATCAAGATTTTTAAATTAAAGACTTGGTAAATAATAATGAAATTTACAGTATCTTTGTTTGGTCATTTTCAGATAAACTACAGGCCTCCATCTAATATGGGAATTGCTATTCCACTTACAGATCATTTTTATCATGCAGATCCTAGCAAACCCATACCGAGAAATCTATTTTACAAGTCAAAGGTAAATATTTTTTTCTGCAAATAAACTAGTATTTATCTTAATTCAAGAAATCATTCGGTAAAATTACAGATGAACAGACCTAGCTGCAGAGATTAAATGAGAAGGTGCATTAAGCATAATATGCCCTGTACAGCAGTGCTTCTTCTCCTTCCCCTCCCCCTCTCCTCCTCCCTTACTACTACCACTACTACTGTTACTACTGCTATCCCTGTTCTTCCTGCCACTACTTGAGCCCTTTCTTCTCTTACTGCTATTCCTGGATTTGGTTTTGGAACCAAAGAGTCTAAATGGACTCTCCCAAACTCCCACTTGAATTTCAAAGAGCATAACGAGGATGAGAGCATTGTTTTTTGTTTGTTTGTTTAACGAAAGAGCCCCAAGGCATCTCATAGTTCGAGCCCTGTAAAAGGAATGATGTCCAAAAGGAGAGAAGAGTGTTTGCTCCATAGACTCATTTCCTGCCTAGAAGATAACCAAACCCCAGCAGCACTCTGCCTCTCTGGAGTTTGAGTGAACAAAGTAGAGAGAACAGAGAGAAGCCACTAGGTTCAAAAGGAAAGTGCATCAGGGGGTGGCTGCCCAAGGGAACCTCATAGATACCTGTGAAATCTCCCTCCAGAAAAACACACCTGCGTATATATATGGACACGTAGACATTCATATCCATTCTTGAATGTACATGCACACACAAAGACAGAAAATGGTTGTTCCTTTTGTTCAAAACTCTTCATCTCCCCATCTAATTCAGAATAAAAGCTTTATTCTTACAATGATTTATAAGGTCCTCCATGGTTTAGCTTTGGATTTGCATCTGACCTGATTCCCCTCAGGTCAGTCCGTTCTGGCCATGTTGGCCTCCTTGCTATTCTTCAAATATACTAGATGTATTTTCACCTCAGGGTCTTTAAGCTTCAAAAATTTCCTCTGTCTGGAATGCACTTCTGCCAGATATCACATGGCACATCTCATCACCATCTTCAGGTTTTTGCCTAAATGTTGCCATCACTGTGAGGCCTTCCTTGACCACTCTATTTAAAACTGTACCATCCACCTCCACTGATACCAACCTTGCCCCTCTTCCCTGCCTTATTTTTCTTCATTGCACTTTTTACAATTTTACGTATTTTACCCATTTATTTATTAGATTTCATTAAAAGGTAAGCTACATAAGACAGGGTTATTATTGAGGATTGTTAATCAGTTTTATTCTCTCTGCTATCTTTAGTGTCCCTCGAAGGTGGCTCAGTGGTAAAGAGCCTGCCTGCAAATGCAGGAGATGTAAGAGACATGGGTTCAATCCCTGCATTGGGAAGATTCCCTGGAGGAGGGCATGGCAACCCACTCCAGTATTTTTGCCTGGAGAATCCCCATGGACAGAGGAGCCTGGCAGGCTACAGTCCATAGGGTCTCAGAGTAGGACATGACTGAAGCAACTTGGCACACATACATCTTTAGTACCCAGAAAAGTACCAGACATAGGAAGTGCTTAAAAATTGTTCAACAAGCTAATAATACACATTTATACACATCCTATTACACACACTCACACAAACACACACACACATACATGCACAACATGAGGCTGACTTGTTGAAACTTAAATTTCAGGGTAAAAAACTCTGTTCCAGGCAATGAACAACTCAAATACTGAATTCTTCAATTCTAGTCTCTTCCAAAGATGAACTCTGTTATGTCACTAGAATCAAGCCTTCTCTATTGAAATATGAGTTTAATATATTTACATGGAAATCCTTAGTTTGGGTTTTCTTTTTTTTTCTTCTGGATTTTCTTAGGAGTTGAATAGGAAATTATCTAATTTACATATAAGTAAATAACAGATTTTGGTGGGCACCTTTTCTATATTCAACAAATGTTAATTTCACACTCCAGCATTTCCAGAGTTATCAGACACTGTATAGATATTTTCTAGAGAGACAACAGTGAACTAGATAAACATGACATCTTTGAGGATCTTTAATGGGGGAGAATAAGCTTTGAAAACTATACAGTCCATGGGGCCACAAAGAATGGCACATGACTGAGCGGCAAACACTTTCACTAACACTTTCAAGTTTTGAAAGCTATACAAATTAAATAGCATCACCTAGTGGAGCAGACTAAAAATGTATGTAATTCTGCCTCTGATCACCTCAAAATATACCACCTGGGGGAAAAGTGCATCTGGACTGATGCTGTAACTTCGTGTTACACTGACACCATCCCCTTACTAGGAATCATGTGTAACATCATTCCAGACACACAGTTTGCAGTTAGACTTCCCAAGGATAAGCAGACAAATGCTTTCAAACTGTGGTGTTAGAGACTCTTGAGAGTCCCTTGGACAGCAAGATCAAACCAGTCAATCCTAAAGGAAATCAACCCTGTATATTCATTGGAAGGACTGATGCTGAAGCTAAAACTCCAATACTTTGGCCGCCTGATAGAAAGAACTGACTCATTGGAAAAGACCCTGATGCTGGGAAAGATGGAGGGCAGGAGGAGAAGGGAAAAACAGGATGAGGTGGTTGTATGCCATCATCGACTCAATGGACATGACTTTGAGCAAACTCCAGGAGATGGTGAAGGACAGGGAAGCCTAGTGTGCTGCAGTCCATGGGGTCACAAAAAGTTGAACATGACTGAGTGACTGAACAATGATGATCAACAACAAATATTTGAAAAAAAAACTTCTACAATAAGAAAGAAGCATAATCTCAACAACTTAAAAAACTGTGCCTCAGAAAACTGTATCATAAATACAAGCAAACTTTAGAATAAGCATAATAATTATTTCAGAACAATTCAAGGAACTATTGTAATGATGAAAAAAATGGAGAGAGACATCATACACATACACACAAAAAAGAATGTCAAAAATTGAAAATATAATTGTGAAACCAGTTCAAAAGATTCAAAGAGCTTAATGAACCCAACTAAGCAGCAAGTAAGTTCTGAAATGAAATAGTGGTAATGACTGAACAGCATTGTGAATGTACTAAAGCCCACTGCATTGTACACTTGAAAATGATAAATTTTATCTCAATAGAAGAAGAAAAGAAGCAATGAGGACAAGAATGGTAATCTTATAAAAAGAAGGAAGAATAACTTTTTTTAGAAATAGAGTTGATTATCAAAATCAAAAGCCAGTTCTTTGCCAAAATGAATAAACTAACCTCTGGAAAGAGTGATCAAATGAAAAAATGATTAACACATGGATGGCTACAGTGGGGATTTTAACAGCATTAGTGACTGCGATGAGAAGAGACAAGTACAAAATAATACGCTTGAAGACTATCCACAGTCTGCAGCACGGCATATCAAGTCTGCTCCCTTAGGTCTCAGCTTCCATGCCAGTGATGGGAGCAGCCAAGGACAGGGAGGTGAACATCCTAATTACTACATTCAGAATGACACAGGCTGGACTTCCCTGGTGGTACAGTGGATAGGACTGCCTGCCAATGCAGGGGGCACAAGACCGACCCCGGGTCTGGGAGGATACCACATGCCACGGAGCAGCTAAGCCTGTGTGCCACAACTACTGAGCCCACGCTCGACAGCCCAGGAGCCACAACTACCGAAGCCTCTCCACCCTACAGCCCGTGCTCCATAGCGAGAACCCACCACAATGGGAAGCCCGGGCACCTCAACAAAGAGTAGCCCCCACTCACCACCAGAGGAAACCTGTGCACAGCAAGGAAGACTCAGCGCACCAAATATAAAATAATTTTTTTTTAATGATACAAGCTTTCTGGTCCCCTGCCTGTTGACTCTAGGGTAACCCTGAGGTAAGCAGCTGAGTGATACTTGGATTCCTTACTAAGCAAGGAGACAAAATTCAGAAATACTGTGCTTTTACCTTATTATTAATGGATTTTTCCCCTTTGACCTTCTCAAGGTTTTATTCATTCAGGGAACAAATATTTATTTCCTATTTACTCAGTCTGCAGAAATTCTGCCACCAAAACCAGCACATCGACCTATTTTAATTCTATTTGCAGAGATCTGGTAAATTCAAACAGTGTGCAAATGCAACTACTCGGAAGGAGTGCAATTGTACCAACGATCAGAAGTTTTCATACGCTGTTGCTTTCTCAGATTGTCGAGAAAAGGTAAGATAATCTTTAATTTCCTGAAGACAGAGTGCTTTCGTATTAATAAGATTTTGAAATGGGCATTTTGGTTAAACATGAAACCCAAGACGTAGATGTCTTATCGTGACATAGAATTAAAGATGACATCAAGCTAAAAAGATTGTAATTTAAATGTTCCCAGACATAGTAATTCTCTCACAAAGAGTCACACACAACTGAGCAATTGAAATGAACTGAACTGAGACATAGTAATTAACCTCATCTGTAAAAGAGAATAAAACTTGCATTGCCCTATTCATTTCACAGGTTCTTATAAAGGTACACACATGCATATATCTATATGATAGCAATTTATTACCTGTCAAAAACTACACTAGATTGTGGTAAATATTGATTTATTCAAAAAAGTATTGAGTATATAATATGTATCAGGCTCTGGAATATCAAACTTGAAGCTCAAGGTAGTAGTGACGAACTAGAAGACAGTATAACACGCTGGTTAAGAGAGTGGGTTCTATGTCAAATAGTTCCTCTGTTAGTCTCCAAGCATTCAGACATGTATCAGGCTGATGTTGGTGTCTGCATTAGCTGACTCAACCTATGCACTTGGTATAACTTTTAAGTAGATCTGTTTCAAAGTCCTTGTCAGACTACATATGATGTTATTTTAAGTGATTTGTTTTGTTTTTATATAAAAATAAAATCATGCACCATAATATTGGGCATAGAGTCAGCATTCAATAAATTACAAAGGTTGCTATTATATACCACCACAACTCCACGCTTGCTGAATTCCACTATTTCTTGAGCATTTACTTCTACCATATACTGCTCTAAGTCTTCTCCATGACTTGTCTTGTTTCACTAGAGGCACAGAGAAGCCCGGTAATTTGCTAAAGATCACATCACTAATATGTGATGGAGCTAGATTTCAACTCTGGAGCCTGAGTTTAATGAGAATACGGAAAGATCATGACTGGCAGGGAGAGGGCTTTGGGAAGACCCAGTTCATACAGCTTTCCTTAGAGTCCAACTCTCACATCCATGCATGACTACTGGAAAAACCATAGCCTTGACTAGATGGACCTTTGTTGGCAAAGTAATGTGTCTGCTTTTTAGTATGCTGTCTAGGTTGGTCATAACTTTTCTTCCAAGGAGTAAGCGTCTTTTAATTTCATGGCTGCCATCATCATCTACAGTGATTTTGGAGCCCAAAAAAATAAAGTCAGCCACTGTTTCCACTATTTCTCCATGTATTTGCCATGAAGTGATGGGACCGGATGCCATGATCTTTGTTTTCTGAATGTTGAGCTTTAAGCCAACTTTTTCACTCTCCTCATACAGTACCTTACAGTTCATACAGTACCTTAAGGGATATGGGTTAGTAAAAAAAATCATCATAGCAAATTCCTATGGGAAAAAAAAAGGTCAATAGAAAGATACAAGTTTTGCTACCACAGTGTTTGCATATTACTTTTGGAATTCACACTGATTCTACTGTAAGACAGATTTTTTTTCATGACCTGAGAAGGCAGAAATTCTCTCAGAAGCACACTTAATTTAGAATAGCCAAATTCTATTCATCCTTTTCCAGGAAATGAAATTAGTATTGAATTTTCCAAATTTATACTCATTCTTGGCATTTGCATTTTAGGTTCCTCGTTTTAAGTTTCCAGTTATACAATATCCAGTTTCTTTGCAAGTTTACAGTGAAGATGGAAATTTCCCAGTGGAAACTCCATACCTGGTTACTGTGACTGAAGTGAATAACAGGGAAAACTGGAACCTAAGTAGGATTTGCTTTCTTCTACAATTGTTACAGCTATAAGTACTGTGGTTATTGGGCTTCCCAGGTTGCGCAGTGGTAAAGAATCCACCTGCCAATGCAGGAGATGCAAGAGATGTGGGTTCAAGCCCCAGGTCAGGAAAATCCCTGGAATAGGAAATGGCAACCCACTCCAGTATTCTTGCCTGGAAAATTCCATGGACAGAGGAGCCTGGCGGGGTACAGTCCATGGGGCTGCAAAGAGTCAGATACGACTGAGCACAGCACACACACTGTTGTTATTACCTAGGGAAGTGGTTTACAAAACCTTCTCACACAAAAGATAATCAAGAGGTCTTTGGAAAAGAAGTTGAATCGGTTATTATATCAGTGTCCATGCTACTTCTATCATCTCATACTTATTTTTAATACAGTGCAATGATTCAGTTGTACATATATTTATATATTCTTTTTCAAATTCTTTACTCTTTATAAATTATTACAAAATATTGAGATTTCCCTGTGCTATACAATAGGTCCTTGATGGCGATCTGTTTTGTAAATAGTGCTTATCTATGTTAATCCCCGCCTCCTAGTTTATCCCTTCTTCCCCTTTCCCCTTGTTAACCATAAGTTTGTTTTCTGTGTCTGTGTCTCACACTTATTTCATCATCACTTCAGTGACCTGGATTCAGACCATTATCTAGATTAGCAGCAAAAATGATTGAGTTTGTGCTACACGTTGGTCTGGCGTCTCCTTTCATCGCTTGTATGGAGGAAGATATAAAAGGTGTTGCCAGGTTATCCATAGGATCTGTCTTCTAATTATATAAGAAAAGTTTATTAAATAGCTTATGATAAAATAACTGAAATAATGCAGAAGTATTTCTAAATAAGTAAAATGAAATCTACCAAAATTCAATTTTACCTCAAATAGATAATTTTTTGTTGCACATTTGTGTTTGTTCATGAATGTGTACTTTTAAGGAGATTTATGGGTAGATAGATTGATACATCAATAAATGGAGTTAAATGAAATTTCTAAATGTGACCAAATATCCAGACATTTCATATTCTGTGAGTCGTACTCTGACCCACATATGAATTTTTGAAATGAAAAATTAAGCAAAGAGAATTAGTAAACATTTTGCTTTAACTAACATCCTCATTTTTCCATGGTTTGCTGCAACCTGTTCTCTTTGAGTGCCAACTGTTAAATATTCAAGTATTTTGCATGCTGGTTGTTACACACTAGTTGCTTAAAGTTAGTCATGAAGAGGATATTCATACCCTGTATGGAAAAAAGGGAACCCTCCTATGCTGTTGGTAGGAATGTAAATTGGTACAATTACTATGGAGAACAGTGTGGAGGTTTCTTAAAACCAAAGAGAGAACTGTCACATGACCCAGCAATCCCACTCCTGGGTGTCTATCCCAACAGAACTATAATTGAAAAAGATACATGCACCCCTCTGTTCATAGCAGCACTATTTGCAATAGCCAAGACATGGAAGCAACCTAAGTGCCCGCAGACAGATGAATGGATAAAGAAGATGTGAGATACATATATATATATATATATATATAGACATAGAGAGAGAGAGAAAGAGAGACATATATAGATGGACTATTGCTCAGCCATAAAATGAATGAAATAATGCCATTTGCAGCAACATAGATGGACCTAGTGATTATCACACTAAGCAAAGTAAGAAAAAGATAAATATCACATGATATCACTTATATGTGGAATCTGAAATATGTTACAAATGAACTTATTTTCAAAACAGAAGAAAACTCATTGACATAGTAAACAAATTTATGGTTACCAAAGGGGAAAAGGGGTGGGAGAAGGAGAAATTAAGAGTTTGGGATTAGCAGATACAAACTACTATATATAAACTAAATAAATAAACAAGTCTTATTGTATAGCACAAGAAACTATATTCAATATCCTGTTATACCCTATAATAGAAAAGAATATGAAAAAGAATATATATATATATGCTGAATCACTTTGCAATATACTAGGAACTAACATAATATTTTTTCTAACATAATATTTTAAATCAACTACACTTCAACTTAAATTTAATTTAGAAAACAATATTCACATCCTGTAAATTGGCAGATGCTGCAATCAGAGGGTTTTTTCCCCCTTTAGATCCCATGTACCATTACACCACTGCAATCTCTAACCTCTACACTACATATCTAGTTTTAGAAAGAATTATAAGAAAACAGGAGTAACTGATCATTTCCTTTAGAAAAGATTTAGTGATCTTATTGTGGAATTTCTCTGCTACCTTACTGGAAATCATTTACCAACTGCTAAGGTAGTCCTGAAATTATTTCATTGCCAAATATCCAAAATGTAGGCAGATCAGGACTAGTCAAGAGCATAAGGCAGGAAAGAAAGGTCAGTCTGGATTAAGGTGGTCAGAGATCTTGTCCTTCTTGATGATGCCCCTGAGAAGATACACTGTCATACGCTAGGGCTAATTTCCCATAAATATATTCTCCACCAAGTCAAGAAGAACTAAAACTATGAAAGAAGGTAGCCATGTTATAGACTGGAATCTTTCATTGTACCTTAATGTACTTAAGAAACTTTATGCAGAATGAGAAAATAGCATACATGTGCTTAAAATACACTTGGTGTGATTTTAGGACACACTGTGCCAGAAAACGTTAAAAAAATGAAGGCCTACTTAGAATCGATTCTTTCTGTTCCAGTGTATAATCCTTTAGGCCTCAACTTAAGTATAAAAGTAAGTTGACAACATTTGTATTTTCCCTATTTTGAGTTTAGATAAGACCTTTATGTCTTTGTTTTTAAAGTTTAGTTATCTATGAATGGTGGAAATAGCATCTGAGAAGTGTGTGGAGGCTTTCCTTCATTTCCCTTGATGCTGTTATTTCTATAGATACCTTAATGTTGAATTTAACATTAACTTACCATTTTTTGAGCTGAAATACAAGACTAATGGATTATCAAGGTGGAACAGATAAGGTGTTTCCCAAAGTTAGTGGAAACGGATTCACTGTTCTTCACCTTGACACACACAGATACATGTCTTCTGGGTCCAGCTGCCTCTAAGAGCACAGCAGGTTGATATAATCTAGGTAATTGTGGTGAAAGCCAATAAAAGTTAGGGGACATATTAAAACCATATATGTGGACTAGCCCAAAGTGCTCCTCAAGGCCTTGTTAGACTTTATGTGTCTGTGAACCTGCTGTATAGCACAGGGAGTTCAGCTAGGAGCTCTGTGATGACCTTGATGGGTGGGATGGGTAGGGGGGCAGAGAGGGAAATACAAGAGGGAGGGGATATATATAGCTGATTTACTGTACAGCAGAAACTAACACAACATTGAAAAGAAATTATACTCCAATTTTAGAAAAATCTACCCCAAAACCCCAGCACATGTATACCTTAAATGTATATAATTTTTATTTTCCAATAATACCTCAGTAGAGCTGTAGGGAAAATAAATAAAATAGAATGAATATCTTTTCTTCAAAAAAAGAAGAAAGAAAAAGAAAAAAGTATCAGCTATAGAGTCCCTCTGTTTCAAATTCTTGTCCTTCTCCTTCCATTTTTATTTTGTTATATAAAGTATATGCTCAAGAAGCTTAGAAAAGAGATGGGAATTTTTCTATGCACGATCAGTTAGGGAAAGTAACCCCAGTGTGTATTTTTACTTAAAGGAACATACATGTCGATGTTGCTAATGCCTGGTGTATTTTTTCCACAGGGATCTGAGCTCTTTCACTTCAGAGTGTCTGTTGTTCCGGGGGTCTCTTTCTGTAACTTAGTTGAAGAATTTCAGGTACAGTGAAGGCACAGGTATCCAGTGGGGTGATGGCTGAGGAAGTAATATGACAGGCATCCGTCCAGGACACACTGAAGAGAAAAAAATGACAGAATGTATATGATGGACAAGGCTCAGAGATGGGGGGTCCTGGAGACTGGAGGTGACATCATCAGCAAGGGTGAAGTCAGGGTCCTCAAAAGGTCTCAGGACCAGTTGATGCTGGGAAAGTTGCAATAATTGCCTGTGTTTGTTTTTGTTCCCTCTTCACCTTCCATATTTAGCTAGGTTTTCTGATCCCCTTGACTATCTCCCCACAGAGACCACGGTCTGTAACTTTTTAGTTTCCAGCATTATCTTCCCTTTGGTTATTTGCATTGTTACAGTAGAGTCTTATATGCTGCCAAAGCCATCAAGATCCAAAAGAATTGGAAATCAAAGTCCGTCTCCTCAAATCACCCTCTGATGTTCAATGACTCATTTTTGCTTACTCGCATAATGGTATCTGCTGCCTATGGGGTTGTAGAGGAATGAGGATTTAATTAAATTAGTTAATGGCTCATTCACTGTCAAATACCAATACAACATTATCAGAAACAAAAGCTCTCAACTCTCTCCTTTTCCTTTTTCTGTCCTGGCCCTGCCTCAGTAATGAGTCTGCACCAGATAGGTGGTCAAAGCAGCAGTGTAGACACTTAAGATCCTGAGAGAAAATCCATCCCACTAGAAAGAGGATCTAGAAAAAGAAGTACCTGTCATATGAGGAGCCTAAGAGAAAATCCTCATTATTTTTCTCTTTGTTCTCACCTCTTTGTCCCATGGTCAGCCCCAGTTTCATGGAAGAGCACAATAATACGGGAGGATAAAACTCTAATGAATTAGATTCTGGAATCCACAGAAGCAAGAAGAAAGTTGTACAACATCCTTAATGTACTGAGGACAGTCATAGTGTAGGGAGGAAGGACTGTCTACCCAGAATTCTGTATCTAGTGAAAATATCCTTCAGGAATGAGAGGGAAATAAAGGTGAAGGAAGAATAAAATAATCTACTGTAGGCAGAACTTCTCTAAAAAAATGCATAAGGAAGTTCTTCAGGCTAAGAAGACAAGTCAGCAGAGACACAAAGTTTCAGGAATGAAGGAAGAATTATAAAAATGAAAGAAAGAAAAATAGGAAGTGATTGCACAGTTAATAAAGGAAGAGAATCATTAAAAAACAATAGAAAAAGATAAAGTTTCTTAAATCATGCTTTTGAAAGTATCCTAAAACAATGGAATGCAAAACAAAATTTTGGCTTTTTTTCTCACCATAAAGGACATTATTGAAATCACTGACAAAATTTGAGTAAGATCTGTAGATTAGAAAGTAGCATTGTCTCACAGTTAATATCTTGGTTTTGATAATTGCACTCTAATATGAGTGAATCCTTTCAATTTGTGTTAAAGAAGCACAAACTGAAGTATTTTGATGATAAAAAGATATCGTGTCTAGAACATACTTTTCTGTGATTCTGGTGTTCAACCTTTTTTAAAAACATGTCCTGGAATATTTAGATAATCATAGAAGATTGGAAGGGAAACATTTAAAGAAAAACTGTTTTCAAGAGCTTTAGAGACAGAAATTTAGCTGGAGAATACATGATTTCAGGGGCGTTGGGGTTTCCACTCTCAGAAATGTATAAAAGTGAAAGTTGCTCAGTGGTGTCCAATTCTTTGCAACCCCATGGACTGTAGTCCATGGAATTCTCTAGGCCAGAATACTGGAATGGGTAGCCTTTCCCTTCTTCAGGGGATCTTCCCAACCCAGGGGTTGAACCCAGGTCTCCCACATTGCAGGTGGATTCTTTACCAGCTGAGCCACAAGGGAAGCCCTAGAAATGTATTATATAGCTTAACTGAAGAAATGAAATTTTCATATTGTCCAGTTGGTAAAGTCACTAAAATTTTGTTTTAGGTAGAAATGGGTAAGGAACGCATTCTGGGTGGAAAGAATGACAGCAGCAAAGACACAGATACAGAGAGGTATTAAGCAATCATTTCAATAGTAGATCCATTTGGTTGGAATGCAAAGTTATATATATGAAAGTGGGTAGGTTAGGGTCCCATTGTGGGAGACCTTGAATGTCAGAATGAGAACTTTGGAAAATTCCTATCAGCAATGAGAAGCTATTAAACATTTTTGAAAAGGAGTGTTTAGGAATGAGCACATGATCTACAACTGTGCAATCCCAGTGCTTTTGCTCAAAGTGCTGAGATGTGAACTTGCTCTTTCTTAATGACATTGAACAAGGAAGCTTGCAGCCTCAGGAGCTACTATCAAGCCGTAGGACTGTTAGGACTTTGGAGGGAGTTATCCGACACTGAGGAAGCAGAACAGAGAGATAGAAGAAAAAAAAAGATTATGATTACAATGGATTATTTCCTCTGGTCTTCCTAACTTTGGTATTTTCTTTAGAGAAAAGCAGACTCATTTTTGCAATTACGTGCAGCACACAATTGTCTTCCTCACAGACCACAAACAGATTAGATCTTTAGATCTTACAAAGCTAATTATTCAACCTCCTCTGATGGGCCACCTTTTAAGAAAGACTTTTGTTGTCTTGGAGCACCATTCCAAAAACCACAAGTAGTATATCACATTCAATAGGTAATATTTTTCTATAAAAATGAAGTGAAGTCGCTCAGTTGTGTCTGACTCTTCGCGACCCCATGGACTGTAGCCCGCCAGGCTCCTCCATCCATGTGTTTTTTCCAAGCAAGAGTACTGGAGTGGGTTGCCATTTCCTTCAATCCCCAATAATTCCTGAAGCACTGGGTACATAGTCTGAGCCTCCAAGTACAACAGGACATGATTAAACCAGCTGATCCATTACCACGAGGATAATTATCTTCTCACATTAGAAGCAGTTTCTCACTGCTTTCCACACCACTTGCCAGAGCCACCTTTTAAATACTGTTGCTTTCAATACCTCCTTTTTGGTACTACTTCTAAATAGTCAAGGCTTCCTCATAGCTCAGTTGGTAAAGAATCCACCTGCAATGCAGGAGACCCCAGTTCAATTCTTGGATTGGGAAGATCCACTGAAGGGATAGGCTACCCACTCCAATATTCTGGCCTGGAGAATTTCATGGATTGTAGAGTCCAAAAAGTCAGACATGACTGAGCAACTTTCACCTTCACCTAGACGGTCAAGATTCTTTTTTTTCGAAAATAAAGCAGTCTGTGTTTAAAAAAAAAAAAATTGTTTTATAGACCAATGTTTTACAAAGATCAATCTGGCAATGTTATTATGTCAACATGAATTGACAGCATGGAATGGAGGCTATTTATACAAAGTAAGGTAATAAAACTCCAAATAGCAATATCAAAAGTAGAACAGAAAGAACCTGAAAAAAGTGTTTTAAAAATTAATAGCTATAGGATTGCTTCTTAAAAACATATATACCCTTAGGTCACTGAAGGATGGTCATACCTTGAACTTGAGCTATACACTACAGCAGCTTTTTAATCCTTTATCTTGTCCTGGCATTTCCCACATTCCCACATCCTATTTCCATTCATCTCTACTTTCCTACCTCAAAAGATAATCTTGCTTCTTACTTCACAGGGAAAACGTAAGCTTGAACCATTTTACCCTCCATATGCCCCCATTTCTACCTGTAGCATACATGGCGTCCATCCTTACCTCTAGTCTCAGAGGAAAAGATCCTTGCTTCTGTCAGTGTCCTGTCTCCCCTCTAGGAACTTGTTTTTATTAATTATTCTCTCAGGCAGAGGAAACATTTTAAATATACAGAAATTTCCCACTGTTGTCACTCATACTGAGAATTTTCTGAAGAGATGGTAGTCTGGAAGAGCACATGCTTCTTTCCTCTACCTTGAATGTACCTTCTCCTCCTCCTCTTATTCTCCAAGATTCTGATCGGGAAGCACATTCCCTGGTTACTCTAAGCAGTCAGGCACTTCTCACCATGTTCCATGTTCCCTGATAGCTCAGTTGGTAAAGAATCAGCTTGCAATGCAGGAGACCCCGATTCAATTCCTGGGTCAGGAAGATCCACTGGAGAAGGGATAGGCTACCCATTCCAGTATTCTTGGGCTTCCCTTGTGGCTCAACGGGTAAAGAATCTGCCTGCAATGCAGGAGACCCAGTTTGATCCCTGGGTTGGGAAGATCCCCTGGAGAAGGGAAAGGCTACCCACTCCAGTATTCTGGCCTGGAAAAGTCCATGGACTGTATAGTCCATGGGGTCGCAAAGAGTCTGACATGACCGAGCCACTTTCACTTTCACCATGTTCCAATGGCACTTTGCCTCTTCCTCTGTGACTGAACACAGAATGTTTTCCTACTGTGTAAGTGCTCTGTCTGACCACCTCTGCCATTAAAGACAAATGATAGGGCTTTCGTGGTGGCTCAGTAGTAAAGAATCTGCCTGCCAATGCAAGAGACACGGGTTCGATCCCTGGTCTGGGAAGATCCCACATGCCACAGAGCAAGTAAGCCCAAGCGTAGGAAAAAAGATTAAGAAGAAGAAAAAAGATGAAAGATAAAGATACAGGATATAAATTGAATTCTTATTCCCTATGTAAATTCTGCACATTGTTACCTGTCAGATTGCCAAGAGACTGTTTCTAAGGTTTGTGGAGGCTGAATATCGATATTGGTCTGGACAGAATATTGCTATATGAGTAGTAGTGTTTCCACCATTGTGTGAATCATGTCAAGTTCAATGTTTTGAATTGCTGAGCTCAGAAAACTTAAATATAAGACTTTGCTTTCTCTGTTGCAGATTTATGTTGACGAAGTCCCTCTGCCGTTTCCAGGACACACACTTATTGCTGTTGCAGCAGCTGTACTGCTAGGGGGATTAATTTTTATAGCATTTATGTTCCAAATACGTAATATCCACCCATGGGATACATTCAAAAAACTGATTAGAAGAAACAATGTGAACCCCACAAATATCACTGCCAATTAGCTAGTTCATAGATGAAAATCTGAATATTGAACAAATGATAATCATCATTTTCTCTGTATTTCCTAGTTTCATTAGAGAATTCCTAGAAAAAATATATTTAAATGTTAATGTAAAAATTAGATAAAATACTACAGAATTAGCATTTTAACTCAAATTACACTTTGTCAACATGTTTACCATTCCATTCTCTTATTTTGGATACATAGAAAATTTCTTATGTTAACACTTAGAAAATTTTCCTTGAGATTTTTAAGAAAATGAAAAATGATAACCATCTCTTGGGGAACGGGTTTTCTGTATTTATTCTATAGCTTTTGTTGACTGGAGCCCATTCTGAGCCTTGTCCTTTTCTGATTAGAATAAGGAGAATGCAGTCCTGCCAGGGAAAGACAGTTGATGAGGGAAAGATAGGTGATAAAGGAGGCCCATGTCCATGTATGCTTTCAGAACCTCGTGGGAATTACAGGTGAAGCCATTTGGGTTTTCTTGAGGCAACTTCAAAATCAGATTGTAATACCTAAAGAGGAAATGTGACTCCGTCATGGGGCTGAGTCTGGGGGCGGTACTGGTTTACAGAACTACATGTGACATGTAGAATTCCAAAAGATGCACCTCTGTGTGCTCTGAGAGCACCCGTTCCCAGGTCGTCAGAAGATGGCCAGCACATTTGGAGATCAGAGAGTTACACCCTCCTGAAAAAGCCCAGGAGGAGCCACAGTCTGCTCTTAACAACATGGGGCAAGGCTAGGCACCCAGCCCAGGAGAGTCCAGTTCTGGGAACCGCAAACCATGGCCGTGCCTGTGTATCCTGAAAGTTCTTCTGAGAGGACAGTGGGCAGGGTAGACCCAGCACTCAGACTCAGGAGCCAGACATTACAAGTTTGCCACTTCCGAGATGTATGACCTGAGAAAATCATTTAATTTCTTTGTGCCTGAGTGTTTTCACCTGTAAAATGGGGATAATATTAATACCTACCTAATAGGGCTGTTGTGAAGGCCAAATGAATTAATACAAACAAAGTAATTAGAACAGTGCCTGGCTTTGTGAATTGCTGTTCTGTTGCAGGTAATAGAAATCCATCCTGTCTAATTACAATGAAAAGGGAGTTTATTGGAAGGATACTACAGGAAGCCAGAAAATCAAAGCAAAATCTGGACAAGGAGTGCTTGTCTGTGGGGAGGAAGGAGACCCATTCTGGGGACCTAGGAGACAGGAATTTGTCAGCTCCTCAGAGCATCACTTGGGCTAGGGCTCCAGAGATTAAACATGGCACAGAGATTAAAAGTGTAAACTACAGAGTTTGACAACCTGTGTTTCTTCTTTTAATAAATTTTTTTAACTACTTTAACATTTACTGAAAAGTTATTATGGTGGTACAGAGAGTTCTCATATAACCCACACTCACTTGCCCCTGATATTAACATCTTTTTTTTTTTCCAGTTAAATAGATAAAAATGCCTTTATTTCTAAAATGTGGCTTAACTACACCCATGGTGTGCTAAGCTTGTTTTGGAATCATCTTGCAGCTCCAAGTAAAACCAGGCCAGTGGAGGAACAGTCGGGGCTATTGGTTCCCGGCACCAAGGTGTCACTACTTCAGCAATTCAATCCACACAGTTATTCTCCAGAAGTTTTTTGTGACGTATGGAAAGTCGTTTTGGATTCCTTTGTACGACAGAGAGGTCCGACCTTGAGGAAGATCGGTAGCCCACATCCTCTGCTTTGATAGGCTTAATGATATGGCCTGGCTTGGTGACAACCTTGGACATGGTCAGCTTTTGGAAGGCCCTCTGGGTGTTCCACGTAGATCCTATGGGGGTCTGGATGGTCCTTTCAAATTGGTGATGGTGTGTGAATAGATGTGAAAGCACCTGCACCTGATGAGCTGCTGCATGGATGTTCCGCTTCTCACTGATGATCACGTTTGGCAAATTCTTGTCTTTCCTTGGAGGACCCTCAGGGGCTTTAATGAGAAACCGGCGTCTCTTCTTGGCACTGGGCTTCAGGCCCATACCACCCCACTTGCCCCAGCCAGGCAGAGTCAGGTCCAGGTCCTTTGGCTTACTCGCCTCCACAGCTTCCCTCTTCTCTTTCAAGAAGTCTCTGATGGCATCATCCCCAGCAAAAGCTACCTTTATCATCTGCCTTTGATCTCTCTCTTCTTCATCTTCCAACTCCTGTACAGTCGTGGGAACTGCCAAGGACTTCACGGAAGACAATTTTGTGGTTAGGAGGTTCTGGAGATCAATCATTTGCTCCTTCCTTTTCTTCTCCTTGGGGGTGCCAATATGATTACTTAGATTCTTCTCCAACTGCAGGCCTTCCACTGCAGTTCTGGGAAGCTCCTTGTTTTCAACACACCCTTCTCTGCCCAGCTCCTCCAGCTCATCCAGAGTCTGAGCTCTCTTTGGCCTCTGCAGCAACATGGGCTCCTCTTCCTCCCTGGCAGGTTCCTCTCTCTGAGCTGTCCTCGCTGAACTCAGTTCTTGCTTCCCTGACTGATGGTTCTCTGTGATGAGTTTCTGAGACAGTGCCCTCAATTCGGACAGAACCTCCTGGCTGCTAGGATCCTTTGTTACATGTCTGTGCACTGGCTCCGCCATGTGGTTGAGCTCAGACTTCTGTCTAAGTGATCGCCTTTCCTCAAATTCTTTCAAGAGAGTTTCTTCCTCCACCACTGCACTTTCTTCCTCACTTTCAGAAGTCTCCTGGGCTTCAGGCTCAGCAGGATTTTCCAGGTCTTTCTGGACCTCAGCCTCTTTGGCAACAATGAAGTGATTCTGGAACATCCAGGGGTTCAGTCCATTTGCCTTTATCTGCACCCCATTCACCATGTCAGGGACAAGAGGTTCTTCCTCTTCCTCCTGGACTTCCTCCTCTTCCTCACTCTCAGAGGCCACCTGGACCTTCTGCATCAGCTCTTTGTTCCTGGCCAGCTGTTCCTGCATAGCCTGGCGAGCCTCCAGGTCGTATTTGGCCATAATTGCCTTTGATTTTGCCCATTTCCCACTGGTCTGGTGCTTAAGGCTCATTCGCTCCATCATTCTGGCCTTGTCAAGTTTTTCTAGTTCTTCCAGTGCCGCAGCAGGATTGACCTTCTGCAGCTTCTCAAAATCTTTTAAGGCTTGCTTGGCCTTTCCTTTCTTCAGAATTCTGTGATACTTTTTGCTTTTGATTCTCTTCTCTCTCCGAGCCCTGGCCTCATAGTAGGACTGCAGGGCCCGGGCCCTTTGAAGCTCTGCTCGGCGCATCTTTACCTCTTCCAGGCTCATAGCTTTGAGAGAGGCCTTTTCCACAGGAGTCAGTAAAGGCTCTGTCACAGGCTGCTTATTCTTATGGAGAAGATCAAAAATCTCCTGCTCCAGGGGAGTTCCTGCTTTCCAGCCACTGACCACATGTTCAATGGGAGCAAAGACTGATTGGGGCTTGCTCAGGGGAAAAACCAGCTGCTCTGCTTGCCGGTTCTTCAGAACGACAGGATCCCATTTGGAGAGGATTTGGGAGCTTTTATTGAATGCCACTTCTCTGTGGATCTGCTCAATCTCTTCTCTGTGAAGTGGTAACTCCACAGTCTTCTTCGATTTCACTCGATTCAGCTGCTTTTTCACAGCAGCCAATGAGGATGAAGTTTTAACAGGCTCAAGCAGATCTGAAAGGACCAGCTTTTCTCCTGATCCTTCAGAACTTACACTGAACTCTGACACCTTCAGACTAGCCTCAGACCTCTCAGCCAATTTCTGCCTATCCTTTCTATTAAGTGAACTGATTGATTCCAGAAGCTTCTGATGCTTTCTTTCCCCATCGTTGTCCCCTTCATCTTCACTGGTGCTCAAGGGGTAGTCTTTTGGCAAATCCTCTAGTTCTTTCTGTTGGTTCAAAGCCAGAAGGTTGCTCTCCGCAGCCTGGTTCCTGCTCATCTCAGCAGCCTGTCTCTCACATGGACCAGGAGCGGAAGTCGAAAGGTGATATTAACATCTTATAGCCTGGTTTTTATCTAGCTCCATCACCTACAAGCTGTGTGACCTCAGGAAAGTTATTTAACCTAAGATTCCATCCTGTGGTCCACACTTTGGCTGTTTGAGCTGTAGGATGCCATGTATGCATGCATCTGTATTCCTGTGTGTTCAAAGATACCCCTGCTCAGCTAATTCATTCTTCATGTGACCACAAATTTATTCGCCTCTTCCCTGAAAACAGTCCATCCAAAGTCAGCTAATGATGGGATTCCAGAGATAATGTCATACAGCCACTGTTCTTGGAGTCCAGGATCTCTAGGTGCTATCAATTTCTCTTAATTTCTTGTCAAAAAAGGAAGAAAATGGTGATAATTAGTACACTTGTATACCTGTGGTGGATTCATTTTGATATTTGGCAAAACTAATACAATTATGTTGTTTAAAAATAAAATAAAATTAAAAAAAAAAAAAAGTGACTTTTATGACCCTGTAACTAAGCCCCTAAAGCTGGCTTAGTTTATCTTAGGTTTATCTCTCCTCCACACATTCCACATGCTGCCTTGCCTCTGAACTGTACCTCATTTGATTAGGATCCTTTGCCCCAAACAATGAAATGCCTTCATTCCTGAAGGATCTGAGGCTTTGGCAATCAGATACCTATCACTCTGTAAGTTAGTTTCCATTGATTTTTTTTTTTTTTTTCAGTTTATATGGATTTTTATCTTGGGGTATCCTTGGTAGTAAAAGTGTGTGGCCTGAAAGCCACCCAATTAATATTGGTCCTCACTGTGTTACAGGCTTCCTTTGTGGCTCAGCTGGTAAAGAATCTGCCTGCAATGTGGGAGATCTGGGTGCAATCCCTGGGTTGGGAAGATCCCCTGGAGAAGGGAAAGGCTCCCCACTCCAGTATTCTGGCCTGGAGAATTCCATGGACTGTATAGTCCATGGTGTTGCAAAGAGTTGGACACGACTGAGAGACTTTCACTTTTCCCTGTGTTAGAGCATCTCTATTTTTTCTCAATAAGATTGATGATCCCCTCTTGTGCCTGTTTTTCTAATGCACAAAAATGGCTACATGGCAGTCTTGGTGGAATCACTGGGGTCACTGTTGTGTTCACTGGTATTTTTATACTGGTTAGATAGGTCACTTGATTAACAGAGCTCAAAAAAGCAAAACTGTTGGCAGTGGCTTATTAAGTGAAATCTAAAAATAATCACATTCATTCTCCACCCCTTACTTCCCATTTTATTGTGTTCCAGCTATCTCAAGCATCCCTGTATACTGGGGATCTCCAACATGGAACATACATTTCATCCAACGGGAGAAATCACAGCGTCCCCAGGACCACTGTGCATGAACTTTCGGTAGACTTCTTTATGTCATAAGACCATCCACGTTTCTGGATAGCAGAGTAGCAATCATGCAATGGGGGCTTCCCTGGTGGTCCAGAAGTTAAGGGGGTGCAGCTTCAGTTCCTGGTTGGGAAACTAAGATCCCACATGCCTCATGGCCAAAAAACCAAAACATAAGACAGAAACAAAATTTCAAAAAAGACTTAAAAAAAAATAATGCTATGAATCCCCAAAACATCTACCCGTTACCTCACTTCTTTTTGTGATATGAATGAGGATAGGACAGAGGCAAATCGTGAGGGATTAAAATGTCTAAGGTTCCAGTGTGCTGAAAAGATTGTTGTTGTCTCCCTACGGGTAATTAAAATTTAAGTGTTTGATTATAATACAACACTTAAATGTACGTGGAAATTAAATTAACTTCTTTCCAGATTTCCTGATTGGAAAAATTCCAAATTCGTCAGAGCCTTACTATTCTCATTTTTTATTACCTCATTCCCTGTGTTGGTACATAAAGTGACAGAAATGGAGCAACACATGGTAGTGGATAAGACATGCCGAGCGAATGGGCACACATGCCTACTGTACAAGGAATTCATCTTTTTATGGAGCAAAAGGCAGCATGCTTACTGCCTGTGATAACAGTCTCAGGTTCTGTAAGTTCAGGGTTCCTACCAGGTAACGCAACTCATCATGTGTGCACCTGTCATCTAGCCTGCTTTGTGTCACCCTAGGCAAATAGATGGGGAAACAGTGCAAACAGTGTCAGACTTAATTTTTTGGGTTCCAAAGTCACTGCAGATGGTGACTGCAGCCATGAAATTAAAAGACGCTTACTCCTTGGAAGGAACGTTATGACCAACCTAGATAGCATATTATAAAGCAGAGACATTACTTTGCCAACAAAGGTCCGTCTAGTCAAGGCTATGGTTTTTCCAGTGGTCATGTATGGATGTCAGAGTTGGACTGTGAAGAAAGCTGAGCGCCAAAGAATTGATGCTTTTGAACTGTGCTGTTGGAGAAGACTCTTGAGAGTCCCTTGGACTGCAAGGAGATCCAATCAGTCCATCCTAAAGGAGATCAGTCCTGGGTGTTCATTGGAAGAACTGATGCTAAAGCTGAAAGTCCAATACTTTGGCCACCTCATGTGAAGTGTTGACTCATTGGAAAAGACCCTGATGCTGGGAGGGATTGTGGGCAGAAGAAGGGGACGACAGAGGATGAGATGGCTGGATGGCATCACCGACTCAATGGACATGAGTTTGAGTAAACTCAGGGAGTTAGTGATGGACAGGGAGGCCTGGTGTGCTTTGATTCATGGGGTCACAAAGAGTCGGACACGACTGAGCAAATGAACCGAACTGAGGGCTCAGGTGCAAAGTGTGGTACAAAGACACTGATCCTCTGGCTACTGCTGTTGTTGAAATTAATGAGTTGTTTGTTTTGTCCCAGTGTCTTCTGTCCTCCACCAGCATCACCAGAACTACGTCGTTACTTAGCAAGTAGCTAAGTATCTCAGATCCTTCACAGTTCTTGACACAAACAAGGCTTAAATTTGTTCATGGGTCTACTGGGTCATGAGAGAAGAGTAACCAATTTGTACTGCAGCTGGAACTGGGCTAGATCCCACTCAAAGCTGTCCATTTTTTCGAACCAAAATTATTAGAGCAGAAATTCTAAATGGTATGTGGCATGTTCAGCCTCCCATTTCCAGGCATCGTTTGTCTTGGCAGTAGGGAATGTGCGGTTCTCTAGCCTGTTCTTTACTTTGGAATGGGACATCACTATGGGATCCAGAATACTGAATTCATCCAAACTTTGCTAAAGCGTATTCTTACTAACTTTAATTTTCTATTTCATCGTGGAATCTTACCAAGATATCTTAGGAAATTGTTTCTTTATGCTCTTCGGGTCCTACTACATCATGAGATGGTCGCCTTGCTCCCCGCTAGACTGGGGCACAGAGTCACAGTGGCAGAAGAGTTACAGCGTGCCACTAAATGGCCAGGGGAAGGCCCATACTTGACATGGAAGCAACATGCCAGGTGCCAGGGCCCTCTAGGTGCCATGGCTATGGTGCCCACTTGGCTGTCATTATAATGAGCACAGGGGATGTGGTCATCTTCGGCACCTCTCGTTTCCATCAATATGAGGGATCCATATCTAAGTGTAGCACTGCCTGCCTTCAACCAGTCCTACCAAGATGGCAGTTAAGAGCTTGGACTCCAGAGTAGGATCATCTACTGTCTTTGCCACTTTCTAGCTGTGTCATCTTGAGAAAGTGACTTCTCTGTGTCTCAGTTTTATTGCCAATATAAAAATGACATTACTTGCCTCATTCAATTCCTTGGGAATTGAAGGAGCTAATATATGTAAAGTGCTTAGAACAGAGCCTGGCATCTAGAAGGTGCTATTAGAAGTGTTAGCTATTATACAGGGAGTGTCAGGGAGTACATTTTAAAAGACTCAGATGCTTCCCTTATCAATCTGCTCTTAATGATGAAAAAAGGGAGACAGACTTCTGGGTGTTATTAGTCTTTGAATTCTTCTCTCTCCACTGTATCAGGTGCTTTCTGGCCTTTCAGCATCACCTAACATAGTGCAGGTACTGGGCCCAATTTACATTAGTCAATCCAATCCCTTAGAACCCCAGCCAGCAGCCTTAGCTAGCATAACAAATACAATATCACTATGACAATGAATTAAAAATAATCACAAATTATGTTCTTCAATTTTTTTCAAGCATTTCAAAATTCCTGGTCCATAAACATTTCCTCTGAGTTTTAACAATAAAATGAGCATACTCTATAATTTGCAATTCTATGGTATAACTCTTTTCTATTCTGATAGTGCTTAACACTCTCCTGTTTGAGTCAGAATCCACCATTGGACAATGAGTAGGCAAAAGGAGGGATTTTTAGATTTGGTCTACAAGGGAAGCACAGCAGGAACTGGCATAGGTTTCACTGAAGGAAGAATTTAGATCTAAATAAGAATTTAGGTGATCTTTGCATCCATGGGATCGCAAAGAGTCAGACACAACTGAGCGACAGAACAACAACAAAACCACCACCATTTTATTTTCTCAAGATGGTAGCCTGGGCTGGACTCAGCTGGGTGTTTCTGCTGGTCTTACCAATGACCCCTCTCGTATATCCTCAGCTGGAGGACTGGCTGGAGACTCAGCTCAGCTGGGCACCTGATGTCTGAGCTTCTTTCTCACTCCATGTAGTAGTCTCTGGACCTATTTCTTTTCTACCTGGCCCCTCTATGTGGCTTCCTTACGGGTTAGTTGGACCTCTTACACGGCAGCTCAGGTCTCCTAAAAATGCAAGAGGAAACTGCCACGCTTGGGCCTAGTACTAGCGTAACACCATCTACATTCTATTGGCTAGAGCCAATCACCAGCCTCGCCCAGATTTAAGGGAGGAGGACTATGCACAATCATAAATACTGAGAGATGAGGTTCACTGAAGGCCACCAAATGCAGCAGGCTTATCAGAAAGCACCATCCTCCAAAGGAACAAGTTTAGGCTTCTTTGTGGGCCAGGGCTAGGATGCCCAAGATGGCTTCCTAACTCACACATCTGGCTCCTCAGCTGGGTTGACTGCAGCAGCTGGGTTCTGGCCAAAAGGCATCTGTCTCTCCATGTGGCATCTCCATGAAGCTATTAATAGCTTTGGCTTACTCACAGACTTGTACTTTCATAGTAATTGGACTTCTTACATGGCAGGTGGCTTCCCCCAGAACACTAAAGTGAGCACCGCCAGACTTTAACACGTGAGACTTCAAAGTCTCAGAGTATCACTTCTGCTTCATTCTACTGGTCAAGGTGGTCCCAAGCCAGCCCAGGTTCAAAGGCAGGAGAAACAGACACCACCTCTTTTGAATGGCAAGGTGACATGGCAGAAGAGCCTATATGGTTAGGAGGGATTATTTTAGTCATTTGTGGAAGTATAAAGGGCTCCCCAGGTGGCACTAGTGGGAAAGAACCCATCTGCCAATGCAGGAGATGCTGGAGACAAGGATTCAATCCCTGGGTTGGGAAGATCTCCTCCCTGGATGAGGGCATGGCAATCCACTCCAGTATTCTTGCCTGGAGAATCTCAGGCACAGAGGAGACTAGCAGGCTACAGTCCATAGGGTCACAAAGAGTCGGACACAACTGAAATACACACTTGGAAATCTAATCTACCACTTTGATATTCATTAACAATATTTACCTGGGTTGTGAATTCAACTGGAAGTGTACTTCAGAAATCCTCAAAATCTGTTCTGAACTGGGTTTTCATCATCTCAGCTTTGGGCCACAGCCATAAGAGCTTCATTCAGAAGGGTAACAAGACAGTTCCGAGGAAGGCTTTTTTGCTAGGTCAGTTATACTGGGATTTGAGTCTCTCAGCACCATCAGAAGCAACCATTCTAAATTACAATATTCCTCTTTCAGTGTTCAACTAATATCCACCCCCTCTTCCTGCCCACTCCCATGTTATGTCACAGCCAGGAAGTCCATGATTAACCTAAGCAGCTCAGGCTACAGTGTCAGGAGTTCCTGAGCAACCTCACACTTTGCCATCGTGTAACTAAACTCCCTGCACATACACACAGCTAGAACTTCCATTGTGGGGCTCCCAGTTCAGGTTAAAAGTCCTCAGCAGGAACCTGATTGGCTGAAAGATCAGATGGTTATTCCTAGATCAACCAGCTATGGCCAGGGACAAAGTCAAGCAATGCAGACCTCACCTTCTGTTCACTGGCACCATTTCCAGAAAAGGAAAAACCATTATTTGGCTTGGCAATCCCTCTAACTGCTGAAGAACAAAAACCTGATGCAGCCTATGGAGAGCAGAGATGAGGACTGAGCATGGTATCAATGACTGAGTATCAATGGCTGAGGGCTCTGGGCAAACCGCAGTGCAATTCAGATGGAAGGGAAGGGGAAAGAGCTGGGATTGGTGGGTGACTGGAGTCCTTCTACCTCCAAACAAGGATGTGTGCTCCAAGCCCATCGACCCCCTCCGTGCCTTTCTTGGTAGACGCCAGCCAGTGTCATTAGAACCTCTGCCTGCTTTGGAATTGGGAGCCCTCCCTGCTGTCCCCAGCTTGCCCCACAGAGCCTCCCAGTCAGCCTCCACCTCTCTGCCAGCCTTCTCCTTCTCTGCCAGTCTCCTTTCTCATCCATGATCATTTGACCCATCATTCAAGGTCCAGTTGAAATGTCTCCTCTACTGAGAAATTCTCTCCCAGCTTTCTTTGATAAGGAGTTTTTCTTTCCTTTGAGTAGTGCAACACTGTGCACAGTTCTATATTATCACACCTCTTAGCCTGGGTCTGCTCTTTACACACTTGTCTCTCCTCTTCACTAGGTGTGGTGCTGATTTTCTATCACATTTCCTTTTAATGCCTGTCCAGGGTAGTGACTAACACATGGTTGATGTTCAATAAGTGAATGAGGAATGAAAAATATTTTATATCAAATTTAGGGATGAACAGGAGAACATAAATATGATATGAGAGCACCCTTCTATGAAAGATGTTCAGATGAAGTAGCACGATATGTAACATCCCACAGGCACAATAGGCACATCCCACAATTTACTGAGTAGGCACTCAATAAATATTTGTTGAAATGAATAAGCAGGACTCAGAAGAAGAGGTTTTGAGGATCACTATGATATGTATATAATTATGTGTTTCTTTTTCATCTGTCTTTGTTTTCTTAAGAGTAGTAATGGGGGAATTTAGAAAATAAAAGTATGAGGAAGAAAAATTAAAATCATACCACCTAAAATTTTTATATCTTTTCTTAGTCTTCTGTGTTTTGTGTGTGTGTATCTATGTGTGTGTGTGTGTATGTGTATGTGCATGTATAAGCATACCTAAGATAAAGTAATTCTCTTGGAAAAATGGTTTGGGGTCAGACTGTGGTTCATCCTTGGAGAAGGCAATGGCAAGCCACTCCAGTACTCTTGCCTGGAAAATCCCATGGACGGAGGAGCCTGGAAGGCTGCAGTCCATGGGGTCGCTACTAGTCGCACACGACTGAGCGACTTCACTTTCACTTTTCACTTTCATGCACTGGAGAAGGAAATGGCAACCCACTCCAGTGTTTTTGCCTGGAGAATCCCAGGGATGGGGGAGCCTGGTGGGCTGCTGTCTATGGGGTCGCACAGAGTCGGACACGACTGAAGTGACTTAGCAGCAGCAGCAGCAGTGGTTCATCCTAACTCTCCTTTGGTCCCCAACCTAGATCAGTTTACAGGAGAATCTGTCATGTTAGATCCTGTCTCTGAATAAATTGGTTATATCTTGTGAACATTTCTCAGGATCAAATTAAAAAAAGAGATCCCTTTCTGATTTGCCATCATGCCATTCATAAATCTCAGAGATTCTGGTTGTGATAAAATTGATAATCATTCTGGTCAATTTTTTTTTCTGTTTTAATCATATTTTTAAGAACATGTAGTTTTCCTTTGGGACTTAGAAGAAAAAACCCTCTGATAACAAATTGATCTGTCTAAAATGAATTATTGCAAATTAACAGCAATCTTAGGAAAAAAATCAATTTTGTTAATAGAGATAGAATTATCACAGTCTCATTCCTGGGAATGTATTTTTTTGAAACAGGAGCTTAAAATAATTTTTTCTTTATCAAGAATTTTTTATATTTCGTTTCCATCTTATCTTTTCTTTCAGCAAATTGCTTCTTATACGTAGTCATTACTAAGTATGTGTTGAATGAATGAAAAAAAGATACTTCAAATCTGTTTATCTCTAGCAGAATTAATCAAGGAAAGAGAATTAGATGTTAAAAATTGAAAACCGAAATGAAAAATACCAAGTTAAAGATTCTAAGTAATAGTAAGCATTTTCAATGTGTGTGTGTGTGTGTGGCGGTGGGGGGGTGGGGGGGGGAGGGACCATTTGAATTAAAAAAAATTCCTGTAAGGGAAAATGTTTGATCCATAGACCACTGTAAGAAGATGTAACTCATTTTGTGGTAGTAATTTAGGAAGAACATCAGAAAAAACAAAGGTTGGTAATATAGAAATGATTGTCAGTGGAGAAGTTCTGTTCAGCGAGTTGGTCTTGGCTCACACAATCCCCCTACAACTGGGGGAATCTAGGCCTCATAACTTGCCTGAAGTTCCAGGACCCAAGTAAGGAACGGTGGGGATTTATAGGTTTTCCTATGAATCTAAGAGCTAGTCTCAGGGTCCTGCTGTAGCTTCCAAGATGGAACCTGATATGCCTGAGAGAATGAATGAAGAAAGAGGAGGGAACAGGAGCCCCAGAGCCTCCGGTGGAAGGAGAGAGGAAGGGGAAGGGAGAGGAGACTCAGGCTGCATGCCATCCTAAAAAAGTCTCAGCCAGGGGTGAGCCTAGGAACAGGATTGCCTTGAGAAGAGTTTCATGTCAAGCAGAAATGGCCAGTTCTAAGTCCCTTCTGGCGCAGGCCTCCCTTGGTTGAGACAAGCCGAGGGAGGGCATTTCCCCCAGGGAACACTGCAGGGAAACGAGGTGGGGAAACTGGAGGCTGTTTGCTGACCCCATCCTCGGTTGCAGGTTCTCTGGAGCAGAGACCTGAGCCGATACCTCCATGGCTACCATTCCCCACGGACACCTGGAAATCTGATTTCATGCTGGATTACTTGTATGCTGCTGCTGCTGCTAAGTCGCTTCAGTCGTGTCCGACTCCGTGCGACCCCATAGACGGCAGCCCACTAGGCTCCTCTGTCCCTGGGATTTTCCAGGCAAGAATACTGGAGTGGGTTGCCATTGCCTTCTCCAATGCATGAAAGTGAAAAGTAAAAGTGAAGTCGCTCAGTCGTGTCTGACTCTTTGCAACCCCATGGACTGAAGCCTACCAGGCTCTTCTGCCCATGGGATTTTCCAGGCAAGAGTACTGGAGTGGGGTGCCACTGCCTTCTCCAAGATTACTTGTATGCTGCTGCTGCTGCTGCTAAGTCGCTTCAGTCGTGTCCGACTCTGTGCGACCCCAGACATGGCAGCCCACCAGGCTCCCCCGTCCCTGGGATTCTCCAGGCAAGAACACTGGAGTGGGTTGCCATTTCCTTCTCCAATGCATGAAAGTGAAAAGTGAAAGTGAAGTCGCTCAGTTGTGTCCGACCCTCAGCAACCCCATGGACTGCAGCCTACCAGGCTCTGCCGCCTATGGGATTTTCCAGGCAAGAGTACTGGAGTGGGGTGCCATTGCCTTCTCCAAGATTACTTGTATAGGACCCAACATATCCCTGGCAGACGCTCCCTAGAAGCACAGCTGTTGCCAGTGACTGATTAGAGAGACTGAAAGCAGATCAGAGACGAGAGAAACCTCCCGCACCCCACCACTCCTTTTGATGCAGACTGTGTGAGGACGTTGTGTTGTCCGTTATTCCTTCCTTTATGTCCACAGGATTCTCCAGGCAAGAATACTGGAGTGGGTTGCCATTTCCTCCTCCAAGGGATCTTCCTGACCCAAGAATCAAACCTGTATCTCCTGTATTGCAGTCAAATTCTTTACCATCTGAGCCAGCAGGGAAGCCCTTTGGTGTCAGTTAAATACTTATCCCTTTGGTGTCAGTTAAATAAGACTTCAAACATGTTTTCTGGAAGGAGGATGCAGAGGAAGAGGAGTCCAATGTTGGATAAATAAGACATAATTAGGTCCTTGGATACATGAATCTGAGAAGTTAGTAGTAGGTAGGTAAGTTCTTAAAGCATGATGAAAGTAATATGTGAGATACCAACTTAACCAGTGAGAAGAGGACAATTTGAAAAGGCAAGAGCAGGGACTTCCCTGGTGGTGCAGTGGCTAAGACTCTGCATTCCCAATACAGGAGGCCCAGGTTCAATCCCTGGTCAGGGATTAGATCCCACGTGTCGCAACTAAGACCTGGCACAGACAAATAAATAAATAAAATAAATAAATATTTAAAAAAGAAAAGACAAACTAGAAAAATAGTTGTTAGGATGCTATTGTAGCAATCCACAACTGAAGTAGTGAGGCCCCAACTTGAGGTGGTCAGAATAGAATCCCAAGGAAAGGATGAATCAAAAACTATGACCTTCATATGAAAATTGATTAAATGCAGGAGAAAAAAAAAATTGGGGAGAAGAAAAAAGTCTGAGGTAATATCAAGATTTTGAGTCTGGGAGAATAAGAAAATGGGAGAAGTGAAAGATGAGCTGGTTCCCTGGTGAATTACAGATCTGCTGTGCTCAGTGAAAAATCTGTATTTTGTGTATGAATTAACAGTTTTTAAACATTTAGTTGGGCTCAGTGGTAAAGAATCCACCTGCCAATGCAGGAGATGTGAGTTTGATCCCTGGGTTGGGAAGATCCACTGGAGAAGGAAATGGCAACCCACTCCAGCATTCTTGACTGGGAAATCCCATGGACAGAGCAGCCTGGCAGGCTACAGTCCACTGGGTCACAAAAGAATTAGATACCACTAGCAACCAAACAACAACAAGGATTTAATAGATTTAAATAATATCTTGGGCAAGATGGATTGCAATATGAAAGTATATCATGATTCTTCTGTTTGAGTTGTATAATTTTTTCATTTGTTTGTTGTTATTAAAAAATGTATAACCAAAAACATGTGTTTTATATTATTTAGGAGAAAATAAGTTACACTGTTCCTTGTTACTCTGATGTTAAAAAACTGTAAAAGAATAACACAGTCAAGTGTTTTCTTACCTCCAGTAACGTGGTGAGTTACAGGTACGGGATATATAATCATTGTGTGCTAAGTCACTTCAGTCATGTCCAACTCTTTCTGACCTTATGGACTGTAGCCCACCAGGTCCTCCGTCCATGGGATTCTCCAGGGAAGAATACTGGAGTGGGTTGCCATTTCCTTCTCCAGGGGATCTTCCCAACCCAGGGACTGAACCTGAGTCTCCTAAGGCTCCTGCATTGCAGGCAGATGCTTGACTGCTGAGCCACCAGGGAAGCCCAATATTTTTAGTATTTATAATCAACAGAATGTGCTCCTTTCACTTATTGTCTATTATTTTCAGGATAGTGTCTAAAATAAACAAAAACTCACCTTTCTCACAACCATGCTTTATACATTTTGTAGAGATTTAATTTTTCTTTTTAAAGGATTCCTCTTCTCTATTCTCTACCAGAGTCTATATTATCTTCTTTATGATTTGGAGGCTTTTTCCCTAAATAAAGAAATTTCACAATAGTTTATGAACACCTTTTGAAAATATAACAGATCAGTTCAGTTCAGTTCAGTTGCTCATTAGTGTCCGACTCTTTGCGACCCCATGAATCGCAGCACGCCAGGCCTCCCTGTCCATCACCAGCTCCCAGAGTTCAACAAAATTAATATGCATCGAGTTGGTGATGCCATCCAGCCATCTCATCCTCTGTCGTCCCCTTCTCCTCCTGCCCCCAATCCCTCCCAGCATCAGGGTCTTTTCCAATGAGTCAACTCTTCACATGAGGTGGCCAAAGTACTGGAGTTTCAGCCTCAGCATCAGTCCTTCCAATGAACACCCAGGACTGATTACCTTTAGGATGGACTGGTTGGATCTCCTTGCAGTCCAATGACTCGCAAGAGTCTTCTCCAGCACCACAGTTCAAAAGTATCAATTCTTTGGTGCTCAGCTTTCTTCACAGTCCAACTCACATCCATACATGACCACTGGAAAAACCATAGCCTTAACTAGGCGGACCTTTGTTGGCAAAGTGGGAGGGATTGGGGGCAGGAGGAGAAGGGGACGACAGAGGATGAGATGGCTGGATGGTCTGAGTGAACTCCGGGAGTTGGTGATGACAGGGACGCCTGATGTGCTGCAATTCAGGGGATCGCAAAGAGTCGGACAAGACTGAGCGACTGAACTGAACTGAACTGAATATTTACTCTGCTTTTGAATATGCTATCTAGGTTGGTCATAACTTTCCTTCCAAGGAGTAAGCATCGTTTAATTTCATGGCTGCAGTCACCATCTGCAGTGATTTTGGAGCCCCAAAAAATAAAGTCTGCCACTGTTTCCACTGTTTCCCCATCTATTTCCCATGAAGTGATGGGACCAGATGCCATGATCTTCATTTTCTGAATGTTGAGTTTTAAGCCAACTTTTTCACTCTCCGCTTTTACTTTCATCAAGAGGCTTTTTAGTTCCTCTTCAGTTTCTGCCATAAGGGTGGTGTCATCTGCTTATCTGAGGATATTGATATTTCTCCCAGCAATCTTGATTCCAGCTTGTGCTTCCTCCAGCCCAGCATTTCTCATGATATACTCTGCATATAAGTTAAATAAACAGGGTGACAATATACGGCCTTGATGTACTCCTTTTCCTATTTGGAACCAGTCTGTTGTTCCATGTCCAGTTCTAACTGTTGCTTCCTGACCTGCATACAAATTTCTCAAGAGACAGGTCAGATGGTCTGATATTCCCATCTCTTTCAGAATCTTCCAGGTTATTGTGATCCACACAGTCAAAGGCTTTGGCATAGTCAATAAAGCAGAAATAGATGTTTTTCTGGAACTCTCTTGCTTTTTCCATGATCCAGCAGATGTTGGCAATTTGATCTCTGGTTCCTCTGCCTTTTCTAAAACCAGCTTGAACATCTGGAAGTTCACGGTTCACGTACTGATGAAACCTGGCTTGGAGAATTTTGAGCATTACTTTACCAGCGTGTGAGATGAGTGCAATTGTGCGGTAGTTTAAGCATTCTTTGGCATTGCCTTTCTTTGGGATTGGAATGAAACTGACCTTTTCCAGTCCTGTGGCTACTGCTGAGTTTTCCAAATTTGCTGGCATATTGAGTGTAGCACTTTCACAGCATCATCTTTCAGGATTTGAAATAGCTCAACTGGAATTCCATCACCTCCACTAGCTTTGTTCATAGTGATGCTTTCTAAGGCCCACTTGACTTCCCATTCCAGGATGTCTGGCTCTAGGTGACTGATAACACCATCGTGATTATCTGGGTCATGAAGATCTTTTTTGTACAGTTCTTCTGTGTATTCTTACCACCTCTTCTTAATATCATCTGCTTGTTAGGTCCATACCATTTCTGTCCTTTATTGAGCCCATCTTTGCATGAAATATTCCCTTGGTATCTCTAATTTTCTTGAAGAGATCTCTAGTCTTTCCCATTCTGTTCTTTTCCTCTATGTCTTTGCATTGATTGCTGAGGAAGGCTTTATCTCCTCTCCTTGCTAGTCTTTGGAACTCTGCATTCAGATGCTTTTATCTTTCCCTTTCTCCTTTGCTTTTCACTTCTCTTCTTTTCACAGCTATTTGTAAGGCCTCCCCAGGCAGCCATTTTGCTTTTTTGCATTTCTTTTCCATGGGGATGGTCTTGATCCCTGTCTCCTGTACAGTGTCACGAACCTCATTCCATAGTTCATCAGGCACTCTATCTATCAGATCTAGGCCCTTAAATCTATTTCTCACTTCCACTGTATAATCATAAGGGATTTGATTTAGGTCATACCTGAATGGTCTAGTGGTTTTCCCTACTTTCTTCAATTTAAGTCTGAAGTTGGTAATAAGGAGTTCATGATCTGAGCCACAGTCAGCTCCCGGTCTTCTTTTTGCTGACTGTATAGAGCTTCTCCATCTTTGGCTGCAAAGAATATAATCAATCTGATTTTGGTGTTGACCATCTGGTGATGTCCATGTGTAGAGTCTTCTCTTGTGTTGTTGGAAGAGGGTGTTTGCTATGACCAGTGCAAACTCTATTAGCCTTTGCCCTGCTTCATTCTGTACTCCAAGGCCAAATTTGCCTGTTACTCCAGGTGTTTCTTCCCTTCCTACTTTTGCATTCCAGTCCCCTATAATGAAAAGGACATCTTTTGGGGGTGTTAGTTCTAAAAGGTCTTATAGGTCTTCATAGAACTGTTCAACTTCAGCTTATTCAGCATTACTGGTTGGGGCATAGGCTTGGATCACCGTGATACTGAATGGTTTGCCTTGGAAACAAACAGAGATCATTCTGTCGTTTTTGAGATTGCATCCAAGTACTGCATTTCGGACTCTTTTGTTGACCATCATGGCTACTCCATTTCTTCTAAGGGATTTCTGCACACAGCAGTAGATATAATGGTCAGTGATGGTAGAGACATTTTATTCCTTGATTGATTTTATATTAGAACAGATATGTTTAGTTGTGATTTGTTTGTGGTCTCTAAATTTTTTTTTGTTTTTTATATATTTTAATTATATAAATTATATAATTATAATTATAATATAATTATAAAATTATAAATATAATTTTATAATTTATATAATAAAATATATAATTATATTTTAATTATATATTTTAGTTATTTTATATTTATCTTTTATATTTATTTATTTTTATAAATTTATTTTTATTCCATACTAAAAATACTTCTGTTTTTTTCTAATACAGTAAGATACCTTTCTGGTATTAGTGCTCTTTTTTTTTTTTCATTTTGGAGTTTAGAAATAGCATATATATTATGAAGTAACAAAACTTTTAGATTCTGATTAATTTTGTAAAATAATTGTTTTTTTCTATACAATTAAATATGACTAATTATTAATATGTATATTCCCAATAAACAATGTATATATACACTATTGTATATATACGCATTTTATATTTTACATTTTTATTTACATGATGTAGACAAAATGCTGATGAGTATATTTTCATGATGCTTGTTATGAACGCTGATATTTATTCTATTTTGCTTCATTTTCTAAAGTTCTGCTTGCAACTCTCTAAGTTGAATTTACCACTCAATAATGATCTGCAAATCATTATCTAAAATCAATTGTCCTTGCTGTAATCCCTAATCAGTTATAGATTTTCAAGCATCTCCTGGTCTGTCATGTCTCTGTTAATTTTGCCAAATGGGTACATTGCTTATCATAAATTTAAGTTTGATGCACTCACATTTCTTCATTACATGAGTCTTGGTTAGGAAATTTCTTTCCACTTCTAGTTCACATAGATATTCTCTTACATTTTCTTCAATTAGATTTATAAATTTACTTTTTGAATTTAGGACTTCAGTCTGAGACCCATCTTTTTATTTGAATAAGGTAAGGATTCAACTTTATTTTTCTCCATGAAAATCAAAGTGTTCGTTGCTCAGTCATGTTCAACTCTGTGACCCCATGGACTGTAGCCCAACAGGTCCCTCTGTCCATGGAATATTCCAGGCAATTTGGCCAGTAGCATCAATTAAAAAAATTTTTTTTTACTAACGCATATATATGGAATTTAGAAAGATGGTAACAATAACCTTGTGTAAGAGACAGCAAAAGAGACACTGATGTATAGAACAGTCTTAGACTCTGTGGGAGAGGGAGAGGGTGGGAAGATTTGGGAGAATGACATTGAAACATGTAAAATATCATGTATGAAACGAGTTGCCAGTCCAGGTTCGATGCACGATACTGGATGCTTGGGGCTAGTGCACTGGGACGACCCAGAGGGATGGTATGGGGAGCGAGGAGGAAGGAGGGTTCAGGATGGGGAACACATGTATACCTGTGGCAGATTCATTTTGATATTTGGCAAAACTAATACAATTATGTAAAGTTTAAAAATAAAATAAAATTTTAAAAAAATTAAAAAAAAATTTTTTTTTGCCATTCCTTGGTGGTACCTTATTTATCCTACATGGAATTCCCTTATAACATAGATTGATTTCTGTTTCTTGGTCCGTTTGATTTTGCACTAGTACTCTACTGTCTGGTCACTTTTAAATCACACTAAAGTGATCAGACAATCACTGATCTAGTGAGTACTAGTGAGTCCCTTGGACTGCAAGGAGATCAAAGCAGTCAGTCCTAAAGGAAATCAACCCTGAATATTCATTGGAAAGACTGATGTTGAAGCTGAAGCTCCAGTACTTTGGCTACCTGATGCAAAGAACTGACTCACTGGAAAAGATCCTGGTACTGGGAAAGATTGAAGGCAGAAAGAGAAGGGGATAACAGAGGATAAGATGTTTGAATGACATCACTGACTCAATGGTCAGTGCTCTTCTGACTGACTCAATGGTCAGTATCTTCCAGATACGAGCTCTGGAAGATGATGAAGGATAGGGAAGCCTGCAGTTTTGGGGGTTGCAAAGAGTGGGACAAGACTGAGTGACTGAACAACAAATATCAAAGGTAAGTCAGTCAAGTAAGGAGATAGGTTGTCTTCAGGCAATAGCGACAACAGCTAAGATCCAATGATCAGAATGTCTCCGCAGGGTGATTCTGCCCTAGACTTTCATAGGGAGGAGTACACAAGTTGCAGAGGGGGTGATTTATAGTTAAGATCCAATGATCAGAATGTCTCTGCAGGGTGATTCTGCCCTAGACTTTCATAGGGAGGAGTAAACAAGTTGCAGAGGGGGTGATTTATAGTTAAGATCCAAAGATCAGAATGTCTCCGCAGGGTGATTCTGCCCTAGACTTTCATAGGGAGGAGTAAACAAGTTGCAGAGGGGGTGATTTATAGTTAAGATCCAATGATCAGAATGTCTCCGCAGGGTGATTCTGCCCTAGACTTTCATAGGGAGGAGTAAACAAGTTGCAGAGGGGGTGATTTATAGTTAAGATCCAATGATCAGAATGTCTCCGCAGGGTGATTCTGCCCTAGACTTTCATAGGGAGGAGTAAACAAGTTGCAGAGGGGGTGATTTATAGTTAAGATCCAATGATCAGAATCTCTCCGCAGGGTGATTCTGCCTTAGACTTTCATAGGGAGGAGTAAACAAGTTGCAGAGGGGGTGATTTATAGTTGTGTGTGTTTTGTTTTTTTTTTTCCAGCAAGAAGTCACATCAATTATGTGAACAGGAAATGTCTTTTTCTGTGGTTAGCTAGTTTCCAGGGACAAACAACTGTAATCTTAGCAAATCAGTCATGAGACAGAGAAGGAATGTTGGAGGGTCAGTATCTGGCCTCATGTGCAGGTTCAGACAAAGAGGGAAAGGTCTGTATTTGGCCTTAATTAGTGCCTCCTCTTGTTGAATACAAACATCATCAGTCTTAGAACAATCTCATTAATTCCTGCGGGTTTTGGTCAAGGCTCAGTGAAATTGGCCATGGAGTCAGCAGTTTCTTGTTGGCTCCCCACTTGGAGCATGGGCTTAATCATCATCTGTTGAGCTCTGATGGTGGTCTAAAGCTGAGAAAGGATTCTGGGGAAAAGGTGCTTAATTAGAAGAATACTTACGAAAGAAAGCAGAAAATTGTTTATCAGAGGCTGTAAAAAGGAGTAAAACCAAGACCCGAGGCCAGTGAGAACCAGTCTAGTGGATTCCAGGAAATTGATGTGGAGATCCTTCAAGGATGGGGTCAGGATTGTGACTCCATTGTGGAGGCAATGCAGTGAATTTCTTGATTAGCATCTCACATGTTCTTGCCTATGATGTAGAGGTCAGAGAAGTTGGCGGGTGGGGCAAATGTGAAAAAAAGTGCACAACTGTAGATAAATGAGCAATAGAGAAGGAGGGCAGAAATGGAAAGGAATAGGAAAGACATGACTCAGGAAGCTCTGAAACTAAAGAAAAATCAAAAAATTAAAAAATGATGAAGATACAAAGGAGGAACATGAAGGGCACTGGAGACAGGAATCCTAGGCAATTGTGCTCCAAGATTGTGGGTGGAAGTTGACCCTATTGTGGCGCCATCTGCTTTTTCCAAAATTCATGAGAAAGCAGTTTGTCTAATGTCATCATCTGCTTCTGGGAGCTCTCAAGGAACCTCAGTTTAAGGTCTGCTGCTCGGGTGACTTTTCCCAACTTCAAAATAAGACTTTTGTTTTTTAAATATTGAGACATGAAAAGATGTATTCCTTATAGTTCTGCTGCAGTACAAGTGGTTAGAAAGACAGTATAAGTTTCCTTGGCTTCCCAGGTGGCTCAGCAGTAAAGAATGTGTTCACCAATGCGGGAGATAAGGGTTCGATCCCTGGGTCAGGAAGATCCTATGGAGAAGGAAATGGCAACCCACTCCAGTAGTCTGGCCTGGAGAATCCTATGGGGCAGAGGAGCCTGAAGGGCTACAGCCCATATTGTCGCAAAGAGTCAGACATGTCTGAAACAACTTAGCACAGCAAAGCACAAGAGACTCAGGTTTGATCCTTGGGTTGGGAAATTCCCCTGGAGTAGGAAATAGCAACCCACTCCAGTATTCTTGCCTGGAAAATTCCAAGGACAGAGAAGCCTGGTGGGCTACAGTCCATGGGGCTGCAAAGAATCAAACGACTTAGTGACTAAACAACAACAAATAAGGTTCCTTCCATTTGGCTTCAAGATTGGTCTTTTGATGGACTTTTTTTTCCCAGAAGACCAGGTCTTCAACATGAAGATCGTGTAAGGGCTGAGGTAGGATATCTCAGAGGAAAGTACTGAATGCATTTGAACTATCAATAATAAGTATGAGTGTTATTGGATAAGACCTTGACAATATTTAAGAAAACCAAATTGGATCAGATTTGAACCTCCTACGGTCTAAGTAAAGGGATCTTCATGGGCCTGCCAGTGATTATTTCTCAAAGGGAGAATCATTGTTGAGGGGAAAGTGAAGATTATAGGATCCTCAGGGCTAACAACAAGACTTAGGAGTCGAGTCAGGTTGAGTTCCTTAGCATTTGACTAACTTGTACTTCTGGCCCATTCTATTTTTTGAGGATTAAGGATGGTAAGGACAGTGTCGTTTTTGTGGAGGTGGAAGTACCTAGCAATGTGGTGATTTCCTCTATCACTAGAGAGGAACAGAGGGATTCTCCAAGTGTGAAAAATTCTAGCGGCTAACACTATGTTAAACAAAGTGTCTTTAAACAGAAACATACAAAAAACAAGGTCATGTATTGGTCAGTTGTGGCCAGAAGCTCACAGGAAACTGTCCCTGTACTTCCCCTAGAAGTAATGGTTCAATATTCACTAACACAGAGTGTGGCAACTTTATAGAACTTAACTACCACATGTAACAAGAATCGCTGTATTTAGTACATACTTTTAAAAAGATGAGGTGAGGGAGAAATTATCTTATTTTCCATGCTGAAATACTAGAGCATTATTAACAGCTACATTTATCTATTCACAGTCATTTTATTAAATCTTCTAATTCTGATAGTTTGCTAATTTATTTAGATTTAATACTCACAGTGATGTCACATTTTGGCCTTATCGTTTCCAACAGCTACTTCTTGTGTGTGTGTGTTTTTCCATCAATACTTTCTAAAAATAGGAATAAATGGTAAAAATGAGTCTCCTTGTAATACATCTGAACTGAAAAAGAGTAACTGTGGAGCACAGGTCACAAACTCTTAATGCCTATGGGCCAGGCATGTTTCTTAACCTGGTCAAGTGTTGTGGCAGCGCCCCCTTGTGGAAGCTACACTACAGCACCGTGATTTTCCAAGTTTGCAACTACTGTCATTCAAAATTTTTGAATACAATGTGTGAGACAGATATAGGAATAGGGCTACTAGTTTATGGTCTCTGCTCTAGGATTTTGAGCATAACTTTGACTTTTTTAAAACATAGTTTTTCATTATCTTACCAGGTTAATGTAAATAGTTCTTGGTTCCACAGCAGTTGCCAATGTGTTGTTTGTAACATTTATTCAGGTGTTAGTAGGAAATCTGAATGTGCTTAAATGGAAATAAAAAATTATTGAGCTAATACTTACATCTACACGTTGGAAATAATAGCTTCTAGTAAATGCCATCAGGCAACACGCCTCCTTGGTTCACCATTCAATATTTTAGAGTAATTATTATTAATCACTTTAGAAAGAAAAAATAGCTCTGGTAATGTTTTTTACTAATGTGGTTTAAGTCTTAGTTTTAATAAAATTTTCTAATGTCTTTAGCAAAAGAAAAATCAGATATATTGAGAGATAAATCAACTCATCAAAGAGTTAAGGAACTTCATCAACTCATCAAAGAGTTAAGGAACTTCAAAAGGGATATAAATCACATAACCTAGGAAATGTTTTTCTTTTCAAGTCTGTTGAATCTTTGGTACTTAACTTTTTTTGCAGCTACACTAAAAACACACATACACAAACTCTCAAAAACTGTTCTGCTGACTCATCTACAATGTAGCCATCTGTCTCCTAGGCAGCAAGGCATTTACTGATGTCCTAAGAATAGTCAGAAACTTAATGGGCTTACAGGAGCCAGGAATTAATAAGGAAGCAAGAAAAGAGAAACCTGTAGCCAACTGGAGCCTGCAGGTCCTCTTCAAAGCTAATTTCTGCTGTGTATCACCAACACTTTGTTGTCCTGTGGGAATGTAAGCAATGTGGTTACATTTCCCAGTCCCTCAAGGGAATCACAAATCAACACTTTTACGTAAAACTTCCCAACTTTTAAACTATACAGCCAAAGGTAATAGGTCAATCACCTGGATTTGATCCTCAGATTAGCAGTTTGCAACCTCACATCAGAAGACAAAAAGTTCCTCCTGCTAAGGGACCTAAGGGGCTTCCCTGATAACTCCGTTGGTAAAGAATCTGCCAGCAATGAAGGAGACCCTGGTTCGATTCCTGGGTCAGGAAGATCCGCTGGAGAAGGTAAAGGCTACTCACTCCAGTATTCTGGCCTGGAGAATTCCATGGACTGAAGTCCATGCGGTTGCAAAGAGTCGGACTGGACTGAGCAACTTTCAGTTTCATGGGACCTAAGAGGCTAAGTATGCAGAAATCAAAAGCATGTTGATTACTAGAAAGTTAACTGATACTAGCAGTCCAACATGATGAAATCTGTTCATCTGTCTTTTAAAATGTCTTTTGAAAATGCAGCTCTCAGCCAAGCATTCACACATGCAGTTTATCAAACGAGCCAACATTTATTTAGTGCTTGTTATATTATTTAGTGTTTTAAAAAAACTCAAGAAGTGAAGGCCATTGTGAAGTTTCAGATGACACCACACTTAGCACAGAAAGCGAAGAAGGACTAAAGAGCCTCTTCATGAAAGTGAAAGAGGAAAGTGAAAAAGTTGGCTTAAAACTCAACATTCAGAAAACTAAGATCATGGCATCTGGTCCCATCACTTCATGGGAAATAGATGGGAAAACAATGGAAACAGTGACAGACTTTATTTTCTTGGGCTCCAAAATCACTGCAGATGCTGACTGCAGCCATGAAATTAAAAGACACTTGCTTCTTGGAAGAAAAGTTATGACCAACCTAGACAGCATATTAAAAAGCAGAGACATTACTTTCCCAACAAAGGTCCATCCAGTCAAAGCTAAGGTTTTTCCAATAGTCATGTGTGGATGTGAGCATTCAACCATAAAGAAGGCTGAGTGCCAAAGAATTGATGCCTTTGAACTGTGGTGTTGGAAAAGACTCTTGTGAGTCCCTTGGACAGCAACAAGATACAACCAGTCCGTCCTAAATGAAATCAGTCCTGAGTATTCATTGGAAGGACTTTTTGGCCGCCTGATGCAAAGAACTGACTCATTTGAAAAGACCCTGATGCTGGGAAAGACTGAAGGCGGGAGGAGAAGGGTACGACAGAGGATGAGATGGTTGCATGGCATCACCGACTCGATGGACATGAGTTTGAGTATGCTCCGGGAACTGGTGATGGACAGGGAAGCCTGGCGTGCTGCAGTCCATGAGGTCACAAAGAGTCGGACACGACTGAGCAACTGAACTGAACTGACTCCCTAATTCCAGTAGAGGGCATTGAACCTCCCAGGTCAGGATAGCGAGAAGTGATTACTCCCCCTTGTGGCTCAAAAGAGAAATGCAACAGAGAACAGTAGAAGGAAACATTTTGTGCCAAAGTATCGGACATGACACTTTTGTCATGTCGGACTTGACTGAGTTAGTAAGCACGGGCACACACACACACACACACACACACACACACACACACACACACTCAAGGATTGAAGTCTTTTTGAAGTGACTGGAAAATTGGAATTTCAGTAGGTATCCATCTTAACTGCATACATAAAGAGTTCTGAGGATGGAGCTTGCAATCTATCATGCAGGGGGGTCCTCAATGTATTCTGAGTGTACATCCAGTTCTTCCTTGAGGATCATTGCTAACATTTCAGAGTTAATAGGCCCAATATCCGTGCAGCTTTAGTTATTTTTGTATGGAAGACATAGTGCACATGTAATCACTCTTTTTTAGGTGACTGGATGTGAGAGGAAGATGTGACTGTCATGATTTAACTAAGAGAAACTGAGGGAAGGTGGAAGAATGAAAGAAGGTATAAAGAATGACCTGGACCCTCCAATTTGACCTAGAGTAGCCCTGATCACATCATACAAATGATCTCATGAATCTTTTAGCCACGTTTCATTAGCTATCAATCGCTATTAAAAAGACAGAAGATCAAGTAAAGAATATCCAAGTATTGTTCCATGCTTATAATCCTACGATTTTTTCCTCCAATTTTATAGAATATGTGCGAGGTTTTTAGCTTTTCATATAGCATGAGTAAAATCTACATGTTAAACACTTGGTAGATAGCAAAACTGTCATACTGGATCCTTCTGTTAACATGTAAATCTGTTGCTAAACTATATGGTTGGATAATACAAACGTTTAACTTTTAAAATAAAAAGATTTGACATTTGTACATCATGTTTACAAGCAGCAACAAACTATGGCTTTTTTAAAAATTAACAGAGTATACTTAGCACTATGTAATATAATATGCTGTTAATAATATGACTCCTATAGAATTACTGGGGAGAAGGCAATGGCACCCCACTCCAGTACTCTTGCCCGGAAAATCCCATGGATGGAGGAGCCTGGTGGGCTGCAGTCCATGGGGTCACTAAGAGTCAGACACGACTGACTTCACTTTCACTTTCCACTTTCATGCATTGGAGAAGGAAATGGCAACCCACTCCAGTGTTCTTGCCTGGAGAATCCCACGGACAGAGAAGCCTGGTAGGCTGCAGTCCATGGAGTCGCACAGAGTCGGACACGACTGAAGCGACTTGGCATGGCGTGGCATAGAATTATTGTATTCATTGTATTTGGGGGTGGGTAGGACTGCTTTGCAAAAGTGATTAAGGATTTTAGGATGGAGAGATTATCCTAGATTATGTGACTGAGACCTAAATGCCATTCCAAGTGTCCTTATAAGAGAAAGGCAGAGGGAGATGTGATAGAGACACAGAAGAGAAGACCCAGAAGAAAAGGAAGGCACGTGACCATAAGGGAGACAGAGGCGAGGTGGCCATGAGGCAGGGACACCTGCGGCCACTAGAAGCTAGCGAAGTGAGGGACAGATTCTCTCCCTTAGAGCCTCTGGAGGGGGCACCGTCTTGTTGACATGTGGGTTCCACACTTCTGGCCTCCAGGGTAAGAGGTGGCTTTAGGTTGTTCTAAGCCACACAATTTTTGGTAATTTGTTAGGGAGCTCTAGAAAACTAATATAGTACCTTAGTTACTCTACTTTCTGGTGTTTTTATAGAACTTCAACTGTTTTTAAATCTCTTAGTCTTTCATTGATGCTTATATATATTTTTTCTATAGTAGAAACTCAAACAAGCACCCAAGAGGACTATCATATTTTGGAATCACAGAAGTTTTCGTCTGTAATGAGAAATGACAACGCTTCCCGATCTTGGGAAAAGAGGTTTCCGTTTTTGTTTTCTTTCGGCTGCACTAAGCTTTCATTGTTGTGTGTGGGTTTTCTCTTGTTGCGGCAAGCGGGGGCTACTCTATTGTGGAGCATGGACTCTAGACCATTCAGGGATTGAACCCACAGCCCCTGCACTGGCAGGCAGATTCTTAACCACTGGACCACCAGGGAAGCCTGACAAACGAGGTTTTAATTGTGGGTTTTTTCTTCAGATCACATTGTTTAACTATGTAGAACTTTGTAGCTATTAAGAACTTTCTATACCTGATAAAAGGAGATACCATATATCATCCTGTCATTGGAGGCTAATTTACATGCTGAAAAATGACAAAAAAGTAGTGGGTAACACATTTTAAAAAAATCTTAATAGCATTAAAAATTATAATACAGTAAGAAATTGTAAGCCCCAAAAGGAAACAAAAAACAATTTTCCAGAAGAGAAGGACAGAACCAAAGCCTAGGACTGTAGCTGCTGCTGCTGCTGCTACTAAGTCGCTTCAGTCGTGTCTGACTCTGTGCAACCCCATAGACGGCAGCCCACAACACTCCCCCGTCCCTTGGATTCTCCAGGCAAGAACACTGGAGTGGGTTGTCATTTTGTTCTCCAATGCATGAAAGTGAAAAGTGAAAGTGAAGTTGCTCAGTCATGTCTGACTCTTCACAACCCCATAGACTGCAGCCTACCGGGCTCCTCCGTCCACGGGATTTTCCAGGCAAGAGTACTGGAGTGGGGTGCCATTGCCTTCTCCAGGGACTCTAATAGGACAGGGATTTAACTTAGATGCAGAGTACATCATGAGAAACGCTGGGCTGGAAGAAGCACAAGCTGGAATCAAGATTGCCGGGAGAAATATCAATAACCTCAGATAAGCAGATGACACCACCCTTATGGCAGATAGTGAAGAGGAACTAAAAAGCCTCTTGAAGAAAGTGAAAGAGGAGAGTGAAAAAGTTGGCTTAAAGCTCAACATTCAGAAAACGAAGATCATGGCATCTGGTCCCATCACTTCATGGGAAATAGATGGGGAAACAGTGGAAACAGTGTCAGACTTTATTTTTTTGGGCTCCAAAATCACTGCAGATAGTGACTGCAGCCATGAAATTAAAGGATGCTTACTCCTTGGAAGGAAAGTTATGACCAACCTAGATAGCATATTGAAAAGCAGAGACATTACTTTGCCAACAAAGGTCCGTGTAGTCAAGGCTATGGTTTTTCCAGTGGTCATGTATGGATGTGAGATTTGGACTGTGAAGAAAGCTGAGTGCCGAAGAATTGATGCTTTTGAACTGTGGTGTTGGAGAAGACGCTTGAGAGTCCCTTGGATTGCAAGGAGATCCAACCAGTCCATCCTAAAGGAGATCAGTCCTGGGTGTTCATTGGAAGGACTGATGCTAAACCTGAAAGTCCAATACTTTGGCCACCTCATGTGAGGAGCTGACTCGTTGGAAAAGACCCTGATGCTGGGAGGGATTGGGGGCAGGAGAAGGGGACAATACAGGAATGAGATGGCTGGATGGCATCACTGACTCGATGGACATGAGTTTGGGTAAACTCCGGGAGTTGGTGATGGACAGGGAGGTCTGGCGTGCTGTGATTCATGGGGTCACAAAGAGTTGGACCCGACTGAGTGACTGAACTGAACTGAACTGAACCCTGGAAGCAGCTGGTAAAGAATCTGCCTGCAATGCAGGAGACCCTGATTCAATTCCTGGGCTGGGAAGATCCCCTGGAGAAGGGCACAGCAATCCACTCCAGTATTCTTGCCTGGAGAATCCCCATAGACAGAGGAGCCTGGGGGGCTACGGTTCATGGTGGGGGGCGGGGGAGGGTGTGTCACAAAGAGTCGGACTCGACTGAACAACTAAACACAAAGCACAAATAGGACAGGATGACCAAGAAGTGGAACAGCCCTCATGGAAATACGGCCAGTTTTCAAATCACCTGGGTTGACAAAGTTTAAACTTGCTTTAAAGTGACTCAGAATTAGCAGTAACCCCAACACCTGGCAGAGGCAAATGTAAGTCTTCTCTGAAGTGAGTTCAGTTCAGTTGCTCAGTCATTTCCGACTCTTTGCAACCCCATGGACTGTAGCATGCCAGGCTTCCCTGTCCATCACCAACTCCCAGAGCTTGCTCAAACTTATGTCCATGAGTCGGTGATGCCATCCAACCATCTCATCCTCTGCTGTCCCCTTCTTCTGCTGCCTTCAATCCTTCCCAGCATCAGGGTCTTTTCCAGTGAGTCAGTTCTTCGCATCAAGTGGCCAAAGTATTGGAGCTTCAGCTTTAGCACCAGTCCTTGCAATGAATATTCAGAACTGATTTCCTTTAGGATGGACTGATTGGATCTCCTTGCAGTCCAAGGGACTCTCAAGACTCTTCTCCAACACCACAGTTCAAAAGCATCAATTCTTTGGCGGTCAGCTTTCTTTGTGGTCCAACTCTCACATCCATACATAACTACTGAAAAACCATAGCTTTGTCTAGATGGACCTTTGTTGGGAAAGTAAAGTCTCTGCTTTTTAATATGCAGTCTAGGTTGGTCATAGCTTTCCTTCCAAGGAGCATAGCTTGTCTTCCAAGGTGCTTTACTTCAGAAAAAGTAAAGCACCTCAATTCTTGGCCTTAGGCCATTTCTACAAATAGTTTTTCAAATACAATGTTCAAACCGCAGCTGAAGAATAACAGGATCCCTCCCTCAAAAAAAAAAAAAAGGACTCTATCAGCAAAAGTAAGCAGAAATAACAAACCAAAAAGGACCCACAAAGTCTTCAGGCATTGGATTTATCAGATACATGTTATGAAACAGCTGTGCAAACTAAGTTTAAGTGAATGAGGAACAAGAGTGACAATACTGCTAGGGAAAAAGGGTTAGATAACTGGATTATAGGTTGTTACAACAAAGAAACCCATTAAGCAAACAAGCAATGTCAAACTAGAAAGAGAAAATGATAGAAAATACAGAAGACATGGTAGACTTAGATGAAGACGAAGCAATACAAAAATCTAAAATACAGTCAGATGGAGTACCCCAAGGGGAGGATAAGAGGGCAGAGGGCAACATTCGAAGAAATGATGGATAATGTCAAGCACATGATGAGAAACAGCAGTTCTGACTCTAGAAGCTCAACACATTCCAAGCCATACAAGTAAAAAAAGTGAAATAAATAGTGAAACTAAAGAAAACCAAAATATAAAGAATTAAAAAGCAGCCAGGGAAAATAAAATGTATCATCCTCAAAAAGGCAAACATTAGTAGCAATTAGAAATAATCTGATTTCTTCAGAACAACAAAAGGAATAAGACAGTTGAAAATATCTTTAATATATTTAAAAGAAAATAACCACCAACCTAGAATTCTATAGCAACCAAAAATATCTATCAGAGATGAGGAAAAAAATAATTTTCAGACAAAAACTAAGAGAGTTTTGCCAACTGCACAGTCTCACCACAGAAAACTATGAAAAGATATCTTTCAGGCAAAAATAAAATGATCCCAGATGGAAGGTCTGAGCTGGCAGAAAAATTAAAGGGTAAAAAGTTAACAGATTTTTGTTCAGTCGCTCAGTCGTGGCTGACTCTTTGAGACCTCATGGACTGCAGCACACCAGGCTTCCCTGTCCTTCATCATCTCCCAGAGCTTGCTCAAACTCATGTCCATTGAGCAGTGATGACATCCAATCATCTCATCTTCTGTCACCCTCTTCTCCTCCTGCTCTCAATCTTCCCCAGCATCAGGGTCTTTCTAATGAGTCAGCTCTTTGAATCAGGTGGCCAAAGTACTGGAGTTCACTTCAGCATCAGTCCTTCCAATGAATATTCAGGAACTGATTTCCTTTAGGACTAACTGGTTTGATCTCCTTACACTCCAAAGGGACTCTCAAGAGTCTTCTCCAACACCACAGTTAGAAAGCATCCATTCTTCGGCACTCAGCTTCATTATGGTCCAACTCTCATATCCATACATGGTTACTGGAAAAACCATTGTTGTTCAGTCACATCCAACTCCTTGTGACTCCATGGACTACAGCAAGCCAGGCTTCCCTATCCTTCACCATCTCCCAGAGCTTGCTCAAAGTCACATCCAGTGAGTCAGAAAAACCATAGCATTGACTGTGTGGACCTTCGTTGGCAAAATGATGTCTCTACTTTTAAATATACTGTCTAGGTTTGTCGTAGCTTTTCTTCCAAGGAGCAAGCATCTTTTAATTTCACGGCTGCAGTCAGCATCCACAGTCATTTTGGAGCTTAAGAAAATCTGTCACCGCTTCCACTTGTTTTGCTGTGAAGTGATGGGACCAGATGCAATGATCTTACTTTTTTGAATGTTGAGTTTTAAGCCAGGTTTTATGGTTAAAGTGTGGGGTTGCTGGTAAGGGTAAGGTGTGTGCAGGGTCTCCTTTAATCTGGCCTCAGGTGGTCTCTGAGTGAAGAATCCAACATCTTCCTTTGGTTGGGTGTATTAGTTACAGACAACAGAATGATCTCTTCATTTCCAAGGCAAATCATTCAGTATTTCAGTAATCCAAGTCTATGACCCAACCAGTAATGCTGAAGAAGCTGAATGGTTCTATGAAGACCTACAAGACCTTCTAGAATTAATATCCCCAAAATATGTCCTTTTCATTATAGGGGACTGGAATGCAAAAGTAGGAAGTCAAGAAACACCTGGAATAACAGGCAAATTTGGCCTTGGAATACAGAATGAAGCAGGACAAAGGCTAATAGAGTTCTGCCAAGAGAATGCAGTGGTCATAGCAAACACCCTCTTCCAACAATACAAGAGAAGACTCTACACATGGACATCACCAGATGGTCAACACCAAAATCAGATTGATTATATTCTTTGCAGCCAAAGATGGAGAAGCTCTATACAGTCAGCAAAAACAAGACCGGGAGCTGACTGTGGCTCAGATCATGAACCCTTATTGCCAAATTCAGACTTAAAGTGAAGAAAGTAGGGAAAACCACTAGACCATTCAGGTATGGTCAAATCCTTAACGATATACAGTAAAATCAAATCCCTAACGATATACAGTAGAAATGAAAAATAGATTTAAGGGACTAGATCTGATAGAGTGACTGATGAACTATGGACAGAGGTTTGTGACACTGTACAGGAGACAAGGAGCAAGATCATCCCCAAGAAAAAGAAATGCAAAAAAGCAAAATGGCTGTCTGAGGAGGCCTTACAAATAGCTGTGAAAAGAAGAGAAGTGAAAAGCAAAGGAGAAAAGGAAAAATATTCCCATTTGAATGCAGAGTTCCAAAGAATAGCAAGGAGAGATAAGAAAGCCTTCCTCAGCAATCAATGCAAAGAAATAGAGGAAAACAATAGAATGGGAAAGACTAGAGATCTCTTCAAGAAAATTAGAGATACCAAGGGAATATTTCATGCAAAGATGGGCTCAAAAAAAGACAGAAATGGTATGGACTTAACAGAAGCAGAAGATATTAAGAAGAGGTGGCAAGAATACACAGAAGAACTGTACAAAAAAGGTCTTCACCACCCAGATGATTATGGTGTGATCACTCACCTAGAGCCAGACATCCTGGAATGTGAAGTCAAGTGGGCCTTAGAAAGCATCACTACGAACAAAGCTAGTGGAGGTAATGGAATTCCAGGTGAGCTATTTCAAATGCTAAAAGATGATGCTGTCAGAGTGCTGCACTCAATATGTCAGCAAATTTGGAAAACTCAGCAGTGGCCACAGGACTGGAAAAGGTCAGTTTTCATTCCAATCCCTAAGAAAGGCAAGGCTCAAACTACTGCCAATTGCAGTCATCTCACACGCTAGCAAAGTAACGCTCAAAATTCTCCAAGCCAGGCTTTAGCAATACATGAACCGTGAACTTACAGATGTTCAAACTGGTTTTAGAAAAAGCAGAGGGGAGGGGAGGATCCAAGATGGCGGAGGAGTAGGACGGGGAGAACACTTTACCCCCCACAAATTCATCAAAAGAACATTTAAACGCTGAGTAAATTCCACAAAACAACTTCTGAAGGCCAGCAGAGGACATCAGGCACCCAGAAAAGCAACCCAAGTCTTCGAAAGGAGGTAGGAAAAAATAAAAAAGACAAAAAAAGAGACAAAACAGGGAGGGACGGAGTTCCGTCCCGGGAAGGGAGTCTTAAAAAGAGAGAAGTTTCCAAACACTAGGAAACCTTCTCACTGCCGAATCTGTGCCAAGCTTTGGAAGCACAAAGCACAACATAACAGGGAGGAAAAATAAATAATTAAAACCTGCAGATTGCGAGACCTACGGTAACTCCCCCAGCGGAGAAGCAGCGCAGACGCCTGCACACGCCATTAGCAAGCGGGGGCTGGGCAGGGAGGCGCGGCGCGGGCTGCATCGCTTAGAGTAAGGACCTGGCCTGAATACCCTGAGCGCTATCTGAGCAAAATAATTTGGGCTAGCAAACCAGACTGTGGGATATCTACCACGCAAAAAGCCAGCCCTAACCTAAGACACCGCCAGGCCTGTGCACAGAACAAAGGACTGAACAGAGATAGCCGGCTGCAGACCATCCCCCTCCGGTGACAGGCAGCCAGAACCGGAAGGGGGCAATCGCAGCCACAGAGAGACATTATCTATAAAACTGTAAGCAGGCTTCTTTGCTAACTAAAACTTCTTGGGGGTCTGGACGGTCAACATCTGCCTGAGAAGGTGCGCCGGTTGTACAGCTAGATAACCGAGCGGCGGGGAGGCGATAAGTGGCAGCAATCGCGCTCGCCAAACACCTCATCACCTGAGCTGCTCGGACCTGGGAAGGGCACAAAACACAGGCCCAACCGAGTCTGCACCTCTGAGGACTACCCGAGTGCCTGAACCTGAGCGGCTTGGACCTGGGAGGTGCAGGCAGCCCAGGGCCGGCCACGGATGGTTCCCGGCGGAGCAACCTAGAGCTTGAGCAGTGTGGGCAGGGAGGCTACACGCGCCGTGAGCAGGGGCAGACCCAGTGTGGCTGAGGCACTGCGAGCACACTCCAGTGTTATTTGTTTGCAGCATCCCTCCCTACCTCCCCACAGCACGACTGAACAAGTGAGCCTAAAAAAAAAAAAAAAAAAAAAAAGTGTCCTCCACCGTCCCCTTTGTGTCAGGGCGGAAACCAGACACTGAAGATACCAGCAAACAGAAGAAGCTAGGCAATAGATTAAAACCCTGTGGTTACTACCGACTACATAGGAAGGGGCCTATAGATCTTGAGAAATATAAGTTGGAACAAGGAACTAGCCAAAAATGAACTGAACCCACAATACTCACAACAAAACCAGAGAAAGTCCTAGATATATTTTTACTATTTTTATGATCATTCTTTTTTTTTTTTAATTTTAAAAAAAAATTCTAAGTCCTGTATTATTCCTTTAATTTCACTTTTATAACCTACTACTTTGCAAAAAAAAAAAAGACCTTTTTTTTTACAGCAAACCTCATATATATATATATTTTATAATTTTTTGACCTTTTTTTTTCCTTTTCTTTTTTTCTTCAACATTGTATTTTTGAAATTCCAAACTCTACTCTAGATTTTTAACTTTAGCTTTTTGGTATTTCTTATCAATTTTGTACCTCTATTTTCTTTATAATTTTTGCGACTTTGTTTGTTTTTGCTTTTTTCTTTCTTTTTCTTCTTCTTTTTTTTAACATTGTATTTTTGAAATTCCAAACTCTACTCTAGATTCTTAACTTTTGCTTTTTGGTATTAGTTATCAATTTTGTACCTGTATTTTCTTTATAATTTTCGCGACCTTGTTTGTGTTTGTTCGTTTTTTCTCTCTTTCTTTTCCTTCTTCTTTTCTTTAACATAGTATTTTTGAAATTCCAAACTCTACTCTAGATTTTTAATTTTTGCTTTTATGTATTTGTTACCAATTTTGTACCTTTAAGAATCCAATCTTCAGTACCCATTTTTCACTAGGGAGCGAGATTACTGGCTTGACTGCTCTCTCTCCCTTTGGACTCTCCTTTTTCTCCACCAGGTCGCCTGTGTCTCCTCCCTAACCCCTCTCTACTCTACCCAACTCTGTGAATTTCTGTGAGTTCCAGACGGTGGAGAACACTTAGGGAACTGATTACTGGCTGGATCTGTCTCCCTCCTTTTCATTCCCCCCTTTTATCCTCCTGGCCACCTCTGTCTCCTTCCTCCTTCTTCTCTTCTCTGTATAACTCTGTGAACATCTCTGAGCGGTCCAGTTGTGGAGTGCACATGAGAAAGTGATTACTGGCTAGCCCACTCTCTCCTCTATTGATTCCACCTCAACTCATTTGGGTCACCTCTAACTCCCTCCTCCCTCTTCTCTTCTCCATGTAACGCTGTGAACCTCTCTGGGTGACCCTCACGGTGGAGAAACTTTTCATCTTTAACGTAGATGTTTTATCAGTGGTGCTGTATAGAAGCAGAAGTTTTGAAACTACTGTAAAAATAAGACCAATAACTGGAAGCAGGAGGCTTAAGTCCAAACCCTGTCTCCAGGGAACTCCTGACTCCAAGGAACATTAATTGACAGGAGCTCATCAAACGCCTCCATACCGACACTGAAACCAAGCACCACACAAGGGCCAACAAATTCCAGGGCAAGACATACCAAGCAAATTCTCCAGCAACAAAGGAACACAGCCCTGAGCTCCAAGATACAGTCTGCCCAAAGTCACCCCAAAACCATAGACATCTCATAACTCATTACTGGACACTTCATTGCACTCCAGACAGAAGAAATACAGCTCCACCCACCAGCACACCGACACAAGCTTCCCTAACCAGGAAACCTTGACAAGCCACCTGTACAAACCCACACACAGCAAGGAAAAGCCACAATAAAGAGAACTCCACAAACTGCCAGAATACAGAAAGGACACCCCAAACTCAGCAATTTAAACAAGATGAAGAGACGGAGGAATACCCAGCAGATAAAGGAACAGGATAAATGCCCACCAAACCAAACAAAAGAGGAAGAAATAGGGAATCTACCTGATAAAGAATTCCGAATAATGATAGTGAAATTGATCCAAAATCTTGAAATCAAAATGGAATCACAGATAAATAGCCTGGAGACAAGGATTGAGAAGATGCAAGAAAGGTTTAACAAGGACCTAGAAGAAATAAAAGAGTCAATATATAATTAATAATGCAATAAATGAAATTAAAAACACTCTGGAGGCAACAAATAGTAGAATGACAGAGGCAGAAGATAGGATTAGTGAATTAGAAGATAGAATGGTAGAAATAAATGAATCAGAGAGAATAAAAGAAAAACAAATTAAAAGAAATGAGGACAATCTCAGAGACCTCCAGGACAATATTAAACGCTACAACATTCGAATCATAGGGGTCCCAGAAGAAGAAGACAAAAAGAAAGACCATGAGAAAATACTTGAGGAGATAATAGTTGAAAACTTCGCTAAAATGGGGAAGGAAATAATCACCCAAGTCCAAGAAACCCAAAGAGTCCCAAACAGGATAAACCCAAGGAGAAACACCCCAAGACACATATTAATCAAATTAACAAACATCAAACACAAAGAACAAATATTAACAGCAGCAAGGGAAAAACAACAAATAACACACAGGGAATTCCCATAAGGATAACAGCTGATCTTTCAATAGAAACTCTTCAAGCCAGGAGGGAATGGCAAGACATACTTAAAATGATCAAAGAAAATAATCTACAGCCCAGATTATTGTACCCAGCAAGGATCTCATTCAAATATGAAGGAGAAATCAAAAGCTTTTCAGACAAGCAAAAGCTGAGAGAATTCAGCACCACCAAACCAGCTCTCCAACAAACACTAAAGGATATTCTCTAGACAGGAAACACAAAAACGGTGTACAAATTCGAACCCAAAACAATAAAGTAAATGGCAATGGGATCATACTTATCAGTAATTACCTTAAACGTAAATGGGTTGAATGCCCCAAAATGGATACAAAAACAAGACCCCTACATACGTTGTCTACAAGAGACCCACCTCAAAACAGGGGACACATACAGACTGAAAGTGAAGGGCTGGAAAAAGATTTTCCATGCAAATAGGGACCAAAAGAAAGCAGGAGTAGCAATACTCATATCAGATAAAATAGACTTTAAAACAAAGGCTGTGAAAAGAGACAAAGATGGTCACTACATAATGATCAAAGGATCAAGCCAAGAAGAAGATATAACAATTATAAATATATATGCACCCAACACAGGAGCACGGCAATATGTAAGACAAACGCTAACAAGTATGAAAGGAGAAATTAACAATAACACAATAATAGTGGGAGACTTTAATACCCCACTCACACCTATGGATAGATCAACTAAACAGAAAATTAACAAGGAAACACAAACTTTAAATGATACAATAGACCAGTTAGACCTAATTGATATCTATAGAACATTTCATCCCAAAACAATGAATTTCATCTTTTTCTCAAGTGCACATGGAACCTTCTTCAGGATAGATCACATCCTGGGCCATAAATCTAACCTTGGTAAATTCAAAAAAATTTAAATCATTCCAAGCATCTTTTCTGACCATAATGCAGTAAGATTAGATCTCAATTACAGGAGAAAAACTATTAAAAATTCCAACATATGGAGGCTGAACAACACGCTGCTGAATAACCAACAAATCACAGAAGAAATCAAAAAAGAAATCAAAATTTGCATAGAAACGAATGAAAATGAAAACACAACAACCCAAAACCTGTGGGACACTGTAAAAGCAGTCCTAAGGGGAAAGTTCATAGCAATACAGGCATACCTCAAGAAACAAGAAAAAATTCAAATAAATAACCTAACTCTACACCTAAAGCAATTAGAAAAGGAAGAAATGAAGAACCCCAGGGTTAGTAGAAGGAAAGAAATCTTAAAAATTAGAGCAGAAATAAATGCAAAAGAAACAAAGGAGACCATAGCAAAAATCAACAAGCCAAAAGCTGGTTCTTTGAAAGGATAAATAAAATTGACAAACCATTAGCCAGACTCATCAAGAAACAAAGGGAGAAAAATCAAATCAATAAAATTAGAAATGAAAATGGAGAGATCACAATAGACAACACAGAAATACAAAGGATCATAAGAGACTACTATCAACAATTATATGCCAATAAAATGGACAACATGGAAGAAATGGACAAATTCTTAGAAAAGTACAACTTTCCAAAACTGGACCAGGAAGAAATAGAAAATCTTAACAGACCCATCACAAGCACGGAAATCGAAACTGTAATCAAAAATCTTCCAGCAAACAAAAGCCCAGGTCCAGATGGCTTCACAGCTGAATTCTACCAAAAATTTAGAGAAGAGCTAACACCTATCCTGCTCAAACTCTTCCAGAAAATTGCAGAGGAAGGTAAACTTCCAAACTCATTCTATGAGGCCACCATCACCCTAATACCAAAACCTGACAAAGATCCCACAAAAAAAGAAAACTACAGGCCAGTATCACTGATGAACATAGATGCAAAAATCCTTAACAAAATTCTAGCAATCAGAATCCAACAACACATTAAAAAGATCATACACCGTGACCAAGTGGGCTTTATCCCAGGGATGCAAGGATTCTTCAATATCCACAAATCAATCAATGTAATACACCACATTAACAAATTGAAAAATAAAAACCATATGATTATCTCAATAGATGCAGAGAAAGCCTTTGACAAAATTCAACACCCATTTATGATAAAAACTCTCCAGAAAGCAGGAATAGAAGGAACATACCTCAACATAATAAAAGCTATATATGACAAACCCACAGCAAACATTATCCTCAATGGTGAAAAATTGAAAACATTTCCTCTAAAGTCAGGAACAAGACAAGGGTGCCCACTTTCACCATTACTATTCAACATAGTTTTGGAAGTTTTGGCCACAGCAATCAGAGCAGAAAAAGAAATAAAAGGAATCCAAATTGGAAAAGAAGAAGTAAACTCTCACTATTTGCAGATGACATGATCCTCTACATAGAAAACCCTAAAGACTCCACCAGAAAATTACTAGAGCTAATCAATGATTATAGTAAAGTTGCAGGATATAAAATCAACACACAGAAATCCCTTGCATTCCTATACACTAATAATGAGAAAACAGAAAGAGAAATTAAGGAAACAATTCCATTCACCATTGCAATGGAAAGAATAAAATACTTAGGAATATATCTATTTAAAGAAACTAAAGACCTATATATAGAAAACTATAAAACACTGGTGAAAGAAATCAGAGGACACTAATAGATGGAGAAATATACCATGTTCATGGATTGGAAGAATCAATATAGTGAAAATGAGTATACTACCCAAAGCAATTTATAGATTCAATGCAATCCCTATCAAGCTCCCAACGGTATTCTTCACAGAGCTAGAACAAATAATTTCACAATTTGTATGGAAATACAAAAAACCTCGAATAGCCAAAGCTATCTTGAGAAAGAAGAATGGAACTGGAGGAATCAACCTACCTGACTTCAGGCTCTACTACAAAGCCACAGTTATCAAGACAGTATGGTACTGGCACAAAGACAGAAATATAGATCAATGGAACAAAATAGAAAGCCCAGAGATAAATCCACACACATATGGACACCTTGTCTTTGACAAAGGAGGCAAGAATATACAATGGATTAAAGACAATCTCTTTAACAAGTGGTGCTGGGAAATCTGGTCAACCACTTGTAAAAGAATGAAACTAGAACACTTTCTAACACCATACACAAAAATAAACTCAAAATGGATTAAAGATCTAAATGTAAGACCAGAAACTATAAAACTCCTAGAGGAGAACATAGGCAAAACACTCTCCGATGTACATCACAGCAGGATCCTCTATGACCCACCTCCCAGAATATTGGAAATAAAAGCAAAAATAAACAAATGGGACCTAATTAAACTTAAAAGCTTCTGCACATCAAAGGAAACTATTAGCAAGGTGAAAAGGCAGCCTTCAGAATGGGAGAAATTAATAGCAAATGAAGCAACTGACAAACAACTAATCTCAAAAATATACAAGCAATTCCTACAGCTCAACTCCAGAAAAATAAATGACCCAATCAAAAAATGGGCCAAAGAACTAAATAGACATTTCTCCAAAGAAGACATACAGATGGCTAACAAACACATGAAAAGATGCTCAACATCACTCATTATCAGAGAAATGCAAATCAAAACCACTATGAGGTACCATTTCACGCCAGTCAGAATGGCTGCGATCCAAAAGTCTACAAGCAATAAATGCTGGAGAGGGTGTGGAGAAAAGGGAACCCTCTTACACTGTTGGTGGGAATGCAAACTAGTTCAGCCACTATGGAGAACAGTGTGGAGATTCCTTAAAAAACTAGAAATAGAACTGCCTTATGATCCAGCAATCCCACTGCTGGGCATACACACTGAGGAAACCAGAAGGGAAAGAGACACGTGTACCCCAGTGTTCATCACAGCACTGTTTATAATAGCCAGGACATGGAAGCAACCTAGATGTCCATCGGCAGATGAATGGATAAGAAAGCTGTGGTACATATATACAATGGAGTATTACTCAGCCATTAAAAAGAATACATTTGAATCAGTTCTAATGAGGTGGATGAAACTGGAGCCTATTATACAGAGTGAAGTAAGCCAGAAAGAAAAACACCAATACAGTATACTAACGCATATATATGGAATTTAGAAAGATGGTAACAATAACCCTGTGTACGAGACAGCAAAAGAGACACTGATGTATAGAACAGTCTTATGGACTCTGTTGGAGAGGGAGAGGGTGGGGAGATTTGGGAGAATGGCACTGAAACATGTATAATACCATGTATAAAACGAGTTGCCAGTCCAGGTTTGATGCACGATACTGGATGCCCGGGGCTGGTGTACTGGGACAACCCAGAGGGATAGTATGGGGAGGGAGGAGGAAGGAGGGTTCAGGATGGAGAACAAATGTATACCTGTGGCGGATTCATTTCGATATTTGGCAAAACTAATACAATATTGTAAAGTTTAAAAATAAAATTTAAAAAAGAAAAAGAAAAAGCAGAGGAACCAGAGATCAAATTGCCAACATCCACTGGATCATGGAAAAAGCAAGAGAGTTTCAGAAAAACATATATTTCTGCTTTATTGACTATGCCAAAGCCTTTGTGTGGATCACAATAAACTGAAGAAAATTTGAAAGAGATGTGAATACCAGACCACCTGACCTGCCTCTTGAGAAATCTGTATGCAGTTCAAGAAGCAACAGTTAGAACTGGACATGGAACAACAGACTGGTTCCAAATAGGAAAAGGAGTACATCAAGGCCGTATATTGTCACCCTGCTTATTTAACTGCTATGCAGAGTACATCATGAGAAACACTGGGCTGAAAGAAGCATAAGCTGGAATCAAGATTGCCGGGAGAAATATCAATATCCTCAGATAAGCAGATGACACCACCCTTATGGCAGAAAGTGAAGAACTAAAAAGCCTCTTGATGAAAGTGAAGGAGGACCGTGAAAAAGCTGGCTTAAAACTCAACATTCAGAAAACTAAGATCATGGCATCTGGTCCCGTCACTTCATGGCAAATAGATGGAGAAACAGTGGCAGACTTTATTTTTTGGGGCTCCAAAATCACTGCAGATGGTGATTGCAGCCATGAAATTAAAAGACGCTTACTCCTCAGAAGAAAAGTTATGACCAACCTAGACAGCATATTAAATGCAGAGACATTACTTTGTCAACAAAGGTCCATCTATCAAGGCTGTTTTTCCATTAGTCGTGTATGGATGTGAGAGTTGGACTGTAAATAAAGCTGAGCACCAAAGAATTGATGCCTTTGAACTGTGGTGTTGGAGAAGACTCTTTAGAGTCCCTTGGACTGCAAGATCAAACCAGTCCATCCTAAAGAAAATCAGTCCTGAATGTTTATTGGAATGGTTGATGTTGAAGCTGAAACGCCATACTTTGGCCACCTGATGCGAAGAGTTGACTCATTTGAAAGGACCCTGATGCTGGGAAAGATTGAGGGCAGGAGAAGGGGACAACAGAGAATGAGATGGTTGGATGGCATCATCCACTCAATGGACTTGAGTCTGGGTAAACTCTGGGAGTTGGTGAGGGACAGGGAGGCCTGGCATGCTGCAGTCCATGGGGTCGCAAAGAGTCGGACAGGACTGAGCGATTGAACTGAACGGAACTTAGTTACAGAAGGAGCTTAAATAAATTTTTGTGTATGCCTGAGGCCCCCAGGGCTGCACTAATGCTTTCTTGGCTTTTTTTTTTTTTCCCCTGTCTCTGTATCCCCTCCCTTCTCTGATGAGCAACTGTTTCAATGTGCCCTTTATGACTCAGGGAAGGTGATGGAGGTTGGAATCTATTCCCTGAAAACAAGGCACAGGGAACACAGAGTCTTCTGTGCCCAGAAGCCCCATAGGGTCCTGCTTGGTTTCAGAACTAAGCCCTGTAAATCTGGCTAATGGGACTGAGGAACTAAATTTTAAATCTTACTTACTTTTAATTAATTTGAACTGTGATGTTGGAGAAGACTCTTGAGTATCCCTTGGACTACAAGGAGATCCAACCAATTAATCCTAAAGGAAATCAGTCCTGAATACTCATTGGAAGGACTGAATGCTGAAGTTGAAACTCCAATACTTTGACCACCTGATGCGATTAACTGATTCATTGGAAAAGACCCTGATGCTGGGAAAGATTGAGGGCGGGAGGAGAAGGGGACAACAGAGGATGAGATGGTTGGATGGCATCACTGACTCAATAGACATGAGTTTGAGCAAGCTCCAGGAGTTGATGATGGACAGGGAGGCCTGGCATGCTGCAGTCCATGGGAGTCACAGAGTCCAACACGACTGAACTGAATTTTAATTAATTTTTAAATTTAAAAAATGATACTTGATTTATTTTTGGAAAAAAAGTATATTTGACATAACTTTAGTTTGTGAATCTACTTTTTCAGCTGTAAATTTAGTGAAACCTAAACCCACAGGGAGGAGGCCTCAAAGAGCTGGACACAACTAGGCAACTGAACTGAAACCCACATCATATATTTCCAATGAAAATTCAGCATCCAAATAGAAATTGACACTCAAGGTAAAGTACATATCACATTTTGAACTTGGCATGAAAATAATCATTCAAAATATCTCATTGATTTTATATGGAATATTTTGCATTCAATTGTCAACTGAAAAAGACACCGTGTAAGAGTTGTGAGTTAAGTTCTATTCAGAGACCTTACTGATGGCTATAGCCCTTGCGACAGGCTCTTAGCGCTAAGGTACTGCTCCAAAGTAATAAGGGAGGAGCCAGGAATATATACAAACTTTTTGCTAGGAAAAACATTCCTAGTAAAGCATAAAAAGATTACTGTAAATCACAAATAACAGACATCTTGAGTTAATGATTTTAGCGCTTTTGTACTTTGGGGAAGATGTTAGAATCTGGTGGTCATAGAAATTTTCCCATAGATATGTATATCTTATTTATCTTGGGTCCAGTGAATCCAAAGCACAGAATACTTGCCGTTTTTCCCCATCCTGAATTCCCCTCAGGGTGCACTGTCTTGGGGCCACTGCAGTGGCTAATGCTTGGAATCTTGCAGAACTGGCATGGCAGGCATTTTTTTCTTAACACATTAAAAACACATGCTTCATACTTTTAAAGAAGTGGCTACCATAAAGCTACATATGAAACTCACACTTTTCCCCCAGTGGCCAGCAATGACCTAGACGGCCCGGCAAATAGTAAAAAGCCCTGTAAAACGGTGGCTATTGTTTGTATGATAGGAATGACAACGTCATTCTTCCATGAAGATTAACAGTGCTTAACACTGAACGTTGAAAATTACTCAGTATGATTATACAGTACCCCATTTGTCTCTGTAAAACCCTTAAGTTCTTTTAGCAACATGAAGAGCTAGAAAACAACAATTCTGACAAAGGACAGAGGATCAGAGGTAGCAGCTATTGTAAGTGGAGGGTCTAGACCTGTGATTTCAAGCTTGGAAACTGCCCCAGGGCCCCAGATTCGCAACGCAGTGCTTGCCCCACAGCAATGCCCAGGACCGGCGGCTGACCTCCCAGCCTAAGAACTTTTCTATTTCTTCCCAAAGGAAAAGGGCCCGAGGCCAGAAGGCTCCGCCGCCACCGACCTCTGCGCGCCGGGTGCCCAGTCCAGCCCCAAAGGCGGCTCGGACAGGATACTCGCGGAGGCGGGCGGGCGCGGGAGGACCCCAGGCCCAAGCCGCCTGATGCCCGCCGGGATCGGCGTCTGGACCGCGAGCCACCTGTGAAGACAACTGCGGGCTCCAGAACCCCAGACCCAGAGCACCCCGCGGGCAAAAAGCCTCGCAACCCGCAGGAGCCAGAGGCGGGATCCACGCCCTTTCGAATCCGGAGCGGAGCTGATGACGAACACAGGGCGCGACGGACGCACACCCGCCCTGCGCTCGCACGACGGTGCGTGCGAGGAGCGCGAGGGAGACCCGGCTCGTCACCGGCGCGACCAGCGTTCCGCCTCCTCCGCTCCCTGCGCTCCCGCCACCTCGGCAACCCGGGGCCCGCCTCCCACCTCCATCCGAGGCCTCCGCCGCTGCGAGACTCACAGCTTCGTTCCTGCCTCTTTAAATGGTGGGGCCAACGGGCCGCCCCTGCAGCCGCTGCCTGGGTGGCCCCGCGCGCGCCACTATTGAGGGGCGAACCAAGATGGCGGCGGCTTTGGCTCGGTGAGGAAGACGGAAGAGGCGGCGGCGGCGGCGGCGGCGGCGGAGGGACAGGGACTCCCAGTAGCCAGAAGCGCTCGTGCGCTTGGGGGCTCTCGGAGTCTTCCGCGCAGTGGTAGAAGTTGCAGCGGGACCTGGCGCCCGTCAGCTTCGGACATTTGAAGCAGACGAGAGGAGCACAACGTCCGGCTGCGGTGGCAGGGCCAGGTATAAGGAAGGAAAACATGGCGGCGGCAGCTTGAGGAGGCGGCGGCGGCGCGGGAAGCGGCTTGGCTGAGATCATGGCGGAGGCGGGAGCAGGGCAGTGACCGGCGCCCCGAGTTCCTAGCGCGGCGGGGCGGGAAGCTGCGAAGCGCTGCGCGCCCCGATTGGGGCGGCAGGGCTCCCCGGGCCTGGACAATAGCGCCGAGGAGCCAGAGGCGAGGAAAGGCGGGGACCAGAACTCGGCCCCGCGGCGGGCCATGCGTGCGGCAGCGCGGCTCCGGGGCGGCCAGCAGCTGCAGTGAGGCCGAGGGGCCCTCGGCTCGCGGGCGTGCTCCCGCCTTCCCCGGACCCCCTTCCCGGGCGACTCCGGCGGGGCCCGGACCCCAGGCGGCAAGATGACCGACACCCGGCGTCGGGTGAAGGTTTACACCCTCAACGAGGACCGGCAGTGGGACGACCGGGGCACCGGACATGTGTCGTCCGGCTACGTGGAGCGCCTGAAGGGCATGTCTCTGCTTGTCAGGGCCGAGAGTGACGGTGAGTGAATCCCTCGTCTCCCCGGCGTCCCTGGGCCACCTCCCCGGTTCTTTGGAACCCCTGGGCCGCTCCCTGGGATGACGAAAAGGGGGCGAATGGGCTGCAGCTGCCGCCTTCTCGGGGCAGGGCGGGCCCCGGCACCCCTGTCCTCCGGGAACTGCCCGGAGAGTGTTTAGGTGTCTGAGCGCCTGGGCGCACTTGCGGGCGGGAGCGGACCGGGCGCGTTTGAGCGGAACCGCCTGGGAGTGTGGCGAGATCGGGGACGTGGACGCGGGAGCCCGGAGCGGGCCGTTCCTGTGCACCAGAGTGACCTTGAGAAAGGTACTCATTAAACCGATCTCCTGCCTTAGTTCATCCATCTGTAGAGCAGGCATGAAACTTTTCTCGGAGCTAAGAAAGTTCTTAACAGTTTCGCTTTTTGGAACAGGAATGAATATTTTGTTGTACTCCCCTCGCCCCCCGCCCAAACACATTACTGCTGCATCTTTCCGACCCTGTTGCAGGTTGGCAGCGCTGGTTCATGGATCTGGCAACTCTGCACTAGGCAGAGAAAATATTTCTTTGCCTAAGTAGATGGGTGTTTCCCCAATGCTAGTTGTCTTTTTCATTAGAAATGAAGGTTTTTGTGCGTAGTTTCACTGTGTAAACGTTTCTCAAGTGTGGAGTCATTTTATCGGAGCTTTTTGATTGCTTAAATTTGTATTCATAGTTTGGTTTAGTTAACAGGTGGGGAGAAGTTGGCAAGTATCTCTAGAACCTTTCGATTCTGCCCCAGTGGTGCGTAAGCTTCACAGATTTTGAAACAGCCCTCAAGGTTCAAAGACCAAGTTGTTTGAAGATAAGCTTTTCACATTTTTAAAGACTCAACTCTTCAGGAATTGCCACTTCCCCCGGTGGCATACCGTGAATTTCCCTTAAAGAAAAAGTTCACATGGGCTAAAACTTTTTTCAAAATTGTTCCTCTCAATTTGAAAACCTGTTTTGTAACAATATCCCATAGTTTTATGGTAGCTAACTATCTCAGTTTATAATTGTAGTTGTTCTGTAAATGCATTACTACAAACTCATTTTAAGGAATTTTAATTGGACTTCCTAGCCAGAACTCCGGTTCCAAGGAACAGATAAGACTCACCATTCTGTAATTGACGACTGCAGGGACATTGCTTTTCAATTTGAATTGAAAGAAAAATGGTAACTTGGAGTATATTACCCACAGGTTACTTTATAAGGCTCCCCCAAAATAAAAGCGGAGAAAAACTATTTTTTCTTGGAGGCGTTTAAAGGGTTTTGAATTCATTGGGTATATTTTTCTGAGGCCTATGTTACTTGCCTCTTAAAATACAAGTTTGAATGTGAAGTGTTAGTTTACTTTGGTATATGACTATCATATAATAACCAGCTACTCTATGTTCTATGTTTTTGTTTGGAAAACTTTTTATGTGATAAGTTGGAAAGTATAGGCTTTATGGGTTTGGTTAACTTAAGATGCAAGCATGTGTAGATTCGAGATGAATTCTTTGAAATCTCATAATAATTTAAAATAAGAGGTAACTTCACATCCTGTGTTTAATTGTACTCATACAAAGTCCTTTGTTTAAAGTACTTTAAAGCATTAAGTCCCATTGTCATATTATCATAGGGAATCATACTCGTTTAACACAATAAGAATCTTTTTTTTCCCCCCCATTTTTATCTGTTAGGGAAAGAGCTAAAAAAATTAACTGTGCCATGTTCAATTTATAAGTTATTAGGAAAACTAAATCCAAGAGTAGGCTTAGAAAATTCCAAGATATTTGTGAATACTTTATAAATAATTTTTGCTTTTGATTATTCTTTTTTCTAACAGGAAAACTCCAAATAGGAATAATAGTCAAAATTTACTGAGTGTCTGCTGTGTGCCACTTGTATCTTCTGGTGTTTTCTGACGTAGGTACTATTTTTAGCCATATATACAGATTGGGAAACTGAGGCCTAGAGAAGCTAAAGAACCAAAGATCACATAGCTAGGTTAATAAAAAAGCAAGGAAGATCAGTGTTCAAACTGAGGTCGTGGAGAGGTATCAGATTGAATGAGATTTCTAGACTATGACTTGAAACTTGTATTATCAATTATTTAATTAATATCATTAACTGTTTACAGTGTGTTTGAAACACCCATATTATTGTCTACTTGCATTTGCTGCTTTATACTTAGACCCAAGTTTTATTTCAAAGGAAATGAAGACAAATGTTTAGCCTGACGGTATTTAAAGTTGTAGTTTGTCTCCAAGCCACATGTGGGAATTTTCACATTGGCTGCTAGCTTGGGTTATCCATTGTGTGTTTCCCTCATTTGCCATACGGGATAATTCAGAATTTTCTTTTTATGGAAAGTTATTTCTGGTTTTCCATATGAGTCATTTATCTTGTTAGAGGAGCTTATAGACTTACCTGAAGATCAAGAAGGCAGTTTTTGAATGGAAGTACTTGTGTCTTCCGTCAGTCCGTGTCTGGATTGCATTCTGGAAGCTGAGTTGGCTTGACAATTCTGTAGCTCACTTTGCCTTGGAGGAGAGATGTCCCACTAGCTACTGAGCCCATTTTCTGATTTGCAATTCAGTAGGTTCCTACTAGCAAAATAGGTTGTTGAAATGTATCCTTTTTTAAAAACAAAGATTACCTAATTTCTCAGGCTTTATCATAGCCGTGTACTTGTAAGGTTCCATCTTCAGTAAAGATTATTTAGTGTATTTTCTTCCAGTTTATGCTGTACCTATTAGCTTGTTGCTTACTCTCTCATTTTGTTCAAATCATTCCTTTTTTCCATTATGATTTTTACCACCTCCTACCAATTTTAGAATTGATAAATTGGAATTTCTTCACGTACTGAAGGATGTATTTGAACATAAAATCACATCAGTACTCTTTATTCTGGATTACTTGCCAATTATCAAGAATAGTGTTCTTATGTTTTTTACTTTAAGTTATGTTTTTTTACATACAATAGTTTTAATGTTTATTTACAATAGTTTGATTAATTTTTATTAATAAAATCAATAAATTTTATTAATATTTAATAGTTTTAATTAATTTACGTTAATAGTTTTAATTCTGACTTGTTCAGAGTTTAAAAGATTTAATTTTCACTGTTACTTGAGGCCTGAAGAAATGGGACAAAAGAAATGTTTTGTTCAGGGTAGTACTGCTAGCTACTGGTGAAAACTGGAATCTTCTGCTTCTACCTCTTGATAGAACTTGGTTATAGTAGACCTGCCTCTTCTCCTATTTATATACACTATAAATAGGAGAAGAGGTCAACACTTTGGGTAGGAAAGTCTGTTTTGTTTTGGCTGCTGTGGTGAGAAATGAACAGAGAATCAGCATTTTCTGTGTTGTTCTTATAAATCAATAAGGTAGTATATGATCTTGCAACAATAAGCATTTCAAAATTTAGCTACCACGAAGAGCCCAGTGGGAGAACTATTTCACTTTGAAAACATGATTTAAATGCACTTTTTCTCTTGTGTAGTCCTGCATTATGGAAAATTAATAGGCTTAGGATAGTCAAGCCTTTAGTTATCATCTGTTGCATGTGATAACTTTTGAGTTCAGGGCATGGGCTACGTTGTGTATAACTGGGGTGGAGAGTTTTGAAGGCTGACAGACGTGTGAAACCTCTTAATGTAACACTACAGAGTGTTTTTCCTGAGCTTTCATTTTTGTTTTTAAGTGTCTTTGTAGTCCACAAAATTGAGTGGGAGGGACCTGGAATACAAATCTACTATAGGTTTAAAGCATTACACTAATCTCCTATCCAGGTGAGATTTTTGGTCTTATATTAATTCCTTTTGGTACCTTTTGAACAAGTGAATTTTCCAGCTAAATTAAACTGTATAACAGAAGATTTAAAAGTCTCAACAATTATTATGGAATGCTCCCTAAATATTGTATACTAGAATGTTTTTCTTAAACAGTACAATGAGCCTGTGATGCTTAGTCTTTTGTTTATAATGTGTTTCTAGATCATTGTTATCAATACTAATTTTTCTACTATTCAGAAATAAAGTGATGCCAGGGAAATGATATTCTGATCTTGCTATTAAAAAAGAGAGTATTGAGTGCTGGTTATGTGTTAGGTTCTGGGTCAGGCACTATATATTCAGTTAATACTCAAAAGCAACCCTGTGGTTGCTTTGCTTTATTATTTTTTCTAACTTTAAGTCTTGGTGCATTGATTCTTTGATTGGATAGTTTGGGGGTCTTTTTTTCCTGTACCCAGCCAAAAACCTATATTTTTTTTTAATATAAAATCTTTCTGTTTTAAAAGGTTTGCATGAATTATTCCCCAGTGGTTAAAGAATCCTGTCTGTAATGCAGGATACATAGGAGATGCAGGTTCAATCCCTGGGTAGGGCCAGTCCCCTGGAGTAGGAAATAGCAACCGGCTCCAGTATTCCTGTGGGGAAGATTCCATGGACAGAGTAGCCTGGTGACTGAGCACGCACATATTGAATGAGTATGTTTATTAGAACTGGGAATTAAACAAGCTGTCCCGAGCTGGATCCATACTACAGGCACTAGTTCTGCGTTCTCTCGTTTCAGTTCTTTTGCATGTTAACTGCTCTCCCCTATCCCTGAAGGTGTTCGTTTCGTTTTGATAGGGTTGTGTTGGGAGTTTGCAACAGGATACTAGAGAAATTATCACATTTTATTTTATAGGAGACCCAAGATATGAAGTAGAGAGGGAACATTTTTAATGACTTAAATATTTATACTCATAGTTGTACTGTTTTATGGTTACTTTTTCTTGCTGTCAGTCCATGACAGCTTTACCTGTGATTGTCTTGGTTATGTTATAAGTGGGCATTTCCCCTTCTTTACCATTGTCTTCCTATTTCCTGAGTGTATAGATCTTTTTATCAGTATATTTGGGGCATCTGTTTGTGTCAGGATATACAAATTGACTAACACTTTCACTTTTTCAAACAGTTCTATCTCATCTAAAATCAGCATAGTATTCACAAAGTATAGCATTATTGACGCAGTAGCATTTCTCAAATTTTTTCCCTTAGGATACCTTTAATGTAGTAAAACTGAGGACCTCTAAAAGCTTTATTTATGTTTAAACAAAAAATACCAGTATTTACCACGTTAAAGCTTAGACTTCAAAGATCTTTTCTTTTACATTTTTACATATCTCTTTAATGTCCAGTTTAATTTTTTTTAAAGGATTCTTTGCTACTTCTGCATTCAATCTGTTACAGTATCAGTGTAGACATACTGAGAGAATATGAATGAAAAGGGCAACTAATCTCTTAGTAATATTATGAAAATAGTTTTTATTTTCTAGGCCTTTTGAGATCCCCACACTCTGAGTATAGCTGGCACAAACATTGTTTCTAGTTTTCTTTAGCCTTTACAAACACTGCTAATGACATCTTTATTCATATGCTTGGCACTTGTATGAGGATGTAGGATAATTTCCTAGAAGGATTGTTGGACTAAAGAGTAATATGTGTTTAAAAGCTTCATAAAGATAAATGACCCTCCAAAGGGGTTGTGCTGATACTCAGTTTTGGTAATAGTAAATGAAAGTTAAGGACCCTCTTTTATTTTTTGAAGTATGCTATGCTAAGTCACTTCAGTCGTGTCCGACTCCATAGACGGCAGCCCACCAGGCTCCCCCGTCCCTGGGATTCTCCAGGCAAGAACACTGGAGTGGGCTTCCATTTCCTTCTCCAATGCATGAAAGTGAAAAGTGAAAGTGAAGTCGCTCAGTCGTGCCCGACTCTTAGCGACCCCATGGATTGCAGCCCACCAGGCTCCTCCGTCCATGGGATTTTCCAAGTAAGAGTACCGGAGTGGGGTGCCATTGCCTTCTCCTTTTGAAGTATATATATGCATAAATATCGACTTGCGGGTGCATCGGAACTTTGGGATGGACTGGCAAGCATTTGCTGTGCAGGAGTGTTCTTTAGTTCACCTGAGAGTAGTTGATTTTGCTGTGATAAATTCTACAATGACAAGTTTAATTGATGCATTCCCCTTAGCTTCATCCATCTCTCTTGTTTTTGCATTTCCATATTTCCTTCTGAGTCATTCAAGTGGGAAAGCCTTTTTCAAGTTTTGATATTGGGGTTTGCTCTCTAGGCTTGTCTTTCTCTTGTCTGTAAGAGTGTCTTTCTCAAATATGTGAGGTTTTCACATGTGTGGGGAGATGGTATCGTAGCGGGGTGGTGAGAATGAAATTCCCCTTGGAGGATAAAGGAAGGCATCTATTTCATTGGAGAGGATGAATATGTTTCTCAAATTCGGATGGGGGGCTGTTCTGCGTATGTGATTCAGTTATTAAGATATATATGCTGGATCTATCCATTATTGAAAGCACGTGTCTCAACTGATTCTTCTTCGGTTGATTGGATAAGTGCTTATAACTTGATCCAATAGGAACTGAGAGATGGGGGTGGGGAACCTAATAGATGGGCTAGGAATAAAACTAGAAATATGTCTTTATGGGATCTTTTTAAATTGAAGGATAATTGCTTTACAATATTGTGTTGGTTTCTGCCATACGTCAGCATGATGTCTTTCCGTTATTGTCTTACTTAGCTTCCCAATTAAAAGATTGCTTTCCATGATCCAGCCTCTACAACGTATTAACATCTTAGGGAGCGTGGTACTTGAGGACCAGAGCTGGACTACCTGAAGTTGTATCTTAGACTAAACCATGGGATATGGCTGAAATGGGTTTTAGGAGAGATACTTCCCCTGAATCTTGAATGCCCCAGGAGAGAGAAAAACTTAGTAACACCTGAAGCTTCTGGTATGTGCTTATCCTTGTTTTAGCCAGCACTTTGGGAGGGAACACTTCAAACTTCAGATAATTTGTAACTGGTTTTTCCTTTCTAGTTTTTCCTTTCTGTAACATTACTGAGAGTTTTGAAACAAATGAAAAGGGGCTGGGGATGGAAACTGGTTCTTAAAAAATAACAGTTTTACCAATGCTGGGTGCTTTGTTTTAGCAGCTGCCAAGTCAGGTACGTGCTTCTTGAAATCACAACTTGAAGTGCAGCCCCTGTTCCGTGTGTTGTTTTACCCCTTCTCTTGAAAACAAACTCCGTAACCAGCACTCTGGAAGCCTGACTCATGTCTCTCTCCAGTCACTGTCTCCCGCCTCCCCGCAATAAACCTAACTTCTAACACCATAGATTAATATTTGGCACTTCTTTAACTTTATGTAAATGGACTTATGGGATATACATTTGTCTGAGGCTTGTTTGTAAGATTCATATACATTATTGCATTTACATACATTTGGTTCATTAACAATGCTATATGGTATTCCAAAGTATGAATATTTACTCTTTAGGGGTTTTTTTGGTAACAGAATTCACATGCCAGCTAATTGATCCATTTAAAGTGTATAATTCAGTATGTTCTGGTATAGTCACAGGGTTATGCACCTGTCACCACAGTAAGAGAACATTTTGTCCTCTAAAAGAAATCATGTACCCATTAGCACCCATTTGCTCCCCCTTCCTCCCAATCCTAAGCAGCCACTAATCTGCAGATCCACTAAATTAGCATATTATGGACAATTCATATAAACACAGTCCTAAAATATGTGGTCCTTTGTGACTGGCTTCTTTCACTTATCTTTTCAAGGTTCATCCGTTATAGCATGGATCAGAACTTGATACCTTTGTATAGCTGAATAGTAGTTCACTTTATCCATTCATCAGTATTTGGACCTTTGGATTGTTTCCATTTTTTTGCTATTATGAATAATGCTCCTATGAATGTATATTGTACTTGTGTGGGCATGTTTTCATTTCTCTTGTATATACCTAGGAGTGGAATTGCTGGTAACTCTTAACATTTTGAGGAACTGCCAAACTTAAGTAGATGCCTTTTTATATACCCACAAGAAAATGTTTGAGGTTCCAATTTCTCCACACGGTTGCCAGCTCTTGTCATTATCTGTCTTTGATTATAGGCTTCCTAAGTGATGTGAAATGGTTATCTTTTCTTGGTTTTGATTTAATTTATCTAATGAATAATGATGTTGAGCATCTTTTCTTGTTACTGCCATCTTCTTTGGAGAAGTATCTATTCAGAACCATTGCGCATTTTTAAATTGGGTGTTTGCAAATTAAGTCACCACAACTTGGCAAGTGCTGATATTTTGCTGTATATATTCAGTACCATTTAGCACCATTATGAGTACATGGCAGTGAAGGGTCAGTAAATTACTAACAAAGGACAGTATCACAATTAGTAGATGAATTTAAAGCAAAGCTAGTTCAATTTGGAAATGTTAGCACACCTGTTTCTCAAGTGTCTGGCCACTATTTAGAATGGATAAAACAATTGTTAAATGTAATAGGAGATGAAAGCCTTGGGTGAGAGACAGCTGCAGAGAAAATGCTTCTTAAGTATTTTGGGCCAGAACTTGTCTTTAAACTGGACTTGGTTGATTCCACCTTAAACACAATTTATACCTCTCCAGGCGGAGAGGTATAAATCTAGTCTTAAAATTTGTTCTTTGTGAAGACATACAGATGGCCAACCGGCACAAGAAAAGATGCTCACATTGCTAATTAGAGAGATGCAAACAAACACCGGTGAGATATACCACCTTGCACCAATCAGAATGGCCATCAAAAAATCTACAAACAATGCTGGGGAGGGTGTGGAGAAAAGGGAATCCTGCTACATGGTTGGTGGAAATGTAAATTGGTGCAGCCGCTACTGAAGACAATACGGAGGTTCTTCCCAAAAAAAGGTAAAAATGGAGTTGCCATATGATCCTGCAATCCCACTCCTGGGCGTGTAACTGGAGAAAACTATAATTGGAAAGGATATGCACCCTAGTATTCATTGCAGCACTGTCTACAATAGCCAAGACATGGAAACAGCTTGTTCATAGAAGGGAAATGAAGGTAAGTCCAACAGAAAGACAAACACCATATGATATCACTTACATATGGAATCTGAAATAGGACACAAATGAACTTTTCCGTGAAGCGGATTAATAGAACAGACTTGTGGTTGCCAAGGGAGAGCAGGGATGGGCTAGGAGTGGGGGGTTAGCAGATGCTAACTGTTACATATGAAATAAGTGAACAGCAAGGTCCTACAGTATAGCACAGGGAACTATATTCACCCTATGATTAAATCATGGTGGAAAGGAACATGATAAAGTGTGTGTGTATGTATATATTTATATAATTGAACACTTGGTCTAATACCCTGAGTCTTATGATACTGTGATACTGCCAGGGGAAAAACAGATATGTGCAAGTTTGCTTGTTCTGAGAAGTAAATTGATAGTTTGAAGATGGAGAAGTTTGGTAATTCCTGTATTAAACAAAAATATAAGATTTTCTGAAGGTGAATCACAATTTGGGGATGTACTTGGTTAATGAATCACCCCTAATGTTTTCAAACTTTTATCAGTAAATTCTTATTTTAGCCAGGTTTTATTTATAATGCTAATTTGCATGTTTTACCGTTTCTCAATACTGGTGAATATCAGAGATTTAATCCCAGATCATCTGGCTTCACATTGTGCTATTTCACTACCTTTGCTGCTCGGGAGTTTGTTAGATCTCTGTTACCATCCAGTACTCATTCTTCAGTTGATTGTGTTTGTCTTGTTAAAAGTAAGCATGTATGACGTGAGCATTTCTTGGGTTATAGGCTATTATATTTAAATTCGTATTGTTTTAAAGGAATATTTCCTGTACTGAAGTTGTATGCGCATCAGACCTTCAAAAAGGAAATGTGTGTGTATGTAAGGGAATAATACAGTGTTGCTGCTTTGCAGTTACATAATGGAATGTGTGTTTTTTCTCCCCTCTTTCCTAGGTTCTCTACTTTTAGAATCCAAAATAAATCCAAATACTGCATACCAGAAACAACAGGTAAAATTTTGAAGATGTTGTGCTTTTTTTTTTTTTTTTTTTGATGTGCTTTATCTTGAATATTATCCTCGGTTTGGTGATTAAATGAAAATTTACCATCTGATTCCTTACAGTGAAAAATTGGAGCAGATTACATGTTTTGCCTAATTCCAAAATACAGTTCCAGATACTTGACCAGCCGAGCCTTATTTCTCACAAGTTACATCTAAAATACCACAGTTTTCTCTTCTAAAGAGAATTTAAAAAGTCACCATTGGTGGAATAATCAGCTCCTTTCTTTGCTGCTGTGAATGCTAGTAGTGTAGGAGGAACATTCATATCTCTGTACAGCAACTTAGTATAAATATGAATTTGATTTCTTACATAGCCTGAGCAGGACCTTATAATGATGTAACAGTTTTTAAAGAACTTTCAGTTTGAATAAACTTTCTTGTACCCTTCTGGTGCAAGAGATATCTGAAAGTAAATCTCTCAATGCCTACAAGCACTATCACCAAAATTGTTATTTATTCAAAATATACACAGATAATACTGAGTTCTCTACAAAGCCACTGAAATTATTATCAGTCTTCTCATTGCTCTGAAGGTGCAGATATAAAATAACTTTAAAAATATTACTAACACATTTATATAAATGAATTATAAAGTGCTTTTTCATTGACCATTAAAATACTATTAGAGGGAAGTTTTACTTTGCACATTAGATGATGCCTAAAGGTTGTGACTTGCTTGAGGTCACACATAATATATAGGAAATTTGATATTTACTCCTAAATTTATTTAATGATGTTTTATTTGTCCAACAAGCATTGGTACAATATGAAATATTCTCTTGATGGTTTAATGGTCTATTAACACTATTTGTTGTTCTTAAGAAAACTTTCAGGTTCTATTGGAATGGCTGGAGGCTACAGTATTTGGTTTTGATGTTCAGTACTTAAATTCACATTTTGAGGTTTCAGTCAGCTGAACAGTAAAAGCATATCCTTAGAAAAAGAAAAGACTGAATCTGTTTTGAGGATGAATGAACAAATCCATATGTTTTAACCTATAGGTTGTTGGATGATAAGCAAGATGATTTGGTGAAAATTAGGCTCTTCAAGGAAAACAGAGGAGCAGTTCCTAAAAATTTTCAAACTTAAAAATTTGTCAAATGGGTCATTAAGGGCATATTTCTAGCTGTGCCCTGATTACGTCTCCAGGTGATTCTGAATATACACTGTAGCAGAACAGTTGCTTCTAGTTGTATTAAACTCATTACTAATGTAGTGGTTTTAGACTTCTTCCAATGAATCTTATGTTATTACCAGTTTTCCAAACAGTATGTATTGTCTCATTTAAAGACAAACTGAGGCTCAGGGAGGCCACCCAACTGACTAATTTACACTGTAATGTAAATTATTTTGAGTTTGAATAGCTACTCAGTCACTGTGGAACAGATTGCTTGCCTGGGATCTCTAGAAGTTCTTGAAGGTAATAAAAAGGGCTCTGAGTTCTTTTAAAAATTCTGAGTAAGACTTGTAGATTTATCCTGTTAGTAATGCTGCACAACCCAGTCAGAGGATCATTTATTTACTTCTGGCTGGCATCACTTTAGTTTAGTAAGAGATTATTGGCCTCATGATTGATAGTTAAATGATTGAATAGAATTTATATGAAGTTTAGCAGATAGATTTTTGAACATGGGATCTGTTTGTGTATAATAAAGTGTCCTTGCCAAGGTAGTAAAAAGTATAAGAAATAATAGATCCTTTAAGATACCTTAAAATACAGTTAGGTTTCCTCTTCAATATGGGAATCTTAATCATTCCAATCAGATGCTCAACTCACCTTGGCTTGGCTTTTTTCAGTTACTTATTAATCAGTTTGAATTATTTTTCTTTATATAGTCAGTAAGTTTGAAAGGGCTTCCCTGTTGGCTCAGATGGTAAAGAATCCACCTGCAATGCAGGAGACCCACGTTCAATCCCTGGGTCAGGAAGATTCCCTGGAGAAGGGAATGGCAACCCACTGCAGCATTTATGCCTGGAGAATTCCATGGACACGGGAGCCTGGCGGGCTACAGTCTGGGGGATTGCAAAGAGTCAGACACAACTAAGTGGCTAACGCAAGCTTGAAAGGATATCTTAAATCCCATAAATATTATACCATGCATATTGTAGAATACATACTGTACTACAGCAAATGTAAAGTGGTCTTGGCATTGTGGTTGTAGTGTCTTGCTGAGATGGTATCTTTAGTAAAAACTGTTTATTAAACTTACTGTCATAAAAAAGTCAGTATGAAAAATAAAGGGGGTGCTAGGAGCTTCTTGCTTCCCGAATGTTGGTAAAAGTTAAAAAAAAAACCTCTGACCAGATAAATGCTCACATATTACAAATTTAACTAATAATTTCAAGGATGTTACGGGCCTCGAGTGCCCCAGTAAAGAACACCGGATACTGACAATGAGGAGGAGGAACTGTGTTTATTTTATTAATCCCATCCTCCTAACATACCCTTGTCATTAAAATACTCAAGACTTTCTCTTTGGGCGTTTTGACTAGAGCATAAAATGTGACAATGTGCAAGCAAACTGACATAATTTTAGTTTGTATCTTTTGGTACATTTGGATGGTGTGTGCAGTTGTAGTGGCTTTCATATATGGGTTCAGCTTTTCCTTAAGGAGAACATTGTTTTCGTTTTATAGACTGGATAAAGTGAAGTGTAAAAGAACATTGGAAATGACTAATATCAGTGTTGCAAAAAGCAGAAATGAGTACTGTTCTCATTTCCCTATTTTGTTCGTTTGCTTTTTACTTTAAAGTAGTTTGTGATAATATAGGTTAATCATTCAGACTTCTTTTTTTCTCTTAAGGACACTTTGATTGTGTGGTCTGAAGCAGAAAATTATGACTTGGCCCTCAGCTTTCAAGAAAAAGCTGGATGTGATGAAATTTGGGAGAAGATATGTCAGGTAATTTAGAAAATCAACATGCTTTCATTTTAAGCATTTTGTTTTTTGCTGTGCTTTAAGCTGATACCTCATACTTTAAAATGCATAGAGACACGTCATATAGATTAGTACTGTCTGTGAAAACTTGATTTATAGAAAAGCACAATTTATTGACACCAGTATACCCAGTCCAGACCTTTGCTGAACTCCAGAGTTTTATATTCACCTGCCTTTCAGAGCTGTCCTCCATGAATGCTACTAGCATCTCAAATTCAGTAGTCTAAAACTGAGCTTAATCTCACTGAGATTTGTTCATTTTCCTATCTCTCTCATCTTAGTAAATGCCATTCAGTTGCTGAAGTCAGAAACAAGTTTATCCTTCCTTCATCCTCTCTGTCCATTCAGTCCTTAAACTCTTAAGTCTTCAATGCATTCATTTATCTTCATTTTCACTGCTGTTGGTTTATTAAGCTACCATCATTTCTTGCTTGGTTTATTGCATTCATCCCAGATCTACCCAGCTAGAGTATCTTTTTTAAAATGGAAGTCTGATCATCTTTGTTCAGTAACTTCTTGTGACTCTCGACTCTCTCTTCAGTCTCATCATTTTTGTTCTTGGTTGATTCCAGAATTCCTTAGTGGTTCTTGTACCTGAGTCTAGTGGTAACATCTCCACAATCTTTTGTGAATGGTCATTGATAATGCACTCTAGTGGCTCAAGCCGTTTTTTCTTATTAAAGATTCATATAGACCATTATATCCTAAGGACACTTTTTCTATCCTCACGTTTATTTTATCTGGAGAAGAAATAATTTTCAGCAGATTCTTTAATTCATTGGTTCTCAAGGTGTGATTCTTAAACCAGTAGAATGAGCATAACCTGGGATCTGATAGAAATGCAAATTATGAGACCTCTATCCCAGATCTGCTGAATTAGAAACTCTATGAGTAGGTACCAGTTTTAATAAGCCTTCTGGATCAGATTTTCTCTGTTTAAAGGGCAAGGTAGTAAATATTTTAGGCTTTGTGGACTACACTGTTTAACTACTGTTTAGCTACTCAGTTCTGCTGTTGTACTGAGAAAGTAGTCATAGACAGACAAATGGATGTCGTTCTCTTACCAGTAAAATTTTATTAACAGGTGGTGGGCCAAGTTTGGCAGTTGTCTGTCAGTGCCTGCTTCAGGTGACTGGTGAACCATGACATTTGAGAGCCACTGCCTTAATAGACTATAGAAGCCTGTGTTCTTGAGACACAGATTTTCCTTAACTTGCAAAGTTTATTTCTGCTATATCGTTCTACTCAGTTGTGTTTCATAAATTAACCTGTTTAGTTGTTGCTTTCCTTCTCTTAACAGGTGAAAAACTAACATATATGTATTTATGCCTTCTTCATGTTTTCTTTGCTTTCTGCCCCATACAGTTGTTTCTACAGCATATTCCTCTAGATTTTGTCATTTGGAGTTCTCCGGTAGAAACAGATGAAATTAATGAGTTCAGGGTGGTGCTGAAAGTATCTGTTATTCACACAAATCTTGTTTCCTCTTCACTTTTCTGACATGAACAGCCCCACCCTGCACACAGTCTTTTATTAGGCTAGTATTTAACTCAGTCCTGGACTCAGTCTGTTACTGTCAGGCCTGGGTCTTTAAAATTCTCAGACCTTTATTATGCTTTTCCTTAGTCTGTAACACCATAAATTCTTCATTGTCTCTTGGGACACTAGTAGTACTTACATACTTTTCTCTGTAGTAACATTCCTGGGAATCCTGCCTACTTTGTTGTTCTTTTCTGATATAGTTACATAGTTCATGTTCAAAATGTCATTTCCCAATGACTTATGACCCTGACTGCACATCTTTTATGGTCTTCACATTCTCATTTTCTTTATATCCAGATTGACTTCTGAGATTTATCCTTTCTCCAGGAAAGCTCTTTCTTCTAGCTTAGCCTCGTTTCCTTTTAAAATTTTCATTCTCATATTGCTTCTGTTCTGAAAGCAAGACTGAAACATACTTGTCAAATATTTAAGAGTTTCACTTTGTTTCCCTAAGCAGATCAGATTCCTAAACACAGGCCTTTTGGATTACCTGTTCAGTCTTCATATTTGCGAGTTCACTCAAGAAGATACCATTTTCAATACATTTACAGTCTTTAATCCCTTTTCATTTGATTTTGTAATCAAATGCCTACCATGTTTCTATAGGTAAAGCCATAGCTTGAATATTAGGAGTCTAAAGCTGTGGTGAGATCTTATGTAATTTCAAAAATCCAGAGCCAACTTGAGACCATGCCAGGTACAAGCTGTGAATGTGCCTGGCCTCCTTTTAGTGGTTCTGCCCACTGGATTAAGGTCAAGATGGTGTCACCTTGCAGCATATTTCAAGACTTAGTTCAGGTCTTCTTCCCTTCTGATATTCATCAACATCTCTTAACCATTCTAAGCAGTTTAAGTTTGTTGGTCATTTCATATGAGGCCTATTTTTTCCATTCCTTTACCTTTCAGTTTGGCCTTTTGAGCTGGTTTAATGCCAGTGTCAGATTATAGGGCCAAGAGAGCAAAACTCATTTCATTCTGAAATATGTCTTTGACCTTTTATAAAAAGTTTCTTTTACCTTAAATTATATTTAATTGTGAAGACTTATAAGTTAATTTTTTATAAGTAGAGTCCCCTACACTGACATAAGGTTGGGATTTATGACAAACTTTAGAGCTTCTAGGGGATCATGAAAGGTAAAGGTCTGGATGTGTAGAAAGAAAAACTTAATGGTTTGGTTACTTAACTATAAGCGGGTATTCTTAGGGCATAGCTCTACTACATATAGGTTGCAGTTACTTTTTGTGTGGTTTTATTTTTATGTGGGTGCAGTTTCCAGCTCAGTTTTTCTTAATCATATTTTTGGGCTACCAACCAGCATTTATACCAAATCAGTGACCCACTTTGGTCCAAAGCCAGTTTGTACATGCTCTTTTCCTTTGGTTTCTAAATTAACTGATATTAAATATTTTTCTTATTGCTTACAGTGATACATATTTTCTATGGTCACAGCATTTGTTAGAATTTTACTTAAACTTTGAAGAGTTTAATGGATGTACCATAGCATAATGCTAGGAATGTTTCTGGAATTTGCCCTGGCCTGTTGATGAATGGGTGTTTTACCATCAGGCCTCTTTATTATGGGTCTGCAGGGCACTCTTAAGTCACAGTCACCGATACTTTAGTGGATGAATGTTTCCATTGTTGATAAACCTTGTATTTATGAGGAAGCTCATTACATTTCTGAACTTTGAACTTCCTTCTTTAAAATTAAAAGTGTGTATTATTTATAGAAATGTGCTTAGAAAAGCAGGCATTTGTGTCAAGTTTGAAGAAAGTTCTAATCTTGAAAATCATGATTACAGTTTTGTTGTACGTTTCTTATATCTAAGAATATCATTTAGATTTGCTTTGATTATACTTCTTCAGCTATTACAAATATTGTTTAATAGGTTCAAGGAAAGGACCCATCAGTGGACATCACTCAGGACCTTGTAGATGAGTCTGAAGAGGAGCGTTTCGATGATATGTCATCACCAGGTTTAGAATTGCCATCTTGTGAATTAAGTCGTCTTGAGGAAATTGCAGAACTTGTGGCGTCATCCTTACCTTCTCCCCTGCGTCGTGAAAAACTTGCACTAGCACTGGAAAATGAGGGCTATATTAAAAAGCTCTTAGAGCTTTTCCACGTGTGTGAGGATTTGGAAAATATTGAAGGACTGCACCACTTGTATGAAATTATCAAAGGCATCTTCCTCTTGAATCGAACTGCTCTTTTTGAAGTTATGTTCTCTGAGGAATGTATCATGGACGTCATTGGATGCTTAGAATATGATCCTGCTTTATCACAACCACGAAAACATAGGGAATTTCTAACAAAAACAGCCAAGTTTAAAGAAGTGATTCCCATATCAGATCCTGAGTTGAAACAAAAAATTCATCAGACATACAGAGTTCAGTATATACAAGATATGGTTCTCCCTACCCCTTCAGTCTTTGAAGAAAATATGTTATCAACACTTCACTCCTTTATTTTTTTCAATAAGGTAGAAATTGTTGGTATGTTACAGGTGAGTTAGATCATTCTTTTTTTTTTTTTTTTTCTCTGCTTAAAAAAAATGCCCGTTACCTTCAGCAAAAATTTTCTGTTCCTTTAGGCACATAAGTTGAATTTTATTTTTTGTCTAAAGGTATTTACTTTGGTGATATTGCAAGAGATTATAATATGTAATACTGCGGAACACAGAAGGTTGTGTTTGGATTAGGGATGATAAAGGTGATTTTTTTTAAAATCTAGCTCAAAGAAATTATAGAGAAAGGATCTTAATGAAACAATTGAATGTAGAATTTTAGGGATATTAAACTATCAATTAGGCATAAAACCGAATAGATTGGAACAGGAAAGAAAAAAATAGAAGCCAAAAAATATGTCATTAAATATAGAATACAAATTCTATAAAATATGGAGAACTCCGGGGTAATTATTTATTAAAGGTCTAGCTTTAGGGTCAAGAGAATATAGCAGAGGTTGGCAAGTTACAGCTGCATGCTTTTGTAATGATGAGAGTGTGGGGAGGTTAGACTTGCACTTGAGTTTCAGCTCTGCCTGTTACTTAATAACTGTGTGACTTGGGCAACTTTCTTAATCTCTTAAAAGCTTCAGCTTCCTAATCTTAAGGTTGGTGATATTAGTATCTACCCTATAAGGTCATCTGAAGATTAAATAAGATGCATGCATGTAAAGCATTGAACATGATACAAGACTCTTGAGTATTATTTTAAATATCTGTTAATCGCCTATTAAACGTAAACTCCAAATTTTCTTTTTATAGTATGCCCAGTCTCTCAAGTGTGGTGTGTTAGGGTGCTTGCATCAGAATTACCTAGGATACATCCTGGATTCTGCAGAAAACACACAATCCAGATCTCTGAGCTGGCTCGTAATCTACATTTGTAGCAGCCCCAAAGTCAGAGAATCTCTCAGTAAATTATCTCATGGTGCGTGAATTAGTCTAGTTCAACTGAAATATGTCTTCATAGTGCCAAGATTTGTGAGTTGCACACCTCTTGTGTGCTTTGTTCCTACCCAGAATATTGTAACAGTAACATATATGTGATGTGATTTGAAAGCTATAAGACCTTACCCCAGATCTATAAATAAAATAATTATTTGGAACCTGGATTTGTTATATTAAAAAATGAAGCAAATAAATGTCAGCAAGAGCTGCTTGGTAGCATATGTTATGAATAAAACTGTAAATATAATTTTTGTCTCTTCCTTTTTAGAAAACTATATTTTCAGTGATCCTGGTTTTGTCACTATATATATATATATGTATAATATATACGTACACACACACACACGAATTCAAATAGAAAGGTCAATTTTACCAAAACTGCTTTTCTGAAGCTAGTGATAAGTCCAGTTCGTGTTGACTAATTTGACCTATTTTTCATTCATTTAAGACAAATAATACAGGCAGTACAATTTGGTAACTACAGTAGTATTCTTCTACATAGTGTATTGTGATTGATAATGGAAGAAGGAGGGTTCTGGTACTAATGTTCATTTGTTCTTGGCTAAGGAACTAGTTTTCGCCAGCCACCTAACAGATCCTTTGTTCTGGTGTAGTTTTGATTCCTGGTTTCCCTGGATAGTCCCAAATGCTATTGGTCCTTTTATTTAGCTCCACATGGTTCTCGTTTGTTTTCTTTCACAGGGATCCATCACTTGTTTTTCTTGGTCTTCAGACCGGTAAAATGCCAGTTTTACTCATTAAGTATAAATAATTTCAAGTTAAGTTTTGTTTCCTTATAGTATGCTCTGTAAAATGCTGACTGCCAGTGCTGTAGTCCTTCTGTTCTCTTGTTGCTGAGCATTTATATCCAAAGTGCTGCTGTGAAGAAAGAAGAGTTTTACAAATATTTTGACAGGGAGTAATTAAAGCAGGTTCTTATCCACCTTGTACATGGTCATAAGCCTTACATTGACTGGTTATATTCTTTGTAATACTGTGGAGCATTCTTAATTCTCTATACTTCACAGCAGTGCAGAGATTGTTTTTTAATCATTAGATTTTTAATTGGGATATATTATATCCGAGGTGGATCTTAATATTGGATGCCATTTGAGGTATGGCTTATGTATTGTAAAAGTAAAGGTGGGAATAACTAATTTAGTATCACAAAATGTTTCTTGAGCGCTTACAGTAGTGAATATGGGGTTTATAAACGAATGGGAAATAACTCATATGCATAACTGTAGGGCATGTATTATTGAATTTACTTCTAGTTGATGTGGTAGTATGGAATTAAAATTTTAACTAAAAATAGTGGCAGAAAATATTGAACAGGCAGTCAGGAAGGCTCTGCCCACCTCCCTGCTAACTGATTGGGCTTTGGATAAATTTCTTAATCATGTCTCAATTATAAAATAAAGAGGTAAGAATAAGACAACATATGTTATTTCCAAGTTCTGTACTTTTAACTTTTACATGCTCAGATTAGTATCCTGTAGAGTATCATTTGACTCATTTTCAGAATAATTTGATTATGTGTTAAATTATTGTGTATGTGGAAATCTTTAAATAATGTTTTTTTAAAAGTTCTGAATTTAGCTTTTTAAGTAATTGAATCATTTCTGTTGTTAAAATGTGAAGGAAGTTTTATCTTCATTTGAGAGGTTATAGGACCTTAACTTCGAAGGTTAAGGTTATGAAACCCTATGAAAACGATGAGTGTAGAAACCGTGTTTGTTTTTGTAAATAAAGTTCTATCTAAACACAGCCAAACTCATTCACTGACATTGCCTATGGCCGCTTCCTACGATAACAGCAGAATTGAGTAGCTGTGGTAGAGAATGCAAAGCCTAAAATATTTATAATGTGGCCCTTAGGAAATAGAGCCGTGCCGAAATACAAAGGATATCCTTATAAATGCCCAATTTATCCTTTATAGTTTTTTTACTTTTCTTTTAAAAAACAGCATTGCCAATACCATCTCCCCTTTTCTAGTTATACAATTTATATCTTCTATAATAGTATCTTAAAAGTATAGTCTTATTATTAGCATAATTAAATTTATCCTTTGATTTCACAGGAAGATGAAAAATTTCTGACAGATTTATTTGCACAACTAACAGATGAAGCAACAGATGAGGAAAAAAGACAAGAGTTGGTAAGAAATCTGATATTATGAAGGGCGTGAAGCTAAAACAACATACCTTTTATAATTACTTACCCTTTTTCTTAATTTCAGGTTAACTTTTTAAAAGAATTTTGTGCATTCTCCCAAACGCTACAACCTCAAAACAGAGATGCTTTTTTCAAGACTTTGTCAAACATGGGTATATTACCAGCTTTAGAAGTCATCCTTGTAAGTTTATTTCTCCTTATACTTAATTGCCATTATATTTTTAAGCCACAAAATACTGTATTTTTTTATGTAACATGCAACTATTTGATTATAGCCAATATTTAATATAAGTTGTGTGTTACATAAAGTTAAAAAGCTATAAAGTCCTAGTATTAGATAGCCTGTAACACAGTACTGAAAGGATACTCACAGGAATTTTCCATATTTTTAATAATTTGTTAACTTTGCAGCCTATTCATTGAAATGTTAAAGTAGAAAAATAAACAGGAATAGAAAGTATAACTATCCACAGAAAAAGAACTTTACATATGGCAGAATTTCCTTGACCTCCCTTTTTTCATTATTATTTGTTAGATTTTGGATTTATATAGGTGCAAGTTCCATGTTTTTATTATTATAGGAGAAATAAGTGTTTTTTTTATCTGCAGGGCATGGATGATACACAGGTGCGAAGTGCTGCTACTGATATATTCTCATACTTGGTTGAATATAATCCATCCATGGTACGAGAGTTTGTCATGCAGGAGGCACAACAGAATGATGATGTAAGTAAGAAGTTAACAGAGCAAAAAATAACCAACAAGGTAAATATTATTTGCACTAACAGTAAGTATACATGGGGAGCTATAACTATATTTATTACTCATTCTTAAAGATTTAAATAATTAATGTTTGAGAAAAGTATAGCCATAATATCATGACTTATTCTTCTCCTAAATTGACTCCTGTTTCAGTCTATAAATTGTCCTACAGCAGTTATTTGATAATGCTCAACTTAAATTTCTTTAAAGGTTTTTGAGATGAAGTTTCTTAATTCTGAAATTAACCTGCTGTGTTGTGTTGTTTAAATCATTTAGTCAATAAATCATTCTTCTCTTTGTGGAATTATGAATAATTTCCCTAGGAAAACATTGGCTTTGTTAGGGAGAGAGTCTCAAAATCAACAAGAATGATGAGGAATGCACACACACCCCACCTCCATCCCCTGTAACACCCGTCAGTTTCAGAGTCAGTGAGAGTGTATCCTGGTGATGCGAAAGGTGCTTCCAGAGTCTGTGGTACATGGCGTATCTGGAAGCACTGAGTGTGTGTGCTCTGTTTTCAGATAATTAAACCAATGATCATGAGTTTTTATTTCCTCCTTCCCCTATAAAATCTTGAAAGTACTTTGTTACTTAAAAATAATATACTGCCCTGAATTCCTTCTTAAGGGATGAGGTAAAAAAGATACCTCTTAGAAAAAATATATATGCAGAATTGCACCCTGTCGTATTTTTACAAAATAGAAAATACTTTTTACTTTTTAAAAAGATCTTAATGTGTTGTGATGTCAAAATGAAGTGGAATGCCTAGAAACTTGTATATTTAATAATTTTAAAAGAAGATTATAACGTCAGGGTAGGTGCAGGAAGTGCCAGATTGAACTGTTGAATATTATGTTATATTTGCTTTTATAAAATAGTCCTATCTTAAAAACCTAAATAAACATACGGGTGTTTTTTTTTAAGGACTATTGTTAGCCCTGTAAGCCACTAGTTGAACACACATCGATGTACTTTATTTATGTGCTGTAATTTTCTTGATTCCCAGTCCTGATCATCATTTTCATATACTGTCTGCATTTTCTCCTTGTCTGTCCTACTACTGCATATATAGGCATGAGTGGAGATTTTTTCACTGAATCCCTCAGTTTTTATTTACTCCTTGAGCCACGAAAACCAATCATAGTAGAGGATCAGGAAAACAGTCAATTTTCTACGTCATTTGGAATATCTATATTTGTTCTCCTGTGTGCTCTCTAAATAACACAATCTTATTTCCTCCAATTTGAGACATTTAGGTATCAGCTATTTTTTCCTTAAATTTGTTTTAAATGGAAACTTTACATCATTTCCATAAATGGAGAACAGATACAGTTACTATTCGCCATAAATAGAAGGAATCTATAGCAGTGCAAGAACAATATTATAAATTCTAGCTAAACATTCTTTTAATCAAGGGGATTTAAAGATAATAGAAAAAGGAACTTTCTTTTCGTTTTGGTACTGTTTGTGTGATGTGCCTATACCATACTTAGGGAAACTGCTCACTATCCTATTAAGTCAGTCAAGTATTTGGTTTGCAGTTAACAAAATACAGGTGTAATACAGTAGCATGTGTCATAGTATGTGCTCTTTCCATTCTCTCCTATAATAAGTGATCCTTATTATGTGCATTTTTCTCAACAGGATATTTTGCTCATCAACCTCATCATAGAACATATGATTTGTGATACAGACCCTGAACTTGGAGGAGCAGTCCAGCTTATGGGCCTGCTTCGAACATTAGTTGATCCGGAAAACATGTTGGCTACTGCCAATGTAAGCCACGGGCATTTTTCACTTTTTCATGCTAGTATAATTTTTATTGCTGGTAGGAACCAGTGCAGTTAAAGTTCATGAAAGTGTTCTTGATTCCTTAGAAAACAGAAAAGACTGAATTTCTGGGTTTCTTCTACAAGCACTGTATGCATGTCCTTACTGCCCCCTTGCTGGCAAATACAACTGAAGACAAACCTAGCAAAGGTAAGATAATATAGGGTGGTAGTTGAGTTCTTTGTTCTTGAATTCTGAAACCCCAAAAGTTGGTGTTAATGTGTATTAGTTGCTCAGTCGTTTCCAACTCTTTGCGACCCCATGGACTGTATGTAGCCTGCCAGGTTCCTCTGTTCATGGAATTCTCCAGGCAAGAATACTGGAGTCGGGTAGCCATTCCCCTCTCCAGGGGATCTTCCCAACCCAGGGAACAAACCCAGGTCTGCTGCATTGCAGGCAGATCTGAGCCAACAGGAGGTCTGATAATATATTTTCAAAAGAGGTAATGTCAAGATAAGTTTCTTTTTTTTAAGTGTTATAATCAGAGGTAGTAGAACTCTGAAAGAAGATACCAGAGATAATTTGTTGCTCTCAGAGTTTTAAAACAATTTTTTTGTTAAAGCAATATTTGTGTTTAGTTTGTATTTACATATGTGAAACAAATGGAAGTAATTATTAGAGGATTGATTTTAAGTTATTTGTACTTCACATGTATAGCTAGAGCAAAGCTTGTCCTCAGTATTAAACTTTTTTTTTTTTTTTGGCATTAAGGATTATTCCAAGTTAGGATTATTTATTTCTGCATTTTATTACTTTAGCTTGTGTGTGTCTTGTGTGAGATTTAGAAAATAACAGTAGTTTTAGGGTCTACATTGAGAAATTCCTTATTGAAGCTTTGACAATAAGTAATTTTGTCATATAAGTTAAATATGCTATATTGATAATTCATAATACCACTTAGAAAATAAATGTTAATTTACCCTTTTTTATGACTCTGAAAGTAAGTCTTAGGAACACAATATATAGTAGGTAAATCTTGAGGCTTCCTTCCAAACCTACATGTTTAGTTCATCAAACATTTATTGAGAGCCCTCTGTGGGAAAGGCACTGTGCTAATCTTCAGGGGTTAAATGAAGGAAATGAAAAAAACTGTGTGAAATACTTTTGGAGGCTTGCTGCCTGGTGAGGAAGATAAACCGGTGATTAGATTATAATGCAGTGTGGACTCAGTAATATGGAGTAAAAGGAGGCACAAATCAAGCACACGAATCAAAGGAGCAGAGAGAGCAGTTCATTAAAGCTGGATGATGTCTGGTAGGACCTCCTGTGATATCTGCATCCGCTGAGGAACATGGTAAGACATGGTAGAGCATTCTCACGCTTCGGAATAAAGCAGATCTAATAGATTTGTATCCCAGTTGCCTTACTAATAACATTTCACACCTGGGTCTTATGACACTAAGTCTTCAGAGTTGTTTAAATTAGATGTGAAAAATGGAAAGCACAGTTCTTAGCACATGGTAGGCATTCAGTAAATGTTAGTTTCCTTTTCCTTAATTTGAACATATTTGGGTTAATAGGAAGGATTTTATTTGATTGGAATTTGGGGGGAAAATGAATATAAGCCATTAAGTATAATTGTGTTTTGTTCAGATGATTTTCAGACTGCCCAGTTATTGGCATTGGTATTGGAATTGTTAACATTTTGTGTGGAGCACCATACCTACCACATAAAGAACTACATTATTAACAAGGACATCCTCCGGAGAGTGCTGGTTCTTATGGCCTCGAAGCATGCTTTCTTGGCATTGTGTAAGTGTTGCTTCTGCTGGATTACTTATTGTCTCTGTATTATTGTGGTATCTTTCAGTCTTGTTGCCTGAGAAGAAAAGATCACTGATTTCAGGAAACCTAGGTTCTAATACTAAACTATACTGACAATGTACTCTTGCCACATTTTGAGCGGTGATTTTCCTGATTCTTCTTTCTCAGTATACAATAAAGATATATTAAAGTATTACATTATTAAAATGACACCTTAAATCATTTTATTACCTTATTTATTTTTTACTTAGTATATATGGCATGACAGTCACAAATTAGACACTCTTGTGAGACTAGAATCTCACACTGCCATGAAGAATATATTCATAATTTGGAAAACATAGCTAATAGTACTAAGTTTCCAAAATGCATTTTTTTCTAAGTTACAGACTGCCTAGCACAAATGTCTACAGATGGTCCATTCATTAATTCCCCAAATGTTTTCCCCCTTGCTTTACTGAGACATATTTGACACCCAGCTGTAATACATTACCCTGTGTCACCGCAGGTATTTTAGAGCAAGGGTAACAAACCACAGCTGTGGCCACATCCAGTCCGTGCTCTGTGTTTGCACCACTTGTGAGCTGAAAAATAGTTTTATGGTTTAAAAGCATTGTTGAAATAAAGCTACAGAGACCATTTGTGCCCACAAAGCCTAGAATATGTATTCTGTAGACCTTTATGAGAAAGGTTTGTTAACTCTTAGAGCAACAAGTCTTTTAACAAGGCTGTTTTAGTTATACGTTTTTCAAAAATTGACTTTCACTGTATTCATAAAACCCTAGTTTACTGAAATGAAACATGTTTCTGAATTATAAATAGATTAATCTAGCATGTTCTTGATCATGTAGCAGTCAGCTTTCTTTGGTAAGTTGACACACCAATTTTAGGGTACACTAGAGGTTCAGTAAGAGATGTTTGTTGGTAACTCTTTTGGCCTTTTGGTTTTTATGGGTAAGTTTGGTTTTGTTGGTATATAAAGGCATTGTAATCATCCACTAGTTAGAGGCCTGAACATAAACATGTTTTTGCTATCTTTTTTTACTTTCATTTTAAATTATTTTGCTTGGGAATTCCCTGGTGAATGGAATGGTTAGGACTCCACACTTTGATTGCCAAGGGCACGGGTTCAATACCTGGTTGGGGAGTTAAGATCCCAAAAGCCATGTGGTATGGCCAAAAAAAAAAAAGGTTTTGCTTAATTAATTTTTAAAACATCCTTAAGTTTAAAAACATGTTATAAGGATATTCCTGATGTTAACTTACCGTGTCAACATTTTATCTTTAAAACAGTATTAAACATAGAAAGTTGAATGAATTTTTCTTAGAAGGAAACCTATCAGGGTGACAGTTGTTACAGCTGAATTAGCTAGTGTGGATTCTGCAGTGTGTACTGAGAACACATGTGGTGCATATAAAGAAGGGCTTTTAAACTCATACTCATTTCCCTTATAAACCTACCACAGGAAAAGTGAGAGTCCCAAAGCAAGTTGAGAGGGAGTTAATAACAAACACCTCTGAATTGTTCTTTCACGTCTGGAAGGTCTTATTTGAGTGCGGGAAAGGGAGTTTGAGCAGATGGGAGAGAATGGAAAAACTGAATAAATAAATACATTAATTTTGTTTCAGTAAATTTAACACCTACTACCACGTTTTATTGATTCTAAGATATGTATTGATACTCATATCAAGTTGAGTCTTAAAATTAATGACATGTTATGATTGGTAGTTTTTTTGTTTTGTTTTCTTAATAGTAGAAAAGGTTTTTTGTAATCAGTGGCATCTTAGATTTGATGGAGTATGGTACATACCTGGTATTAGGATAAAGATGATTAAGACTTAGACTCAGCTGTCAAGTGGCTTAGAGTTCATTAGGAGGAGATAAAACCAAAACAACAGCAGCATTATATCAAGGTGTTTTTGGATGTATAGTGAAAATGACTTATTCTACCTGAATGAGGCAGACGAGGGAGATCTTGCAGAAATGAGTAAAGTAAGTTGTGTCTTGATCATGAGAGAGGGTGACATTCTTGGTTGAATACATAATTCAGATGAACAAAATGTTAAGTGTGATGTTTTAGTGGTTTGGTATAGGTGGAATATGTGAGTCTAGTGGAAGAGTGGCAGAAAAGGAAAGGCCTTTTCTTTAGTCCTTCATCTTGTTATTTTGCTTAGAATACTGCAAAGAAAATGTCTCAGTTTGATGAGAACTATGAAGAGAACTGTGACTAATTAATGAGTCTGTATTACAGGAAACTAAGCATGCTCGCAAAAATCTAAGTTTTGTTTTATTAATATTTTCCAAACTAAGTTAGGCTATCATTGATTAAACCTTACTCTTTCTCAAGTAATTCTCAGTGCGGCTCTCTCCAGGATTGAGAATGAGTAGCTTCTGAAAGAAGATGCCAGTCATTAGGAATGCATTCTTTAGAACTGTCTATATAGTAGGAATTTTTATCAAGAATTTCTAAAAGAATTAGCGTAAGTTTGAGATTTAAGGTGTTTTCAGTCTTAGAAAAGAGTACATTGAAATATTAAATATGGTTTGTTTTTTAAGGGAAGTTTTATAAGTAAATTTAGATGCCCATTTGTAAAGACAAAAGATTGCTTAAATTTTGAGGACTTTGCATTTTTTATATCTGCTGGTTCTTAATTTTTTTCTTATATTTAAAGACAACATAAGTCTGTGGGTGAGAACAGCAATTGTTACCTAGTCCTTATACATTAGATATGTTTGTGTTGAGTATACACAAATATACACACCAGTTTTATCAGTCTTGGCCTTTTCCAGATTCTTGGATTTTACACTGTAGCTTTTTAGCTCATACCTTTATGATGTTTGATTGTTTTTATTTAAAGTATGAAAATCTATATGAAGAATGAAGTAAAACTTTTGTGGTAGATGATTCATTAGTATAACTAATGGTATCATTAGTTACATGTGAGGCAAAAAGTTTCACACTTATATATATAAGATCTCATGTTGTATAAGGTAAGATTTATTATTTCAGAGATGATTAACACTAAGCATTAAGAGATCCCTGGCATGCTAATGAATGTTAGAGATGTGAGTGGAAGCCAAGTGCCACTTTTACATTGAAAATCCTATAGTTGTGCTAATTTGACTTATCCCAAAAGCTTTCTCTACTCTCCTTTGAGCAGCTTGACTTCATAGAACTCACTAGTAAATTTTTTAAAGTAAGTTTTTATTCAAGAACAAGAATAGTGTTTGGATATTTTTCATACAAGTTTCTTTTTGGGGAGAGGTATGGGTGGAAATAACACAACTCTTAATATAAATATATAAGGGCAAATGAGGAGCAAAACAAAAAAGCCCATTAGAATCACATTCTATCCACCTTAGCAGTTTTGAACAAAACTGCTGTTGAGGAGATGGCAGTGGCACCATCTGCATACTCTGTCTTAGTGAATTCTAGAAAGGGAGTTCTTTTCACTTACCCAGGAAATGCATGCAGACCACGGGGTTTAGCCAGTGTGTGTTATGGTAGGACACAAGTCTCCAAAAAGCCTGCAAAGCTGGAGTAACAATTTTTAAGATAATAGCACTTGCCTTATTTACTAAAAGCTTAAAATTTGGCCTATTAGCATGAGTTCTGATTTTTATTCTGACAAATGGAACTGCCTAAGTTCCTCTGTCAAGCAACATTTAAAAAAAAAAAAAAAAAAAAAGGCTCTTAAAACTCATTGTTAGGCTTTGACTTATTATCACAAAGAAAGATGCCGCTTATTGTTTAAAATGTTTTATTTCACCATGCTTTTGTATTTGAAACTATATAGTAGTTTAAAAATACTTTTAAACTATTTTGAACTCCCTGCCCAGTGTGTCTCTTTAGTAAGAGACACTCTTAAATAAGCTGGATTGTTAAGGCAGTTTATACTCAACTGTACCTAATTGGGCATTCACTTGTGGACCTCTTTTCTGCCAACTAAAGAAAAATTGAGCTGCTTTACTCCTCTGCCTTCCTACCCAGAAACCGTGTCAGCATGGTTGCCTGGCTACCTGCTCATGAAGGACTTGATTAATAACAAATTGGCAATTTAACGAGCCACTTCCATGATCTCCAAAGAAACCAAAATACAAACACAATATTTAATCTTGCCAACCGAAGACGATGTGACTGCATGAAGTGAGTATGCTTTTTTGAACTGTTTACAATAACTGGGGCATTAACTTACTGATAATTACGTTTAGGTGAAGAGGGCTTTGTTGAAGTCTAGCTGTCTGAGTATATTTGGATCTTGATGAATGGTGACTTAAGTAACTCCCCATACTTCAAGATGTAAATATACCTTTTAATCTGTAAGTTAAAGCCTAATTAATTGTAAAAAGGAAAACTAGGGAAAAAAAGCATACTCGCTGCAGCAAGCATAGAGGACCACATTTTAAAAGCATCCTCTAAATTGATTCCTAATCTATGGGAAGGCAAATTTGGGGTCCTACAGATTTCTGTGGGTTTATGGCATTTCTGCAAACACATCGAAATACAAACCAATGTAAACCCATTAACCCTGATTTAAAATAATAAGAGTGTCCAAAAATAAGGTCAAATTATAGAGTGGATTGCCCTAATATTTCTTCTATTGTTCTGAAGGTAGATACAAAAGGTTACATTTGGAATTTTCTCATCTGCAGTAGTATGATAGGTTAATTCATTTATTAGCCCAATCTTATTTCTTACTTCAGATATAAAATACATCTTGGTAATTAGTAACTTAATTCCAGAATTTTTCTGGCTAAGACTTGCGTTCTATGATGACATACACTGCTTTTAGAATACATTTTTCTGATAACCCTTTTGTAATCTTTTAGGTTCTTACTTCTGGAAGCAGTAACTTATTACTGCATGAAGAACTATGTTTATTAAATAGTTTTGGTTTATTTTTTGTAATTCTAAAATACGAAAATATGGTATGTGATTTGAACAACAATACCTCTGTGTTTCAGGTGCTCTTCGTTTTAAGAGAAAGATCATTGGATTAAAAGATGAGTTTTACAACCGCTACATAATGAAAAGTTTTTTATTTGAACCAGTAGTCAAAGCATTTCTCAACAATGGATCCCGCTACAATCTGATGAACTCTGCTATAATAGAAATGTTTGAATTTATTAGAGTGGTAGGTTTTATGCTTTTTAGTTAGAATTTTGATTTTGTTTGAGAAAATCTAATAAGCATTATTGGTATTTTGGCTTTTTTGAGATTATATTTGGAGAGAATTTCTGAAAGGAAACCAATGTTACCAAAAGCTTACGAGAGATTCAATTCCAACTAAGAAAATAAAATAATCTCTCTCAGCAGCTATGAATCCTTTATAGAATAGTTTGAAAACTGATATAATAATGTCATGTTGGTCGTTTTAAGAAAGTGAAATTATAGTTGACTTAGTGTTTGGATGTGTTTTTATTTTGTTTTTGACTTTGAGGTTTTCTGGATTTTTCTTGACGTTTCTTCATGTTTCTTAAGAGCGAAAACTTGATTCTTTGATATAGTATGTTTGCAGTTCTCAAACACTGGTGTGTGTCTTAATTATCTGTGGCATGTTTTTTTAACACATTATGGTAAAATATACATAACAGAATTGGCCCTTTTAACCATTTTTAAAGGGTGCAGTTCAGTGGCATTAAGTGCATTCACATTGTTTTGCAGTCATCACCGCCATCCATCTCTAGCACTGTTTTGTAGTGTGATTTTAAAATATATTTGCTCAGCCCAGACTTAACTGAATGAGAATCATCTAGGGTGGAACCTGGGCATTTACTTTGGAAAGAGCCATGGATAATTATGAGGTGCACCAAAAGTTGGGGGATATGGAAGTAGCCACATTTTCATTTGTCCCTAAGATTGGATAATAATTTTATGAAATTACTATTCTGGGAGAGTTTATGAGTTCACTGCAGTTAAGCCTCATATTTTGCTAAATTAACATTTTCCCTATCATTTTGTATTATAATTCTTTTTATAGGAAGATATAAAGTCATTAACTGCTCATGTAGTTGAAAATTACTGGAAAGCACTGGAAGATGTAGATTATGTACAAACATTTAAAGGATTGAAACTGAGATTTGAACAACAAAGAGAAAGGCAAGATAATCCCAAACTTGACAGGTAGATTACCACATATTTGAACCTATTCAGGTTTATGGTGGCAGCTCTTTTTTGTTTGTGTATTATTTAGCTTGGCAAGGGAGGGGGAAATAAACAGAAGTTGTATTTTTCTCTAATGATCAATGTAAATGTTTTCCTGGCAGTGTTAGGTGGATATGACCTGTAGACCTATCTCAGGCATATATATCCAGTTAGACAATGCAAAAGAAAAAAAGCAAAACACTGATATGACAGTAAGGCTAATTTTTTGTGTCCAAAGTAAAATCAGATTATTAGTTTTTCTTTAATGTTACAAATTATTTTAATGAAGTTGTGTACCTTTTTCCAAAATACCTGAATTCACATACTTGTGGTATATTTTTAAATCCATAAATTAAGACTTGTTAATTCCTAGTTTAATAACTGATCTGTAACAGTACAATTTTGATAATAGGGATTTTGATTCCACTAATTAACACTAGATATGGTAGAGTGTAGTGTTTTGTTCTGTGCTGGGTAAAATCTGTTTTGTTTTGTTCTTTTTCCCACAGCCTCTATGTCTGTGAATCTGTAATATTCCATTAATCTATTAAGACTGTAATTTGGGATAATATTTGAAGACTAAAAAAGTCCTTATAAGTCTGTTCATTTTACTCTTCTCTTTGCTCACAGTATGCGTTCCATTTTGAGGAATCATCGATATCGAAGAGATGCTAGAACACTAGAAGATGAAGAGGAGATGTGGTTCAACACAGATGAAGACGACATGGAAGATGGAGAAGCTGTAGTGTCTCCATCTGACAAAACTAAGAATGATGATGACATTATGGATCCAATAAGTAAATTCATGGAGAGGAAGAAATGTATGTTGAAAAGATGGGCAGAGAAAAATGAAGGCTTTCTCACTCTAGGTTTATCCTTTTTTTTCTTGACAGTGATTCGTATCTACTTTGTGTCACAACAGATTTTAAAAGACTCTTGCTTTTATAGACTGTGGATTAAATAGCTCTGTTGTGAAGGTATAGACTAAATTTCCTTCATCTGACTTGTGTAAGATATTTCAGGAAGGGTAGAACAATGAAGGTTTCCTTCCTTTTCTGGATAAGGACGCCTAATATTTTGCTAAGCTTTGTTCACAAACAATTTCAGTGTTGCTCTCTTGCAAAGGAGTAAGCTAGTTAATTATTGTGTTTTAGTGCCACCTCATTTGGAGGTATTGTAAAAGATGAGTACGGGTGACAACTATTGACAATATTCTCATTTTTAGTAAAAGAAAGTGAGGAAAAGGAGGTGCTTCTGAAAACGAATCTTTCTGGTCGGCAGAGCCCAAGTTTCAAGCTTTCCCTCTCTAGTGGAACAAAGACCACCCTCTCCAGCCAGTCACCTGCAACAAATCTGCCTGGTTCTCCAGGATCACCTGGATCGCCAGGGTCTCCAGGCTCTCCTGGATCCATCCCTAAAAGTACATCTCAGACGGCAGCTATTACTACCAAGGTATGTTCCAGCTTTCTCAACACTAATTGTCATGGCTAGGACTCCTTTCAGTTACTGTCTTTTGGAACTGATTTTAACATTTGTGAACTAGAGAAGAATTCTCCCACCAGGAGCTGAAAGATTTCTGAAAGTTTTTACAACCCATATAGAAGTTTGAATATATTCTTATTTTGGCTGTTCACATTTTAGAACCTTAGGCTCATACTTGTATATGTCAAAACATTTACAGAAAGTTTACTATATTTTATCAATTTTCCCAATTAATACCCAGGTAAAGACTTCGTGGGGAGAAGATAATTTAAATATCTGGACATGCCTTTTTTTTTTTTTTTTAAAGCAAGGTTTATAAAAAGCAATTAACTGTCTACTATCACAAACATTTCATTTAGGAAGGATCAAAATTTTACCACCAAAATACGAGACAAACATAATCTCTAAATAAAAACCAATTTTTTTGGCCACCTTATGTTTCCCTGGACTAAGCTAACACAGTGGCATTTGGGATTCATTGATGTACAACAGGTCTGATGTGAGTCACAGTGGTTTCTGGTGAAGGAGCAGGGCCTGGATGAAATGAGAAAGGAACAGGGCAGAATCACTTTCCTAGCCTCTGAGAGCCTGTCTACCCTTATTTCTAGTGGTCTGTTTATTTTCTGTGGTTTTAATTTTGATACTGTTGAGACTGTGTTAAAAAATTTTAATGCATTAAGTCTTAAAACTTAAATTTTGAATTTTAAATTCAGTACTTAGTATTGATCTCCCGAGTGGTTTGCAAGGATCACGTGAAAGTGTTAAGTTTATCAGTTGTGTCTGACTCTTTGTAATTCATGGACTATATAGCCTACCAGGTTCCTCTGTCCATGGGATTCTCCAGGCAAGAATACTGGAGTGGGTTGCCATTCCCCTCTCCAGGGGATCTTTCCAACCTAGGGATCGCGCCTGGGTCTCCTGTATTGCAGGCAGATTTCTTTACCATCTGAGCCACCAGGGAAATCCCATCAGCTGCTTAAAAATTTATCATGGAAAACTTGGGAAATATGTAATAAATTTCAGCTCCATACAGTCTCACCTCCCAGAAATAACCAGTTTGTATATTGGGGTGGGAGGATGTCCTTTACTCAGACTTAAAACACAAGTATTAAAAAACGTAGTCTTTTCTTGAAATAATCCTTATTTTTGAACAGGGAGGCCTCGTGGGTCTGGTAGATTACCCTGACGATGATGAAGAGGACGATGAGGATGATGACAAGGAAGACACTCTGCCGTTGTCAAAGAAAGCAAAGTTTGAGTCATAATAGTGGCAACTGCCTGTGATCAGGACCTGTCAAGAAAACTGGTTCTCTACCCCTCCCCACTACAACATCGACAACAAAGCAGTGGTTTCTTGTGAATGACTGACACACCCATCAGCTCGCACACTTGACTTCTGCTCATCAAGTGCCAATTCAGTGGAGCAGGAGGAGGGGATGTTACGCATTTAGGGGAAGGACTTACGCCTTTGAGCTCTCCAGCTTGGACCACACATTGCCCTTTTCTCAGGGAAGGAAATGGAAACAAAAAGCCAACAGGGCAGGGGTTTTGTAAGTGGAACTCTGGTTTGACTGGTCAGTTGCTACAATCAGAATATGCTTTCTCGGACCATGTTTGAGACTCAGAAGAATAGGCTTTTCTGCCATAATTCTTCACTAGTTAAGAATGCCAGCAGTTTCTTTGTATAAAGAGACCTGCCTTTAAAATCATACATTCTGAACATTTTAGTCAAGTTACAACAGGTTTGGAAAACTTCTTTGGGGGAGGGGCGAATATAAAGTTTCCTCTTTTTTATCTGTTCCCTTTGCCCTTCAAACTGCAGATTTTTTTAAGTGGGGATTTGTCCCTACTTGATTAAAGATTGAGTGGAATTCTAGATGTGGTCATTTGTGTCATAATTTTTTGTTTCATTTTGTTTTTGATTTTTTTTCTTCTTCTCTGAGTGTATGCTTAGTTGTTGAGTATATATATTTGGGACCATTAAAATTTTTTTTGATGTAATATAACCTAACGTTGTGCTGGTACCTGTTTTACCATGTGTAATTTTTGTTCTACATTTCTTAATTTGTTTAGAGTTTTATGAAAGATGGTATAGTTTTTATTGACAAAAGCAAAGTAATCTTACAACTATGTGCATACAAAAAGCAATACTATTTTGTGACTAAATATTTTATATTAAAATTTACATCAGCAATTGTCTTGAGAATTCAGGGAAACAGAATGGAATTTAAAATTTCAACAGTTTTGTTAAACCTAGAAACGTGAAATTAGTATTCCAAAGAGATTCTGAAATTTCATATCTGGGGAAAAATGATGGTACATTAAATCAAAATTGAGGATGAATGATTTAAGAATAACATACTGACTTTTGAATAATAAAAGTGAAGAGTAAGAGAAATTGTATTAGTTGTATTTTTCTTTTTTTTAACTGCTCCCTTTGGAATACCAGTTGGAGTTGTAATTGATGGTTCCTAAATAAATACCTGGCCAGAGGACCATCAGATACCACCTTATTAACAGTATTTTTTAAATAGGTTCTTTTTATTGTCTTAGGTGTGCTAAAATTTTTAAGGAAACATAAATATCTCAGTTCCACATACCTTCACTTTTTTAAAGTGAAGATTTTAGAACTTACGGAAGAATGTATTTGCAAATGTGAATAAAAATTCCTATCTAGGAAAAGGATACTATTTTAAGTATCACACACTTTAACTGGATAGTCCAGCGAGCACTGTGTGCTCCGACCTGCGCTCCTTTGCTAGCGCTCAGTACATCGAGGTACCAAAAACATGTTACATGGAACAGGTGAGCAGAAAACCGGAAATCATCAACTTGCTACAGTCATGAGAGTCTTATTGTTGACTAATTTTTTTTTTTTTTTAAATGAAACTTTGGGTGCATTATAAGAGTTAAGTGTATTTCACTACAGTATAGAGATACTTCTGGGTCACAAGTTCTGGCAATTAATAATTTTAATCAATTTATGTTGTAAATAAAGAGAACAAAAACTTAATAGGATCTAACTTAATTATATTATGTCTTCCTTTATTACCTAGAAAGTCCATGTGAAATGTCTGTTCCTTAAACATACAGTTTAAACTGATCTTTCTGATTGACTCATGCAACACTTACTTGTCTTGGTATTCTGGGAGTTCTTGGGTAATGGGAAGAACCACCCCTTATTTTCATGAATTGTGGTCCAGTATATTTAAAAAAAAAAAGAAAAATAGGTATTAACTATCAAGCTTCAACATTTAAGAGATGCCCTTTCAATGATGCACAGGTTGGTTACTAAAGTAGAAACTTCATACAAGTTGCTACAATAGGAGAAAAAAGTTTCATGGAGGAAGACTATTAGCAATAAATTACTAGAAAAACAATACTTGACACAGTTCATCTGACACAAAAATCCATGCTTTTGAGTGTAAATACTATCTTGATAACCAATGTCAGTATAATGTAAGTATTCACATATTTTAATGATACCTATTGGTTCTTTTCCTCATTTTATAAAAGGGAAAGCACATTTCACCTCTCAGTGATTACCTAGCAATTTCTGAAAAAAAAAAAAAAAAAACCTGTAATTGTCAAGAGAAAACACCTTGACATCCATCTTGTCAAGAAATGTTACTCGGGACTTTTTTGATAGAATGAAGCCTGATGGGTTTTCCCAGCCTGATCGTACTCAGATTCTGCGTGTCATTTTCTTTGGAAGGCCAATGTGCAAGTCAGTTGTGGAAATGAAGGGGAGGCATGGAGCAGGGAGGAATGTGTCTCTTTTTTAATTCTTAATGTAAGCATTGGCCTTTGCAAAGCTTAGAATAGCAAGGAGTTTACACTGGAAGAGTTCTTTTAAGTGGAGATCTTAAAGTTACCAACCTCTAGTATTTACCATATCAAAAATTCCTCTAGGGGAAAATTTAGGACCTTCAAAATCCTTATATATGAGGTTATATTAACTGCCATAATATTTCGAGCAAGAGGATTATAAAAACATGTTTATGGGATGAAGTATTGTCTACCATTATATGGAACATTGACACATGAAATGTGGCAGTCATCAGTATACTGGGGTACTCAATGCTAGATTAGTTTGATTTTTCCCTTTGGCCTTAATGATTTATCTTGGCTGTTTTGAAAGGAAATTAGAGACTCTCTTCAAATAGACAAATGTGCTAACTGCTGGAGTCAGATGTCTCGGTCCTTAAAATAACTCTTGTTGGAGACATAACTTTCCTTGACCTTTTTGCTCTCATAGGTTAAGATCTCCAAGGGCTTAGTGATGGCTTCAACATGATGCTAAATGGGCTTAATTTCTTTATGTTCCCACCGTGGTGTAGGTCATCCTATCACAAATTCAGGGGACCCTATCCAGTTTATATTACCTGACACCTAGGCAGCATTGGCTACTATCCATTATCTTCCTGATACCTTATTCTCGGCTGCTCTAACATCATGTGCTGTAACATTACTGACCTTTCTACTGTCTGATAGCTCCCTGCTTGACCACTGCTGCGATTCATCAGGGTACTCATCTTCCCAGTTTCCATCAAGCCACGTTACTTTTATGTCCCTATCCGTTTGTTCTGTGCCCTAAAAGACTGCCTGTCGTATGTCTTTTTTTTTTTTTTCCTTTTGAACTTCTTATTTTGTATTGGGGTATAGCTGATTAACAATGTGATAGTTTCAGGTCAACAGCGAAGGAGCTCAGCCATACATGTATCCATTCTTCCTTAAACCCCTTTCCAACCAGGCTGCCAGGTAACATTTAGCAGAGTCCATGTGCTGTACACTGGGTCCTTGGTGATTACTGAGGATGTATTTTAAATACGGCAGTGAGTACATGTCATGTGCCTCTGAACGCTCTTGCCTTGCCTGCTGATGAACTCATTTATCCTTTTGAACTGTTCCTCTTACACTTAGGGACTCTGACCTTGAAGGAAGAGTTGTTAGTGTCTAACATGATACATGGCCTACAGATGAATCTCCAAATGTTTACTGGATAAATGAAGGAAAGACTGAGTAATGTACATACAATATACAGACTAGGGAAGTCTTAGCAGACACCCCTACACAGTCAGTTTGACTCATTCTTGACCATAAGATTCTCTTTGTGGATATAAAGGGAGAGGACTCAAGACCTTTGTCTTGTCCTTTATGCTGGTAAGCCTTAGATTAGTGACAAAGGGAGTATTTTAGGTTCATACAATTAGCCTATCTTGAATCATTTTAACAACTATTAAAACTGCACTTCAGTTCTGTTCATCCTGAACTCCACACCTCTAATTCTCTTACTGATGTGCTGTTGGTCATAGTTCTTTACATGTACATATAGACCCCTGCCTTTTATAGCTACTGCTGCTGCTGCTGCTAAGTCGCTTCAGTCGTGTCTGACTCTGTGCGACCCCATAGACGGCAGCCCACCAGGCTCCCCCGTCCCTGGGATTTTTCAGGCAAGAACACTGGAGTGGGTTGCCATTTCCTTCTCCAATGCATGAAAGTGAAAAGAAAGTGAAGTCGCTCAGTCGTGTCTGACTCTTGGCGACCCCGTGGACCGCAGCCCACCAGGCTCCTCCATCCATGGGACTTTCCAGGCAAGAGTACTGGAGTGGGGTGCCATTGCCTTCTCCCCTTTTATAGCTAGACTTAGCCAAAGGCTGTAGATTTCACATCTAGTGGTCTGCATGTTTTATTTATCTAACACACTTAAACATTTGTATCTTGGTCTATTTCTTGGGGTGTGAGTTCCCAGAAGGAAGACTAGATTTATATGATCAGATATGTAGGTAGATTGGTTGGGTAAATAGATTTTCTGTGTCGACTCAATGAGCACTTCACAAGAATGAGAAAACGGATGCATTTCATTTCTGAAAGAATAACGTTTCTGATAAAGAGCTTGAAGAATGTGATCATTCAAACTGTAGTACAGCATTCTATAAAGTACCGTTCTGGAAGAAGAAGAGGAAATAATGAAATTTTATTAACCTCCAGGATGGTTATTTTTTGGCTCATATTGTGGGAAGTAGGTGCCCCATAAAAACCAAAAGCCCAGAAAAAAAAAAAAAAAAAAAAAGTGGCTTTTAGAATACTCAGGCCGCTTTCAAAAAGGGTCTGAATGTGATTTGAATTATTAGTGAAAACCTTTCATCATAAGCCCTCCCAATACAAGTTCTTTATGGACCTACATTGGAAGACTAGAAAGCAGTGGGGGAGGCTGGGGACAGAACAAACCAGGTTGAATGAGACTCAAGAAACTAACAATATGTGCTCCACACATGTTGATTAATCAAGTCGATTAGAATGTTCAAACTACCACACAATTGCACTCATCTCACATGCTAGCAAAGTAATGCTCAAAATTCTCCAAGGCTTCAACAGTACATGAACAGAGAACTTCCAGATGTACAAGCTGGATTTAGAAAAGAGAGGAACCAGAGATCAAATTGCCGCTGGACATAACATCCACTGGATCATAGAAAAAGCAAGAGAGTTCCAGAAAAACATCTGCCTCGTTGACTATGCCAAAGCCTTTGACTGTGTGGATCACAACAAACTGTGGAAAATTCTTCAAGAGATGGGAATACCAGACCACCTGACCTGCCTCCTGAGAAATCTATCTGCAGGTCAAGAAGCAACAGTTAGAACCAGACATGAAACAACAGACGGAAAGGAGTACGTCAGGGCTGTATTCTGTCACCCTGTTTCTTTAACTTACATGCAGAGTATATCATACAAAATGCCAGGCTGGACGCAGCACAAGCTGGAATCAAGATTGCCAGGAGAAATGTCAATAACCTCACATATGCAGATGACACCCCACTTAGGGCAGAAAGTGAAGAAGAACTAAAGAACCTCCTGATAAAAGTGAAAAAGTTGGCTTAAAACTCAGCATTTAAAAAATGAACATCATGGCATCCAGTCCCATCACTTCATGGCAAATAGATGGGCAAACAGTGATGGACTTTATATTCTGGGCTCCAAAATCACTGCAGATGGCGACTGCAGCCATAAAATTAAAAGACGCTTGCTCCTTGGAAGAAAAGCTATGACCAACCTAGACAGTATACTAAAAAGCAGAGACATTACTTTGCCAACAAAGGTCCGTCTAGTCAAAGCTATGGTTTTTCCAGTACTCATGTGTGGATGGGAGAGCTGAGTGCCCAGCTCAGCTATAAAGCTGAGCGCCAAAGAATTGATTATTTTGAACTGTGGTGTTGGAGAAGACTCTTGAGAGTCCCTTGGACTGCAAGGAGATCCAACCAGTCCATCCTAAAGGAAATCAGTCCTGAATACTCATTGGAAGGACTGATACTGAAGCTGAAGCTCCAATACTTTGGCCGCCTGATGTGAAGAACTGACTCACTAGAAAAGACCATGATGCAGGGAACGTTTGAAGGCAGGAGGAGAAGGGGATGACAGAGGATGAGATAGTTGGATGACATCACCGACTCGATGGACATGAGTCTGAGCAAGCTCCGGGAATTGGTGATGGACATGCTGCAGTCCATCACGCCACTCCTGGCGTGCTGCAGTGCATGCGGTCGCAAGGAGTCAGACACAACTGAGCGACTGAACTGACTGAATCAAATTGATACCAAGAACACATTTCCTTGGAGAAAGTGGTGAACAACTGCAGAAACAGGTATGATGGCAACAGCATAGTCAGAATGGCCTGCGTGACTTCTTCCTCCCCTACTGAGTACGTTAGACAAGCTCCTCAAGGCTTGGTTTCCCCATCCGCAATGAGAGTAACATTACAAGTCAAGTGTGAGGACTGTAGAATGAATGTGTGTATGTGTGTGTGTGTGTGTAGATAAAGCAAGTATCCCAATATTCAATAGATGGTAGGTATGTAATATATTAATACAGTCCAAAATGGAGGGAAATGGCTATGATGATTTTTGTCTTTAAAACTTAAAACTATCCATTTTCATGAGTCAATTCAGTCTATACAGTGGCAGGGGCTGTCAATACCCAAAATATTGGGTAAAAATATACATTCAGCACTGGCAACATGATGAACTTGCAAATCTCCCCCATGAAACCTAAAAACTGAATATTTAAAAATTTTAAAGTATTTAAAAGCTGACAATTTAAAAATTATCAAAACCAACTATTTCAGCACTCTGGAAATTAGCCAAAGGCATATAACAAATTAAGAAGAGTTCATTCAGGAATCTTTACATTAAAAAGTGGGAGTCTGACATTTGGGGCTCAGGTCACTCCCATGCCCACCTTCCACTTCTCCCTCAGCTGAACCACCTAGGTAGTTCTACCAATGCAGAACAGCTGTGAAACCAAGCAGTTCCACTACTGGAAGTGGCAAACTTGATTACAGTGGAGGAAAAAAACACACACACGCTTAATTGTTCAAGAAAAATAGAGGATTCACATTACAAAAATCAGAATGCAAGATATTTTGTTGGGACACTGTTATAGGAATGAAAAGGATTATAAAGGAATAATTACCAACATCCATTGGATCATCAAAAAAGCAAGAGAGTTCTAGAAAAACATCTGCTTTATTGACTATGCCAAAGCCTTTGACTTTGTGGATCACAACACACTGTGGAAAATTTTGAAAGAGATGGGAATACCAGACCACCTGACCTGCCCCCTGAGAAATCTGTATGCAGGTCAAGAAGCAACAGTTAAAACTGGACATGGAAAAACAGCCTGGTTCCAAATCGGGAAAAGAGTACATTAAGGCTTTATATTGTCACCCTGCTTATTTAACTTCTATGCAGAGTACATCATGAGAAATGCTGGGGTGGATAAAGAACAAGCTGGAATCAAGATTGCTGGGAGAAATATCAATAACCTCAGTTATGCAGATGATATCACACTTAGGGCAGAAAGCAAAGAAGAACTAAAGAGCCTCTTGATGAAAGTGAAAGAGGAGAGTGAAACAGTTGGCTCAAAGCTCAACATTCAGAAAACTAAGATCATGGCATCCAGTCCCGTCACTTCATGGCAAATAGATGGGGAAACAGTGTCAGACTTTATTTTCTTGGGCTCCAAAATCACTGCAGATGGTGACTGCAGCCATGAAATTAAAAGATGCTTGCTCCTTGGAAGAAAAGCTATGACCAACCTAGACAGCATTCTAAAAAGCAGAGACGTTACTTTGCCAACAAAAGTCCGTCTAGTCAGAGCTATAGTTTTCCCAATGGTCATGTATGGATGTAAGAGTTGGACTATAAAGAAAGCTGAGCACTGAAGAATTGATGCTTTTGAACTGTGGTGTTGGAGAAGACTCTTGAGAGTCCCTTGGACTGCAAGGACATCCAACCAGTCCATCCTAAAGGAAATCAGTCCTGAATGTTCATTGGAAGGACTGATGTTGAAGATGAAACTCCAATACTTTGGTCACCTGATGCAAAGAACTGCCTCATTTGAAAAGACTCTGATGCTGGGAAAGATTGAAGTCAGGAGGAGAAGGGGATGACAGAGGATGAGATAATTGGATGGCATCACTGACTCAATGGGCATGAGTTTGAGCAAGCTCCAGTAGTTGGTGATGGACAGGGAGGCCTGGCGTGCTGCAGTCCATGGGGTCTCAAAGAGTTGGACATGACTGAGCAACTGAACTGACTGAATAATGGACAAAATCATAGCAAGACATAAATGTAGGAAGATCAGACAAAATTTTGAACTGACAAATTATTAGCAAGTAGGTTGAACTGGTAATCAAAAACTTCCCAGGAAAAGTCCAGATGGGATTTTGTGGACCCAGATGGGTTCACTAGTGAATTCTACCAAACATTTAAAAAAATCAATACCTTCTTTCTTAAACTTGTTCAAAGTTTAGAAGAAGAGGAAACATTTCTAATTCATTTTATGAGGCTAGCATTATCCTGATATCAAAACCGGAGATGGACACCACACACACAAAAAAAGAAAATTATAGATCATATCCTTGATAAACATAGATGCAAAAACCCTCAACAAAATATTAGCAAACCAAATCCAACAATGCATTAAAAAGATCACTGCTGCTGCTGCTAAGTCGCTTCAGTCGTGTCCGACTCTGTGCGACCCCATAGACGGCAGCCCACCAGGCTTCCCCGTCCCTGGGATTCTCCAGGCAAGAACACTGGAGTGGGTTGCCATTTCCTTCTCCAATGCATGAAAGTGAAAAGTTAAAGTGAAATTGCTCAGTTGTGTCCGACTCTTAGTGACCCCATGGACTGCAGCCTACCAGGGTCCTCCATCCATGGGATTTTCCAGGCAAGAGTACTGGAGAGGGGTGCCATTGCCTTCTCCGTAAAAGGATTACATCCATGGTCAAATGGGATTTATTCCTAAGGTGCAAAGATGGTTGAACATCTGTAAATAAATGTGTTAAGTCACATTAATGAAATGAATGATAAAAATCATGAGTATCTCAATAGATGAAAAAGGATTTAACAAAATTCAACATCCATTTATAACGTGTGCTGCTGTGTGCTAAGTCACTTCAGTCGTGTCTGACTCTCTGTGATCCTATGGACTGTAGCCCATCAGGTCCCTCTGTCCATGAGATTCTCCATGCAGGAATACTGGAGTGGGTGGCAGTGCCCTTCTCCAGGGGATCTTTCCGACCCAGTGATTGAACCCACATCTCTTACGTATCCTGCACTGGCAGGTGGGTTCTTTACCATTAGTGCCACCTGGGAAGCCCATTTATGATCAGTTCAGTTCAGTCACTCAGTCGTGTCCAACTCTGCAATCCCATGGACTGCAGCATGCCAGGCCTCCCTGTCCATCACCAACTCCTGGAGTTTACTCAAACTCGTCCATTGAGTCAGTAATGCCAGGCAACCATGTAATCCTCTGTCTTCCCCTTCTCCTCCCGCCATTTATGATAACTCTCAACAAAATAAATATAGAGGGAATGTACCTCATCATTATAAAGGCCATATATGACAAGCCCACAGTTAACCTCATATGCAATGGTAAAAGCTGAAAGCTTTTCTTCTAAGATCTGGAACAAGACAAGGATGCCCACTCTAATCATTTTAATTCAATATAGTATTGGAAGTCCTAGCCAGAACAATAAAGCAAGAGAAGAAGTAAGAGCCATCCAAATCAGAAAGTAAAGTAAACTGGCACCATTGGCATATGAAATTAAAGACCCAAATGAATGGAAAGGTAGCCCATGTTCATGGACTGGAATAAATAATATTGTTAAAATGTCCATACTACCCAAAGTAATCTACAGATTCATTGTAATCCCTTCTAAAATTCCCATAGCACGACTGAGTGACTTAACTGACGTATACCTGAGACTCATATAATGTCCTGTGTCATTATACCAATAATAAAAAAGCACTAGACTGTTTGAACAGATCTATATATTAATACATGAAGAGACTGGATTAGTGATCAAAAGACTACGCATAAAGAAAAGTCATATGGCCCAAATGGTTTCAAAACTGAATTCTCCAATTTTTCACAAATTCTTCCCAAAAACAGAAGAGGAGGGATCACTTCCCAACTCATACTATGAGGCCAGTATTTCCTGATACCAAATCCAGACAAAGATACCACCAGAAAACTATAAAACAGTATCTTGCGCATATGGTCATAAAAATTCTCAACAGAATACTAAGAAATGAATCTAGCAATAAATAAAAAGAACTAGACACCATGACTAAAGGGGTTTTACCCCAGGAATGCATGGATGTTTAACATTTGAAAAATCAGTGTAATACACCACATCAAAAGGACAAAATACAAAACCTACATGATCCTCTTCACAGATGCAGAAAAAAAGCATTTGGGAAAAATCAACCCACTTGCATGATAAAAACCCTCAACACTCTGGGGAGAGGAAACTTCCTTAACCTGATAAAGGACATCTACAGAAAACTATAGCTTAATATTTCACTTAATGATGAAAGGATATTTAGCATCTAAGATCAAAAAGAAGACCCAGATATCTGTTTCTGTTACTTCAACATGTACTTGAGGTTCTAGCCAGGGCAATTAGGCAAGAAAATAAAAGGCATCCAGACTGGTAAGGAGAAAGCAAAACTGTAGATGACACAATATTGCATATAGAAAATAATAAGGAATCCACTATAAGACTATTAGGACTAATAAATGGCTTGAGCAAAGTTTCAGGATACAAAACCAATAAACAAAATCAACTGTTATTTCTATCCATTTGCAATAAACAGTACAAAAGGAAACAATTCCGTTTACCACAGCATGTGAAATTAGGAGCAAATTTAACGAAAGAGAAGCAGAGTGTATAACCTGAAAGATATAAAAACACCATAGAATGAAAGAGATCTAAATAAATGGGAAACCTCTCACACTTAGAATTAAAAGGCAATATTGTAAATTCTGCAATACTCTTCAAACTCATCTACAGAGTCAATGCAATCCCCATCTGAATCCCCAGTCTGACTTCCTTATAGAAACTGAAAAGCTGCTTGTGAAATGTACATGGAGTTGCAGGGGACCCTACCTGGCCAACCACAACCCAACGTGCAGAGTTGTGTCTGACTCTGCGACCCTTTGAACTGGAACCCACCAGGCTCCTCTCTGTCCATTGGATTTTCCAGGCAAGAATACCAGAGTGGGTTCCTGTTTCCTCCACCAGAGGATCTTTCTGAACCAGGGATCGAACCTGTGTCTCCTGCATTGCAGGCCAATTCTTTACCCTTTGAGCCATCAGGGAAGCTCCAAACGGCTAATGCAATTTTCAAAAAGAAAAAATAAAGTAGGAGGACACACACTTTGAGATTTCAAAATTTACTAGAAAGCAACAATGATCAAGAGAGCGTGGTACTAATATATGGAAATACAGATCAATGAAAGAGATTCAAGAGTTCAGGAATAAAACCACATCTCTATGGGCAACTGACTTTCAACAAGGATACTGTTATTAGCTGAGCCATGGTCCCCAGACCTGGAAAATAAAGTCTTCAGCCCGAGTATCTCAGATTGCGGCTGTCTGGCTCTTTCAAAAGATAACTAAATTAAAATGAGGTTTTAGGGTGAGTCCTAACTCAACATATCGTTTTTGCCTTTTCATACTGTTCATGGGGTTCTCAAGGCAGGAATGCTGAAGTGGCTTGCCATTCCCTTCTCCGGTGGACCATCTTTGGTCAGAACTCTCCACCAAGACCCATCTGTCTTGGGTGGCCCTACACGGCATGGCTCAAAGTTCCATTGAGTTAGACAAGGCTGTGACTCATGTGATCAGTTTGGTTAGTTTTCTGCGATTATGGTTTTCATTCTGTCTGCCCTCTGTTGGATGAGGATAAGAGGCTTGTAGAAGCTTCCTGGTGGGAGGAATTGGCTGTGGGTAAAACTGGGTCTTGCTCTGGTGGACATGGCCATGCTCAGTAAATCTTTAATCCAATTTTCTGCTGATGGGTGGGGCTGTGTTCCCTCCTTATACTTTGGCCTGAGGCCAAACTATGGTAGGGGTAATGATCCAGCTCCTAAAGGACTTATGCCAGCATGTCAGGGCTCCCAGGACTGTTGCAGTCAGTGCCCCTGACCCCACGGCAGGCCACTGCTGACCCACGCCTTCGCTGGAGACTCCTGGACACTCACAGGCAAGTCTGGTTCAGTCTCTTGTGGGGTCACTGCTCCTTTCTCCTGGGTCCTGATGCGCACAAGTTTTTGTTGTGCCCTGCAAGAGTCTGTTTCCTTTGGGGTTCTCAGTCCCTTTTCCAGATCCCCAGGTTAGGTAATCTGTTGTGGGCCCCAGAACTTTCGCAACAGTGCGAGAACTTCTTTGATATAATTATTCTGCAGTCTGTGGGTCATCTGCTCAGCGGCTCTATGGTGGGCTAACGGTGACCTCCTCCAAGAGGACTTAGGCCACACGCCACGCCTCCCAGGTCTGCTGCAGCCAGAGCCGCTGTCCCCGCGGCACGTCACTGCCAACCTGTGCCTCCGCAGGAGACACTCAAAGGCAGGGTCACTGCTCCTTTTCCTCGGTCCTGGGTGCACACAAGGTTTTGTCTGCGCCCTCCAAGTGTCTCCGGCAGGTCTGAGATTTGATTTCAAATGCAATTGCACCCCTCCTACCATCTTGTTGGGGCTTTGCCTCAGCCTGTGGACACGGGGTATTTTTTTTGGTGGGATCCAAAAGACTCTGATGCTGGGAGGGATTGGGGGCAGGAGGAGAAGGGGACAACAGAGGAGGAGATGGCTGGATGGCATCACCCACTCGATGGACAAGAGTTTGGGTGAACTCCAGGAGTTGGTGATGGACAGGGAGGCCTGGCGTGCTGCAATTCATGGGGTCGCAAAGAGTCGGACACGACTGAGCGACTGAACTGAACTGAATATTCTCCTGTTGATGGTTGTTCAGTAGCTAGTTGCTATTTTGATGTTCTTGCAGGAGAAGATATTAAGAAGAGGTGGCAAGAATACAGAGAAGAACTATACAAACAAGATCTTCATGACCCAGAAAACTATGATGGTGTGATCACTCACCTAGAGCCAGACATCTTAGAGAGAGAAGTCAAGTGGGCCTTAGGAAGCATCACTATGAACAAAGCTAGTGGAAGTGATGGAATTCCAGCTGAGCTATTTCAAATCCTAAAAGATGATGCTGTAAATGTGCTGCATTCAATATCCCAGCAAATTTGGAAAACTCAGCAGTGGCCACAGGACTGGAAAAGGTCAGTTTTCATTCCAATCCCAAAGAAGGCAATGCCGAAGAAAGTTCAAACTCCCAAATAATTGCACTCATTTCACATGCTAGCAAAGTACTGCTCAAAGTTCTCTAAGCTAGGCTTCAACAGTACATGAACTGAGAACTTCCAGATGTACAAGCTGGAGTTCGAAAAGGCAGAGGAACCAGAGATCAAATCACCAACATCCGTTGGATCATATAAAAAGCAAGATAATTCCAGAAAAACATCTACTTCTGCTTTATTGACTATGCTAAAGCCATTGACTGTGTGGATCACAATAAACTGTAGAAAATTCTGAAAGAGATGGGAATACCAGACCACCTGACCTGCCTGAGAAATCTGTATGCAGGTCAAAAAGCAACAGTTGGAACCAGACATGGAACAATGGACTGGTTCCAAACTGGGAAAGGAGTACATCAAGGCTGTATATTGTCACCCTGCTTACTTCACTTCTATACAGAATACATCATGTGAAATGCAAGGCTGGATGAAGCACAAGCTGGGAGAAATACCAGTAACTTCAAATATGCAGATGACACCACTCTTATGGCAGAAAGTGAAGAGGAACTAAGGAACCCTTTGATGAAAGTGAAAGAGGAGAGTGAAAAAGCTGGCTTAAAACTCAGCATTCAGAAAAACGAAGATCATGGCATCCGGTCCCATCACTTCATGGCAAATAGATGGGGAAACAGTGGAAACAGTGACAGACTATTTTCTTGGGTTCCAAAATCACAGCAGATGGTGACTGTAACATGAAATTAAAAGACGCTTACTCCTTGGAAGAAAAGCTATGACAAACCTAGACAGTGTATTAAAAGGCAGAGATATTAGTTTGCCGACAAAGGTCTCTCTAGTCAAAGTTACAGTTTTTCCAGTAGTCATGTATGGATAAGAGAGTTGGACCATAAAGAAGGCTGAGCACTGAAGGATTGATGCTTTCAAATTGTGGTGCTGGAGAAGACTCTTGAGAGTCCCCTGGACAGCAAGGAGAGCAAACCAGTCCATCCTAAAGGAAATCAATCCTGAATATTCATTGGAAGGACTGATGCTGAAGCTGTAGCTCCAGTACTTTGGCCACCTCATGAGAAGAGCTGACTCACTGGAAAAGACCCTGATGCTGGGAAAAACTGAAGGCAGGAGAAGGGGATGACAGGGGATGAAATGGTTGGATGGCATCACTGACTCAATGGACATGAGTTTGATCAAGCTTAGGGAGATAGTGAAGGACAGAGAAACCCGGCGTGCCTCAGTCCACAAGGTTGCAAAGAACTGGACAGAACGAAGTGACTGAACAACTAACCCAAGATACTTGGCGTTTTCTAAGAAGAGGGTACTAGGACACAGATATACACAGAGGGAAGACAACTACCTTTAAGCCAAGAAGAGGGGCCTTAGTGAAACCAAGCCACTGACACTATGACCTTGGACTTAAGCCCTCAGGACTGTGAGAAAATAAATTTCTGGTGTTTAAGCCACTTAATTTGTGGTACTTCATCATGGCAGACCTAGCAGACTAATAAAGGTTTTGGTAGCAAGAGTCATTCTAGAGAACACAATCTTAAGGATGAATTTTCTAATTTAATCCTTCTAGATCTAATCCTTCTAAGATTTCTGGAATTGGTTCTCTTATCTGATTAAAGGCACTAATGACTCAATTTTCAGAAGTAAAGAATGCACAAATAGTCTGTGGTACGAGGTGACATGGAGACATTAAAAATATCATCAATGGATACTTCTAATCACATACTTGTAAGAGGCACGGTTCTGGGCAATCATGTATATCATACCTTGGAACATTTTCTGTCAAACGAAGAAATATCATGAAGATTGGCTGCTTGTTCCTAATTTCGCCGAACAAAGTAGGGAAAGACAAAGATAAGCTCAGGAATTCAAATTTCCAGTTCAAATTCCACATAAGTGACTCAAATGCTTTTATGTCTGCCTGAAAGAGATAATTTTCTCCTATATCTGTAAAGCCAACATTGCAGAAAATAAAACTCAGACCCTTGTGCTGTGAGAGACTGAATTACAATGCAGATTAAATTCTGAACCTCACAGAGTGTATACCATTAAAGCTTGAGCATTGATTGGTGTTGAAGGTTAGATTACGTAACATAAAGTGGAAGTTGCTTCAGTCGTGGCCGACACTTTGCAACCCTATGGACTGTAGCCAGCCAGACTCCTCTGTCCATGGAATTCTCCAAGAATACTGGAGTGGGTTGCCATGCCCTCCTCCAGGGGATCTTCCCAACCCAAGGACTGAACCTAAGACTCCTGCCTTACAAGCAGATTCTTTACCATCTGAGCCACCAGGGAAGGAGACTAGATAGTCTCCCCTCAAAATTCACACGGTAAAGCCTCACCCCCAGTGTGACTGCATTCGGAACTTGGGAGGTAATTATACTTAAATGAAGTCATAGGGGAGGTCCCTGATCTGATTGGGCTGATGTCTTTATAAGAAGAAACGGTAGAGCTCTCTCTGCATGTGTGAAGAGGAAAGGCCACCTGAGGCCACAGTGACACGTGGCCACCCGTGAGCCAGGAAGACATCAGCACGCACCAGAAATCAAATTTGCCTTGGTGTCTTGATTTTGGACTTCGGGACTCCAGAACTATGGGAAAATACATTTCTGCAATTTCAGCCACCCGGTCTGTGTTATTTTGTTATGGCAGCCTGAGCAGACGAACACAACTGGGAAGGAATGTGATTCTGAAAGCTGTGATCAAAGATATTCTCACATACTGAGGTATGAGGAAGTCATTCTGGCTCACTCACGAGTTAACTTTAATTTTACGCTGACAAAAACAGCCTGTTTGTGGCCTGTCGAACACACCCTGGACATCTGCTTCAATTATTAAAGAAAAGGGGGCACTGAGCAGAAGGAAAGAACGTCTATGTTAAAAATAAAGATTCAATGCCTCCATTCTTGAGGAACCCACACTGCTCCTCCTTCCAGGACAAGACTCCCTTTCCCAGGTGCCAAGGCCACACTGACTCCCTGGGTGTGTGCATTTGCTTCTTTGGCTGTGCTGGGTCTTAGCTGTGGCATGTGGGATCTAGTTCCCTGACCAGGGATTGAACCTGGGCCCCCTGCATTGACAGCACAGAGTCTTAGTCACCGGACCACCAGGGAAGTCCCCTGATGTGTTTTTCTTTGAAACTCTGAAGGAATGCATCCTTGCCGTGTTTGATGTTCTTTGTTCTGACAAGACATAAAACTGTTGAAACGGTGCTTCTCTGGAGCATTCCTCAGTTATCTGAGAGGCTGTCTTCCAGGCTGTAGTCCTCGTGTGCGTGCGTGTATGCTAAATCGCTTTAGTTGTGTCTGACACTTTGTGACCTTATGGACTGTAGCCCACCAGGCTCCTCTATCTGTGGGATTCTCTAGGCAAGAATACTGGAGTGGGTTGCTATGCCCTCCTCCAGGGGATCTTCCTGACTCAGGGGTTGAAACTAAGTCTCTTTTGTCTCCTGCACTGGCAAGCAGGTTCTTTACCACCAGCGCCACTTGGGAAGCCCATAGTCCTCGGTTTGGCTCAAATAAAACTCCTTCTGTTCCTATTATAGACTGCTTTTTATTTTCACTGAGAGCTGGAGTGGGGATATATGCAGAGATCCAAATGAGGCTGGGAGCAGAGAACCTTTGGTTCTGATGAGTCTTCTCCGCCAGACTATCTAAGATTAACCCTAAGAGAAATCTGTAATGGCCTCCCTTGGGTGACCGCCTTGCAAAATGCTGCAGCCTCACCTCAGTGCTCCGCCCACCTTCCCTTTGCTTCTAGGTCTATAACTGGACTCAAGGCCCGTCAGGCTCCTAAGAGGGAGGTAAAAGTGTGGCCCGTGACGAGGTGCACTCTTCCAAAAGGAACACATACATTTTCCAAATACAGAATCTGGGACTGTGTATGGGAATGGATATTAGAGTATGGGATAATGGGTGGAACAAGTTGAATCAAGCCGAATTTATCTATAGGGGCCCGCTAGGCAGAGGTTCTGAATTGAATGTTGTACTGCAGGGGGATTAAAAAGGGTTCTAACAGTTTGGCTGGCTGAAACCCCAACCAAAAAGCAGCTACAGTAGCTGAAATGCCAGACCTGCCTTGAGATACTATAAAGGAAAGGATCCGAAGGATTAGGGAGACTGGAATGCTAGGGACATTTGCCATTTAAAATCTGCTCACTTGGGACTTCCCTGGTGGTCCAGTGGTTAAGAATCCGCCTTCCATAGGACACGGAAGCAACCTAGATGTCCACTGACAGATGAATGGGTAAAGAAGCCATGGTACATATATACAATGGAGTATTACTCAGCCACTAAAAGGAACACATTTGAGTCAGTGCTAATGAGGTGGGTGAACCTAGAGCTTATTATCCAGAGTGAGGTAAAGTCAGGAACAGAAATATAAATATTGTCTATTAATGCATATACATGGAATCTAGCAAGATGGTACTGATGAGACTATCTGCAAGGCAGCAGTGGAGACGCGGGCATAGAGAGCAGACTTGGGCATGTGGGTGAGGGGCAGGGAAGGAGAGAGTGTGACGAACGGGCAGAGTAGCATGGAAACATACACGACCACATGTAAAATAGACAGCTGGGGGGAATCTGCTGTATGACTCAGGGAACTCAGACCGGGGCTCTGTGACAACCTAGACAGGTGGGATTGGGTAGGAGGGGGTTTCAACAGGGACAGGACATATATGGCTGATCCATGTTGCTGTACGGCAGAAAGCAACACAATACTGGAAAGCAATTATCCTTCAACTAAAAATGAATAAATTAAAAAAAAAAAAGAATCTGCCTTCCAATGCAGGGGACACAGGTTCAAACCCTGGTTGGGGAACCAAGATCCCACATGTCACAGAGATACTGAGTCCATGCATCACAACTAAAACCTAACTCAGCCAAATAAATAAATATTAGAATTTTAAAAAAAGATCTGCTCACTCACCCTGGGTGGATATGATACACCTTTCACTACACCCAAGGACTTTACTCTTTTCTGTAGGTCAGAAATTTTGGTGGGAGCTGCTGCCACTAAATTGGGCAATCTAAGTGAAATAGGAGTCACTGGATCCCGGAGTGGTGGGGGCCAAGGGAAATCCCCACAGTGGACAGAACCTGGAGCAGTGAACCAAGCCGTCCATTCTGTGTGGGAGGAGAAATGGCCAGGTATGCAATTATATACCAGTTTATGAGCTGTAACAAATGGTGTGGCTGGATGGCCAGGCACTTGGAAGGAACATGACTCGGAGCACTGGTAACAGGAAGTCTGCAGAGAGGTACCTGAGCAAACCTCTATGAATGAGCGAAAGCCACAGGGATATTTGTCTCCCCCGGGAACATTCACCATTGATTGACTACAGCAGAGAGATATGTAATCAAAGGAATAGGAGGACCCATTCTGCTGATAGGGCTTCCCTGATAGCTCAGCCGATAAAGAATCCTTCTGCAGTGCAGGAGACCCCAGTTCGATTCCTGGGTTGGGAAGATCCTCCAGAGAAGGGATAGGCTACCCACTCCAGTATTCTTCAGCTTCCCTGGTGGCTCAGCTGGTAAAGAATCTGTCTGCAATGTGTGAGACCCTGGGTTGGGAAGATCCCCTGGAGAAAGGAAAGGCTGCCCATTCAAGTATTCTGGCCTGGAGAATTCCATGGACTGTATAGTCCATGGGGTCGCAAAGAGCCAGACATGACTAAGCAACTTTCACATTCTGTGGATACCTGTCAGCTTCCTTCCCCTGTCAACCCTGTCATCACCAAGTGGACTCATGAGCAAAGTGGTCACGGTGGCAGGGCCGTGGGTTATGTACAGGCTCAGCAACATGGACATCTACTCACCAGGTCAACCTGGCTACAGCCACTTCTAAGTGTCCAATTTGTCAGAGTGTCCAATCTGTGTCCAATTAAAGACCAACAGTGAGTCCCTGATGAACAGGGCACCATTCCGCAGAATGATCAACCAGCTACCTACCTCGCAGTCAGTTAATTACTCTGGACAGCTTCCACCATGGAAGGGCAATGTTTTGTTCTTGTTGGAATGGACGTTTACTCTGAATACAGACTTATGTTCCCTGAACACAATGTTTCTACCAAGACTGCCATCTGTGGACTTACAGAATGCCTCATCCATGGTCATGGTACTCCACACACACTGCTTCTGATCAAGGAGCTCACTTCTCAGCAAGTGAAGTAAACACATAGGCTTGTTGCTGTTTTCAGTCGCTCAGTCGTGTCCGACTATTTGCCACTCCATTCACTGCAGCACACCAGGCTTCTCTGTCCTTCACTATCTCCAGGGGTTTGCTCAAGTTCATGTCCCTTGAGTTGGTGATTGCTATCCAACTATCTCATCCCCTGCCGCCCTTTTCTCCTTTTGCCTTTAATCTCCTGGCATCAGGGTGTTTTCCAGTGAGTCTTTTGGTCTTCTCCAAATGCATGGGTTTGTAATCATAGAGTTCAGTGCTCTGACCAGGTTCCCCACCATCCTGAAGCAGTTGGCTAGATAGATGCTGGAATGGCCTTTGGAAGACTCAGTTACAGCATCAGCTAGGTAGCAGTACCACGTAGGGGTCAGGCAAAGGTCTCTAGACAGCCACACATGTTCTGAATCTGAATGCTTGCTGTTTCTCCAACAGCCAGGATTCACGGCTCCACAGTCAAGGGCTGGAGATGGGAGCGGCACCACTGTTACTCCTAGTGACTCACCCGCAACATTTTGCTTCCTGTCCCTAAAACCTTATGCTCTGCTAGGTCTTAGTTTCAAAGGAAGGAGGAGTCCATTAAACTGTTAAGCCTGCCACTCGGCCACTTTGGGCTCTTCACGCCTCCGGATTAACAGGTAAAGAATGAAGTTTTGTGCTGACTGGGGTGATTGAACCTGACTATCTGGGAGAAAGTGGATTGTTTGTCCACAATGGAAGTTAGGAAGAGGGTATCTGGAATAAAGGAGAACCTCTAGGGCACCTCTTAGTCGTATTACTGTGCCCTGTAATGAAAGCTGATGGAGAACTACTAGCAGGCAATTCAGGCAGGACTTCTAAAGGCCTGGATCCTTCAGGAAGGAAGGTGTGAGTCGCTGCACCCAACTAACAAAGGCCAAGAGCCACGGCCATACGAGGCACTTGCTGACGGCAAAAGGCATATGCAGTGGCTACTGGAAGAAGCTAGTTATAAACACCAGCTGTGACCATGTGATCAGTTACAAAAATAAGGACAGTAACGGCCATGAGTAATTACTCCTTCCTTATTTTGCTAAGTGTGTGTCCATGTGTATGTTTGTGTGTATATACATTTGTGTGTATACACACACATATATATATAATATACATGTATATATATACATAGATATATGTGTGTTGGTATGTGTGTGTGTGTACCGGCTAACATGAAAAAAGCCGACTCGTTGGAAAAGACTCTGATGCTAGGAAAGATTGAAGGCAGAAGGAGAAAGGGACAACAGAGACTGAGATGGCTGGATGGCATCACTGACTCAATGGACGTGAGCTTGAGCAAACTCTGGGAGACAGTGGAGGACAGGGAAGCCTAGCGTGCTGCACGCAGTCCATGAGGTGGCAAAGAGTTGGACATGACTGAGCAACTGAACAACAGTATGTTTTTGTGTGTGTGTGTGTGTGTGTGTATATATGTCACAACTATCTGTGTTTTCTCTTTTGTTATTCCTTTATCACATAAGATATTCTGGCTTTTAAGTGTTGTTAACTGCATCATAGTTGTGTTTTTTTTTTTTTTTTTTTGCATCATAGTATTTAAGTTACAGGATTTCAAGGAGAAGAGTGAATATCACCCAAGAATTTTGCATCCTCTTCTGGTGAAACAGTACATTTTTGATTGTATGCAGAGTGACTGTTAGCATGTTAGGTATTGGCTTTATTCAGAGATCAAGTATGGTTTAAGGAGATGTGTCTGGGCACCAAGTTGATAAGGGTTGCATTTGTGATGGTTAATTGTATGCATCAACTGAGCTAGGCCAAGGTACTCAGATTTCATGAAATATCTGAATGTTGCTGTAAAGATATTTTTTAGATGAGATTAATATTTAAATCAGTTGACTCTGAGTAAAGCAGATTACCTTCTACAGTGTGGGAGGGATTCATCCAATGAGTTGAAGCCCTGAAGAGAACAGACTGAGGTCCTCCACGAAGAGGGAGTTCTGCCTCCAGTCTGCCTGGGGACCCGAGCGGCCACATCAACGCTCCTTTGAGTCTCAAGTCTGCAGGCCTGCCCTGAAGATTTGGGCTTGCCAGCCCCCAAACTGCATGTGCCGATTCCTTAAATCTCTCTCTCCCTTTCTCTCTCACCACCTTGTCTGTCTATATACTACAGATAGACATAAGTAGACACACACACATCTTATTGGTTTGGATTTCTGAAGAACCTTGATTAATACAGACATCAAGATCACTCAATGGGAAAAGGAGAGTCTTTTCAACAAATGGTGCTGAAATGACACATAGCCACGTGCTAAAGAATGAAACTGTGCCTCACCTCACACACAAATTTACTCATACTGGATTGAAGCCTTCAGTGTAAGAGCTAAAACCATGGAATTCTCACAAGAAAACAAAGGATCACATCCATTACTGAGTGGGGTCATTCCAGGGACGCAATCACTGTTTACTGTGTGCAAATCAATTAACAAATCATTAACAAAATGAAGGATCAAAATCATATGTGCAGAAAAAGCATTTGACAAAATTCAACATCTGTTTATGAAAACACTCTCAACAAAGTGGGTAGAGAGGAAATATCCCTCAACATAATAAAGGCCATCTATGACAAGGCTGGGCTTCCCAGGTGGCGCTAGTGGGAAAGAATCTGCCTGCCAACGCGGGAGACAGAAGAGATCCTTGGGTGAGCAAGATCCCCTGGAGGAGGAAATGGCAACCCACTCCAGTATTCTTGCCGGGAAATCCCATGGACAGAGGAGCGTGGTGGGCTACAGCCCACGGGGTTGCAAAGAATCAGACTCGACCGAGCCCAATGACAAGGCCACAACTACCATCATACTCAGTGGTGAAAAGCTGAAAGCTTTCCCCCTAAGGTGAGCAAGGAGATAAAGACGCCTTTGCTCACCACTTTTTTCCAACATGGTATTAGAAGTCCTAGCCAGGACAATTAGGCAAGAAAAAGAAATAAAAGGTATCCAAATCAAAAAGGAAGAAGTAAAACCATTACTGTTGGCAGATGATATACATAGAAAATCCAAAAGATCCCACCAAAGAAGTATTAAAATAATAACTAAATTCAGTAAAGTTGCAGGATACAGAATAAATAAAAATCATTGCATTTCGACACCTCAATAACTATCAGAAAGATAAATTAAGGAAATAATCCCATTTAAAACTGCAACCAAAAAAAAAAAATACTTAGGAATAAATTTAACCAAGGAAGTGAAAGACCTATACACTGAAAACTATTAAGACATTGATGAGGGAAATCAAAGATACAAATAAAATGGAAAGATATTTCATATTCATGGATTGGAAGATTTAATATTGTTTAAATGTCCAAACTACCCAAAGCAATTAACAGACTGAATGGAACCCCTGTCAAAATTCCAAAGGCACTTTCCACAGAAATAGGAAAGTTTCTAAAATTTATATGAAACTAGGAAGATCATGAATAGTTAAAGCAATCTTGAGAAAGAACAACAGAGCTGGAGGCATGATGCTTCCAGATTTCAAACTATATGACAATGCTGTAGTAATCAAAATAGAATGGTATTGAATAAAAACATCACATACGTCAATGCAACAGAACAGAGTCCAGAAATAAACCCACGCATATATGGTCAATTATTTTATGACAAAGGAGCCAAAACTACGCAACGAGGAAAGGACAGCCTCTTCAATAAATGGCATCGGGAAAACTGAACAGCTACATGCAAAAGAATTAAACTAAACTCCTATCTTATACCATCCACACAAATTAACTCAGAATAGATTTGGTTGAATGTAACACCTGAAAACAAAAAGATTCTCAGAAGAAAATGTTGCCATGTATGGTTCTTGACGTCAATCTTGGCCATGATTTTCTAGATCTGATACCAAAAGCAAAAGCAACAAAAAGTAAAATTCAGGCTAAAAAAGGTTTGGCACAGTAAAGAAAATCAACAAGATGAAAGGCAGCCTATAGAATGGGAGAAAATACTTGCTAATGATATATCTGATAATGGGGTTAAAACCCTATACATACCTATATATATGTATACACATATATATACACTCACACAACTTACAGGAAAAAGCAACAGGTAATCCAATTTTAAAAATGGGCAAAGGACTTGAACAGACATTTTTCCAAAGAAGATATATGAATAGCCAACAGGTACATGAAAAGATGGTCAACATCACTATCATCATTAGGGAAAAGGAAATAAAAAACCCAAGTGATCACATCACACCTGTTAGAATGGTGAAACTTAGAAAGATGAGAGATAACAAACGGTGGCAAAGATGTGAAGAAAAGGACCCTCGTACACAGTTCGTGGGACTGTAACCTGGTAGAGCCACTGTGCAAAACAGTACGGAGGTTCCAACAAAATATAGATGAAGCAAATGATGCAGCAATCCCACTTCCGGCTATGCATCCAAAAGAATCAAAAGCAGGGTCTTACAGAGATACCTGTACACCCACATTCACAGCGGCATTATTCACAACAGCGAAAACATGGAAGCAACCCAAGTGTCCAGCCACTGACGAATGGATAAGCAAAAGTCAACACGCACCAACAGGAGTATTATTCAGCTTTAAAAAAGGAAAGATATTCTGTAATATGCCATAACATGGATGAATCTTAAGGACATGATGCTGAGTGAAATAAGTGGGTTACAAAAAGACAAATACTGTCTGATTCCACTTAGAGTAGTCAAAATAAGAAAGACAGAAAATAGAATAAGGTTTGCCAGGGGCTAGAGCAGGGGAGAATGGAAAGTTACAGGTATTGTCAGATTTACAAGATGAAAAGAGTTACGGGGATGGATGGTGGCCCAACAAAGCGAATGTACTTAACACTATTGAACTGGACACTTAAAAATGTTAAGCCGGTAACTTTTATGTTATGTGTATTTTAACACAAACATTTAATTATGACATTAACACATGCTCCTTATAACAAGTTAATCACAAAGACATTAACAAATAGCCACTCCCCCCGCTCCTTAAAGTTGTACGAATTATTTAAAACTCCTATCAAATTACAGAGATGCCATTAGATTACACAGCTGAGCCAGGATTTTCTGAGAAAGGGAGAAAATTTCTTTATCAGAATGAACAACATAATTAAAGTACTGCTTCTGTCTAGGAAGCAATGCACAAAGCAATTACTTTTCATGCAGAAAAAGAAAAAGAAAAAAATTGTAAATAAATAGCTAAGTCTCCGGAGAAGGCAATGGCAAACCACTCCAGTACTCTTGCCTGGAAAATCCCATGCACGGAGGAGCCTGGTAGGCTGCAGTACCTGGGGTCGCTAAGAGTCAGACACTACTTCACTTTCATGCATTGGAGACAAAAATGGCAACCCACTCCAGTGTTCTTGCCTGGAGAATCCCAGGGACGGGGGAGCCTGGTGGGCTGCCGTCTGTGGGGTCACACAGAGTCAGACACGACTGAAGCGACTTAGCAGCAGCAGCAGTTAAGTCTCAGGTAAGAGTGAAACCCAAGGGTTGGTCTGGATGGACAGGGGATGGAGGGTTACTGTTTAGTGGTTAATAGACAGTCTGTGTGTTTGCTTCCTGAAATTTATGGCCAACTCGATGGAGACATGGGGGAAACAATTCTTATTAAAATAATGGCAGGCAGGGGCAGGGGTCGGGGCAGTGGCAACAGATGAGGCGGAGACAGTGTGGGAGACTCCTTTATGGACCTTTTTACACCCCATCACCCGAACTTCAAAATTACCCTGTAAAGTCATACAGGAAACTCATTCTGATTTTATGGAGTGAGAGGATTTCTAGGAAGGGCCTTGTCCAGCTCATCCAACCCTGTGAAGCCTTCCACTCCCGCAACCTGGGCACCATCCAGTTGACCTGACACCCTGCCTCACAAGGGAGCAAGGATGCTCAGTCAGCTCGTTCCCAACGGAATAAAATGGGCTTGAGCCAATGAACTGCGGATATATCAATGACAATGAACCAACACAGCAGCTAACTGACCCCCAAACAGAAATTCCTGACATATTTATGGCCCAGGAGGTATCAATGTCCTCAGGGACAAATGTCAGAAAAGCATTTGTCCAATGTATTTCCTAGTGTGAAAGATTATGCTTATCTAATAATTTTAAAGATCGCCTCTTTGTCTTTCCAGAATAGTTGGGATCAATATGAAAAAAAAAAAAAAATCCCAGCCGCACAGAACAGGGGCCTTTTAAACAGAGGTGGACATAAATACATATTTTATCTATTTTCCAACTGATTTCATGATATAGGCAATTAGGAATTATGAATTTCTGGTGCACAAGAAAACCACATAAACTCGAAATTTTAGTTCTTCTTCAGTCTCCCATTTTCCCTTCCATCATCCTGAATTGGGCACTTCTTTTTAGGGATCCCCTAGTCGACTTGGCTGGCTTCCCTGGGTGGCTCAGTGGTATAATATCCGCCTGCCAAAGCAGTAGACCCGGGTTCCATCCCTGGGTCAGAAAGATCCCAGAAAGAGGAGGAAACATGCAACCAACTCCAGTATTCTTGGGAATTTCCATGGACAGAGGAACCTGGCAGGGTCACAATCTCACCCCGTCACCCGCTCAAGTACCACAGAACTCGGCTGCAATTCCACACTTCACCGGCAGATGCCGCAGCCCCAACGCTTGACAGAGTCAACTTTCACATGCAAACCAACCAGCAGCCATTTAGCGCCTACTGTATACTCGCCACCAATTATGCTAGGCGCTTTCAGGTCAATACTGCACCGGTGGGCTCACCTGGGAAACTCTTGAGGATTCGACTAGTTTAACTGTGTACAATGTTTTGAACAATGATCGTAGTGTGAAATTATTACCGGCCCAAGGTGAGGTGGCAGAGACCCGCCCGATCCACCGCAGCTGTCTCAGCAGGGAAGTGTGGGTCTGGGCCCAGGGCTGGCTTTCCATCCAGTTGGGGCACTGTGCTCTTTCCTGTCGCCTACCACCAAGCTGCCGCTACGTCCTCCAAGTAGGAATCCGGAATCTGGCTTCACTCTTGGCAAAGCGGCGGTGGTGTTGGGGTTGGAGGGAGGGGGTGTCCCAGTTGGGGCGGGTCCAGGTCGGGGCGGCCACAACACGCGTTTTTCTGCGATAACTTCTAAAAGGCTAGCAGCCTGGGAGGTGGCACTGTGGGGCGCAAGAGGTCGCGCTCCTACGGCTTAAACTCAACACCAACTTTCCTCCTCTGACTTCCGGGCCTGCGCCCCACCTGCCCACGAGGTCGACCCCAGCACCTGAGGCTGGCGGGCTTGGGCCTGTCGCCACGGAGCCGAGCGGGGCCTCGGCGGCACCTGGGAGGCTCCGCGCGGCCGATGCGCTGCACCTGCTTGGGGGCCGCCAGCCTGGCGGTGGTGGGCTCCGCTGGGCCTCCAGCGTGTGGTGTGCCCGAATCGACATGGGTGGGCAGCGCACCCCGCTCCCCCTCGGTCTCCCACGCGCGCACCCGGGGAGGCAGAGGCTGGGACCCACGTTCTTTTGCGCTCAGGCCCGCACCGAGCGCCGGGGCCGGGTGGCCGACGCACGGGCTCAGCTAGGAGCCACGTGTTGGGGCCCCAAGCCCGCCGAGGTAGCGCTCTCTGCATCTGCACGCGGCGGCAGCCCCACGTGCGGGCGGCCGGGACGCCCCCTCCCCCTGCACACGTGAGGGCCGCTGCCCCCTCCTGGCGCCGCCGCGCCCGCGCCGGGACTCCCGGCACCAGCACCGCGAGGCGGCGCGCCGATCGCCCTGGGCCGCCAAGGGGCGGGGCTGCCGCCCGCATTGTTCCTCCCCGAGCGGCGGGCCCTCCCCTTCCCCCAGCCCCGGGCGGGGCGCGGGGCCGCCGAAGCCGCGGAACGTGGGCTCGCGCCCCGCCTTTGTCTCCCGGGCGCGAGCCGCCGCAACCCCGCGCCGGTTGCTCGCTGCCAGAGCCGCTTTGTGCCTCGGCGCGGGGGACGGGGACGCGGGGCGCGGAGCCGGCGGGCGCAGCCTCAGCATGGACGTGACGGTCTCGGAGCTCATGGAGCTCTTCCTGCAGAGCCCGTTGGTGACCTGGGTGAGTGTGCCTGGCTCCCCGCCCCATTGTTGGGGCACCGGCTCCTCTCCCGCCCGCTGGCGATCGCAGTTAAACCCGACCCAGCCGGGGCCCCGGGTAGCCCTTGGACCCAGAGGATTCATCAAGTGCCCTCCGTCCCCCACCCCCAGCCAGGGTCGCGGTCAGTGTCCCGGGGTCTGGGGTTATTTCCAACTCTGGAGACGGCGCGCCGGGTGCAGGACCCCGCCTTGCTCTCGGCCGGGCGGGGGTGCTGAGCGGGTACACCTGTTCCCGCCAGGGCGTTGGGCCGCCGGCCCTGGAGCGACAGGGTCCTAGTGGTCACCCTGGGCGCATGGCTTGACCTCTTGGAAAAAGGACCCACTCCCCTAAGATATCCTCGTGTAGTTTCTGAACCCCTGAGACCAACGGGTGGAGGGCAGTGGAGATTAGGGGGTTTCGAGTAAGAACATGTACAGGCTAGGGTGGGCGCTGTGATTTCCAATAGATCTGAGACGTGAGAAATGTATTGAAAAGTCCCCTTTAGTTTATTTTCTTTCCGCTCTGAGACGCCGCAGAAAAGTGGCGAGGAAGTTTTCTTTCTGCTGTCTCGCTTCCGTTGCCTGCCACGGGGAGGGGGACCGAGGCCCGGGAGAAGGGTGCTGTGGAAGGGTGGGTGGCCGTGGGTGACTCCCTTTTGCCCCCAGGGCCTCTCTGCCCACCTGGAGAGCTTTAGACTGAGCGCGTAGGGGTGACTTTTACTGCCTTACTCTCTGCGTTCCCCTCCCCGCAGGTGAAAACTTTTGGCCCATTCGGAAGCGGCAACCAGGACAACCTGACCATGTACATGGATTTAGCGGATGGCATCTTTCTGAACCAAATCATGTTGCAAATGTGAGTTACCTTCCGGGAGAAAGGAAGGAATGATGCCTCGGAAAGTCGAATTTAAGTTTGTAGAAATAGAATGTGAAGTTGCAATGTTCTCTGCATGTGGGCAGAGAACTGGTATTTCGGTATTAATGGTGTCTTTTCCTGGTTTGTTGGGTGTGAAGAACTCCAGGACAGTAGTTTGGTCGGTATTAATGGTGTCTTTTCCTGGTTTGTTGGGTGTGAAGAACTCCAGGACAGTAGTTTGGTCAGATGTTTGGTGAAAGGAATTTGAAATTGAGTGACTGTCATCCACATGTTGCAATTGACTTGGAACTCAGGGACTTACATGTTATATGACAATGACACAGAAAAAAAAAGAAAAACAACCTTTCTTTTGGGGGGCAAGGAGCTGTAACGAACGGAGAGTGTTTGGTTACAGGAAGTGTCGGGTGGGACCAGAGCATCCGTGAGTGACTATAAAGTTTCATTCAAGGTCAGGATGCCTGTGTTTCTGCCTCCCTTTAATCTTGTGTTTCCAGTTGCCCCAGAGCAAGTGCAATTGGTTAAGTTCCTTCCTATAAATTGGATTGAAAAGTCACTGTGTTGGGAGAGGCCTGGGGAGCCAGAATGCTTTGGTGCTCTTTGTCTTGAGGCTTGGGTTTAAACAGAGTTTTGGTGGAGGTTACACCTGCTAGCATGTTTGACCACATCCTTTCCTGTTGCTGCATTCTGCAGCGCCTGTTTGATTGACAGCCTGCCACATGTAGGTGTTGGCTCCTGCCACTGCGTTCTGTTTTTAACTCAGAAAGTGCAGGGAACATATTGGAACTGAGTGTCTGTATGATTCATAGGCACTTGGAGCCAATGTTCTCCGTGGATCAGGCCCTTGTGCTCACCTACTCACCTGCAGCTAAGCAAGTTGTCATCTTGAGCCAGGAACTCATTAGCTGATGAGAATCAGCTGCATTTGTGGCCCCCTGTGGGAGGAGGAAGGGTCAGCTTTGGTATATTCCGAAAGAGGTTTAAATAGATCTACCTACAAAGATCTATTTTAAACAATTTCCTGAGGTCATTGCTCCTGTAGCGTAATAAGTTACTTGATGTCATGCTGTGGCAGAGACATCTCAGTTTTAATGTTTTTTAAGACACTACCAATGTTACCTGTCTTGAGTTTGATTAGATTCTAAAATGACGAATCTCTTGTCAGCTTGGCAGCACTTCTCAGTTCACAAGAAGGAGTTTTCCTGGGGTTGTCTCATGGCACATTCAAGTTCTGGCAACTATTTCCCCTCTTCGTCCTGTTAGACCCCCCAAAATTGCTGGATTCCAGTTGGTGCAACAACCAGTGAAATTTCAACCTGTCCTGTTTAATTAAAAAAACCAGCAGTATCCCCGGCTTTTTCATTCAGAGTTTTACACCCAGGCGAGGGGAGAACAAAAGCCCTGGGACTGTTTCTCTTTCTTCCCTGACCTTTGGAATTCCTGAAGCGTTTACCACTTGCTTGTAAATCAGGAAAGCCTGTTGGACCATTCCTTTGAGAAATGCCAGCTCATCACTTGTTCACACTTAGCCCCGAAGCTAAATGCAGTGTGAAGGGCTTCTCCCTTCCCCTTGACAATTTTCAGTGTTACTTTCTCCTCTGTGATGTGCCAAGGTAATGGTCCTGCAAGTGAGAACTGATATGTTTGCAGCTTCTCAGGCCTCAAGCAATGGTTCTGGGTCCTCTGGCCAGAGTTAGGCACCAAGAAAGAGAGCAGTGGGGAAGCTGGGTGGCTTTCTAGAAGGACATAAGGAGGGAGGTGCCACTTGCATGCTGTTTACTGAGTGAGTGAGCAAAATAACCCTGCTCCAGGTGACAAATCAGCATTGTTTGCTCTTGGAAGTAGGTAGGGGTTGATCGGAAAGGGGGCACAAGGGAACTTCTTTTCTTTAGTACTTATTCATTTATTTGGCTGGCTGGTCCAGGTCTTGGTTGTGGCATGTGAGATCTAGTTCCCTGACCCCGGGGTCGAACCCGAGCCCCCTGCATTGGGAGCATGGAGTCTTAGCCACTGGACCACCAGGGAGGTCCACAGGGGAACGTCTAAGGGCGGTAGAAATGGTCCATGTATTGACTGGAGTATATTTCAGTTTTCAAAACTCATCAAGCTGTGACTTAAGATACATGCATTTCACCCTGTGTAAAAAGGACCTCAATTTAAAAAGAAAGTTTTAGTCCTAGTGTCAAAAGCCTGTGTAACCTGCTTGTGTAACCTTCAAACCCTAGGTCTCATGCAAGCCCTGTGCTGCTGGGCACATCACTACCATGTCAGTTTCCTCATCTGTAAAATGGGCAGGAAAAGTACCTCCCTTAAGAGATGGTTGTGAGGATGAAGTGAGTGCTGTATTAGCAGTTAACACAGTGCCTGCCACTTAGTAAGTGTTGGTGTCAGTTATGTAGTTACGTGTCTCCCTTCTTAGTCCAGAAAGGATTTGCATCGCTGCTGAAAAGTTTTTTTTTTTTACAGTCTACTTTCCCACTATGTTCTTAGGCTCTTAATAATTCTTAAGTCTTAGCCCTCTCCTAACGAGACGGAGGGAAAACTGGACTGTGGGAGCCACATCCTAGCCCACATCTAACACTGTACTTAAGCCAAGCCTGTTTTCACTTCTGCCAAGTGTCAGGCTAACTAGTGGGTAAGCGATAAGGCTGTTGTGCCTTATCTCCCATGCTGCTGGCCCCTACTGTGTGCAGTTCGCCTCTTTTGATAAATTCTCTCCAGGTTGGTAGGAGCTGAGAAAATTGCAGAGAGCAGTGTGCTAATGTGTTGCCAGAGCTCAGACAAGAGGGGTGTTACCTAACACTTGAGAGCCATATGGAGGCTGGCTGGGGGTCATGTGACTGCACCTGGGCATTGTCTCTGGGAACGGAAGAAGGCTGGAGTGGTAGTCTCTCGCCAGGCCTCTCGGTGACATGAGTGCCTGAAAGCAGGAAAGCCCTGTGGGCTCAGCTTTCAGGGGAGGCCCAGGTCCAGGAGAATTCCTGAATGAAGTGAGGCACTGAGTGGTGTGGATGGAGCGGCTTGGGAAAACTTGCTGAATAGCTCCTCTGTGGATGCACTTTCCCGGGGTACCTACTGGTCCCCAAGGGGAAAACAAGATGTCTAATTCACTGTGGACATGCTTTTCACAGTCTCATAGGAAAATTAAGAGCTCTGACTCCAGGGACTTCCCTGGTGGTCCAGTTGAGACTTTGCCTTCCAATGCAGGGAGTGCAGGTTCGATTCTTGGTCAGGGAGCTGAGGTCCCACATGTCTTACAGCCAAAAAGCCAAAACCTAAAACAGATGCAATATTGTAACACATTCAATAAAGACTTTAAAGTGAAAGTCACTCAGTCCTGTCTGACTCTTTACGACCCAATGGACTATACAGTCCATGGAATTCTCCAGGCCAGAATACTGGAGTGGGTTCCCTTTCACTTCTCCAGGGGATCTTCCCAACCCAGGGATTGAACCTAGGTCTCCACATTGGAGGCAGATTCTGTATCAGCTGAGTCACAAGGGAAACCCAAGAATACTGGAGTGGGTAGCCTATCTTCCCGGTCCAGGAATTGAACCAGGGTCTCCTGCATTGCAGGCAGGTTCTTTACCAACTGAGCTATCAGGGAAGCCCGAAAGAAAATACTCAAAAAAAAAAAAAAAAAAAGAGAGCTCTGACTCTAGCATCAGGCAGACAAATTCAAGTCTTCCCTCTGCTATACTGGTTCTGTTACGTTGGGCCAATTACTTAAACTCTCTAAGCCTCAATTTCCTGATCTGTAATAAGCGGGATGGTATTTTATAGATTTGGGGAAGATTAAATATGATTATGCATGTATAGGAAATGCCCAACAAATGTCAATCATGTCAGTCATCATTATTGTTAGCGAGGCCTGAAGCTGGCTTTATGTGTGTGGACACATGCCTGTGCTGGTGTGCATCTGTCCACATGAGAGTGGACACCTGAGTTGATGCAGTGGCTGTTGAGTGCAGTTGGAAACTGGGACTGAAAGCTTGTACCTGGGCAAGGCCTACGTTAAATCCAATACTATTTGCTTTGTTCAGACTCCTTTCTAACCCCTTGTGCTAGCTGCAGAATTATGAATAATATATTCATTATTCAGAAGTTGGAAATATCTGCAGGCCAATGGAAGAGTTTCTTAAGCTTCTAAAAAGCATTTGGAGTATTGTATATTAATACATATATATGGAATCTAGAAAAATGGTTCTGATGACCCTATATGTGGGGCAGCATAGAGACGCAGACATAGATAATGGACTTGTGGACACAGCGGGAGCCGGGTGGGGCGGGGAGGAGAGAGTGCAATGAATTGAGAGAGCAGCATTAAAACATACACATTACCTTGTGTAAGGGAAGGAAAGTTTGGGACGAATTGAGAGTATAGCATTGACACATATACATTACCATATGTAAAAGAGATAGCCAGTGGGAATTTACTGTATGAAATCAGCCTGGTGCTCTGGGACAACCTAGAGGGGTGGGATGGGATAGGAGGTGGGAGGGAGGTTCATGAGGGAGGGGACATATGCGTACCTACGGCTGATTCATGATGCTGTATGGCAGAAACCAACACATCATTGTAAAGCAATTATCCTCCAATTAAAAATAAGTATATCTTTTAAAAAGTGCTTTTCTCGGGAGAAAAAAATAAAAAGCATTTGAACATAAGTTTTTTCCTTAGAGTGCCAGAAGAGGAGTTATGTTCCCATTTTGCAGATGTTAAAGCTGAGGATAAAGGGGCAGATACTTGTTAGTTGAATGAGTTTGTGTTGGTGCTAAAGTCTTGGAGCAAAAAGAGTTTTTACTCATGAACTTAAGTGATATTCTTTGATGGCTGCAGCATGTGACACTCTTCATGGGGCCTTGAGTCTGTAAAAGTTAAATGAAAAAATTCATGTTCGTTGTAGGAAGGTAGAAACACATAGATGCATGTGTATGCTCAGTCACGTCTGACTCTTGGCAACCTCATGGGCTGTAGCCCACCAGCCTCCTCTGTCCATGGGACTACTGGAGTGGATTGCCATTTCCTCCTTCAGGAGAAACATATAGATGAGCAAAACAAACACTGCCTATAATTTTACCATGTCAAGGTAGTAGTATTAATATTCTGGTGCCTCCCAGATGTCATCTGTGGTATATACATATATCTTCCTAATGTATTTTTATATAATGTTGGGCTCAACCTATGATAGATTATCAGTATCTCTATCATCTGTATCAAACATAATTTCTTCTTTATTTTTAAAACATTTTGGCCACACCACATGGCATGTGGGATCCTGGTTCCCCGACCAGGGATTGGACCTATACACCCTGCATTGGAAGCATGGAGTCCTAACCACTGGACTGCCGGGGAAATCCCCAAACATGGTTTCTTGATTCGGGTTTTTTTTTTTTCTGGATTCAATTTTAAATCTAGGAGTCATTGGAATATGATGGAAAGTTCAGGGCTGACCTTTTCTCAAAGGAGGGAGACAAGGTTGCTATAAGTCTAAATTATAGTTCTCTTTGAAATTTTAGGGAGAGTGATTTTTTTTTCCCCCAAGAAGAAAGCCCTCAGGGCCCTGCACTTTGGCCTTGTTTGTCTCCGAGTTTGGACAAGCTCCTAGACACTTTCTTGCACCCCTGTCTCTCTCCTATCTTCTGTGCGCCCCACACATCCCGGTGTGGGACTGGCAGCCTTTTGTGTTCTAGGACTGTCATGTAAAGAAGATCCTTGTTGCTTTTGATGGCTTTCAGGGAGACAGTCTTGCAGTAGTTCTGTGATCTTCCTGGGATCAAGAACCACGTTGGCCAGTACAGCCCTGGCCTTCCTGGAATGGTAGGCTTTTAGGGCCGGAAGAGTCCTGTGGTCACCTGGCAGATGAGCCCAATGGAGCCTAGAGAACTTTGACCCATCCTGGGCCCATTTCCAGACCAGAGTCAGTGGCTTCTGACCCATTTCCTGCTCCAGGACGGGAGGGGGTTATGCAATGCTAGGCCAAGTAGGGATAGGCCTTCCTTAACCAGAGTTGACTGCTGTTCAATTTATTCTCTAATCTCTCTTTACCTTGAAAGCCATAGTTAAAGGAAGGAGTGCTAAGATAATGATCATGATAATTAGTCTAATTATTCATGTACTAAATGTGAGCATATTTTGGAATGTTGCTTCCATTAGCTGTTGCTTCCTAGAACTGGAGGCTAAGAGCGGGGATGGTCAGAGGCTCCCCCGTCACCTGATGGCTTCCCAGGCCCAGACCTCAGGTGTGTGTTTTGCCTTTGCTCGTGCAGTGAACATCCACGTGTTTGCTAAGGTCCTCTGGCTCCTGGTACTCTTCAGGTGGTCCCGTCTGACTTAATGGAAACTGGGACCTGCATCTTCTCTTAAGTTCTATGTTTTTAAAAAATATGCATTTATTAATGGTGCTGGGTCTTAGTTGTGATGCGTAGGCTTCTCATTGCAGTAGCTTCTCTTGTTTCGGCTCCTGGGCCCTAGGGCACAGGCTCAGTAGCTGTGGCGCCTGGGTTTAATTGCCCTGCGGTGTGTGGGATCTTCCCTAGGGATCGAACCGTGTCTCCTGCACTGACAGGCGGATTCTTTACCGCTGAGCCACCTGGGAAGCCCTAAGTTCTCCTGTTGTAAGCAGCACATTCATCACTTTGTGAAATTGCCTCTCATCTCTTCAGGTCTCTGTAGTAAAGGGAGGAGAATTGCACCCGTAAGATAAATTATTTTGTCATGTTAGGTATACTTCTTTAGCTAAAATGCCTTTGTGGTTTAAATTCTGAATACCTCCTCTATGGCTAAATTAATTTCCATGCAACTGTTAACCTTTATTTTCTCAGTAATGAATGGCTCCAGAAGAGACATGTAAATGGCTTAGCAGGACTCTCTACTATATGAGGACAGTAAGAAGCTTTGTCCCAGGAAAAAAGTTGGGACAGTTGAAAAGAGGTCTTCTGGTTGCCCCAACATGCTCATATGACTGTTTTAGGGGAGGCAGGATGATTGAATAAAATCCATGGCTGATTATGGCAGCGTGATTCATGAAGGGGTTTGCACACACGCAGTACAGTGTCAGGACTCATAGAGTTTATATCAAATATTTACTTAATGGTTGAATTTTAAACAGCTTGTGTTATTAAGAAATTATGCCTGCAGTGATATTTGAAATAATTTCAGTTTGTAGATTTTTTTTTCTATTGGTTAATCTTGTATAAATTTTTGGCTTTGAAAGAGCCAAATGGCATTGCAATTGATTTGCTTTACTCCCCCAAATTCCCCTTCCTGTGCTCACACTATCATCATCGAGGGGCATGAGTACGAAGGAAGGAGGAAGAGACCTGTTTCTCTTCCGTCACACCAGCCCCCAGGAGGCTCAGCACCCTCATCACGGGGCTCGGATGACAGATGAAACCATGAACACAGTCCTCATTTGAATGAGACATCCTTCATGGTGTCTTGGGACAGTCGAATGGGCGGGAGGACTTTGTTAGGAAAAGAAAGCAGTGTGTGGTATGTAGGGGGAGTGGGGAGCGAAAATCCATTCTTGTCCAGTCTGTTCTCCAAATAGGAAACATCGTTAACACTGAGAATTTTTGAGAAATGTCCTGTATGTAGATGAGTGATATTATAAATCACTTGATTCAGATTTTGAGTTTCATCACAACCAGACCTGCCTTTTGCCTGAGTTTGGAAAAGAAATGACACTTGGGGATTTCCCACATCAATTATCTGTGTCTCTTAGCATTTCTTGTAGGGTGTGGCGTACACGACATAGTGTCACAGACTCATGGTGGCGGTTTTTTGAGCCAGAAGTGTCTGCCTGGAATGTAAATCACAGGCATGAACACTCGGCGACACACACAGGAGACTCATGTGAAGTGGAACATTGATGATTTTACTGATTTTTATGAAGTCAGAAAATGTACCATTTTCCCCTCTTTCTTGATATTTCGCATAATTTGCTTTGTTTGGCTTTTAGCTTTTAATCCTTTTTTATCTTTTATTTAATAAGTTAGCTCTCTCAATTTTTTAACAATATTTATTTCTGGTTGCACTGGGTCTATTGCTGCATGTGGCCTTTCTCTGGTTGCAGTGAGCAGGGGGTGCCCTCCATTGGGGTGCACAGGCTTCTCATGTGTTGACTTCTCTTGCTGCAGAGGACGGGGCTCTAGGTGCATGGGCTTCAGGAGTTGGGGCACAGGTGCTTTAGTTGCCTGTGGCATGTGGAATCTTCCCGAAACAGGGATCGAACCTGTGTCCCCTGCATTGACAGACAGACTCCTATCCACTGTACCACCAGGGAAGTCCTGTTCTCTTTAGTCTTGAAATATATTTTGAGGTAGGTTATTGGTGGCTCAGTGGTTTAAAAAAAAAAAGAAAAGAAAAAGAAATCCACCTGCCAATGCTGGGAGACACGAGTTCAATCCCCGGGTTGGGAAGATCCCCTAGAGAAGGAAATGGCAACCTGCTCCAGTATTCTTGCCTGGGAAATCCCATGGTCAGAGGAGCCTGTCAGGCTCTACAGTCCATGGGGGTCTCAAAAGAGTTGGACACAACTTAGAGACTGAGCAACAAAAGCTGACTTTTATACAGTGTCACTTCGGGGTCAGCATTGACACTCGGTCGTTTGTGGCTGCTGCCAGCAGTGGGGAAACAATAATATTGATTAAGGGCAGGTGGTGGGCTTGGTGCTTGGGGAGGGGGAGCAGAAAGTGACATGTCTCCCCTGAGGGTTCCACGGCTTGGCAATAGCAGACTTAGGGTTTGACCTGAGCCACACTCGCCACAGCTGCATAGTGACCTAGGCTTGAAGAGGACTCAGCACTCGGGGGTAGGATGGGGTATGGCAGGGGCTGGGAGGTGCAATTTCCATTCTCATCATTTTTTATCCCCACTAGAGATCCCAGGCCAACAAATCAACGCATCAACAAGCACGTCAACAACGATGTGAACCTTCGCATTCAGAACTTGACCATCTTGGTGAGAAACATCAAGACCTACTACCAGGTAAGGCGGTCCTCCCCCCTCTCACCCCCCGGAGTCCTGCTGTGCGTCCGGCAATACCTTCATTCGAACGGTTTCCCCACAGGAAGCTGAGAGGAAGTGGTGGCCAGGCAGCTAGCTGCCTGTTGACACTTGGCATGTTTGCTCATGCATCTTTTCTCTGACATTGTGAGAAGGGTCAGAGGTGGGATTGCTTTATTCTGCCCAGGGAATATCCTTTGAGCCGTGTGCACCACAGCGTGCCTGGTGCCGGGTGGGCCTGGGAGATGAGCCTTGGTCCGGAGCCGCAGCCCCAGCTCACAGTCTTGGGGGGCCTGGCTGATGAGGGCTCTGGGAGGGGCACCCTGCACGGTTATCACCCACAGCTCGGCGAGTCTGTACAGGAGCGATTCAAGGGGTTGAGGAAGAGAAGGGACCACAGAAGGGTTGTGTTCGGGCGAAATATAAATCAGCCAGCCCCGAGTTGGCAGACAGGAGCACCAGGGTTCAGGGTTGGGGTGTCTGCCTAACATTCTGAGATATGGAAATGCTCCCCATATCTCAGCTCGCCGGTAGGTGGGTCAGGCAAGAGGGCCCGAAGGGGGAAGGGCTGTGAAACCCCCATCCCAGCCTTGGGCTAGTTGGGCAAGGATCTTTGATGTTCATGATCTTTATATGGAGACATTGAAGGGAAGTAGATTTAAAGTGTGCACTTTGGAGCCCGGGCTTGTCAAACTTAGGCATGAAACTTTTTAGCCCCATATGAATTTTCTCAAGGCCCCAGGGGAAGCCCTGGCAACTCTGAGTGACGTGGGGGCTTGAATGCCCTCTGCTCAGCCCCCTCCTCGCCCTCCAGGGCATCTCTGGAGGGCTTCCCAGGACCCCAGGGGGCACAGTTTGAGAATCACTGTTCAAGAGCCCTTCTCTTCCGGAATTGTGCTGGGGTTTCACGGAGCCCTCTGCCTCTGAGATCTCTCCTAGCCCTCGGCTTTCTGGGCTGTGACTTCGTCTCGGTTCTGGGGCTTGGGAGCATCTTCAGAGCCATGAGGTCCCTGTCACCATGAGGAAGCCCTCTGGCCAGGTGTGGCTTCCCTCTCTGCCCTCGTGCAGCCGTGCGGGTTCTGAGGTCACTGAGGTCGCTGGACAGGCGGCCGGATGGAGTTTGCGCCGTGGCGTCGGGCCGTGTGCTTGTCTGCTTCCTGCAGAGGGCTGTAGGTGCTGCTGTTTGAGGAAAGATGGGTGAAGGAGGGAGTGGACATGTCATGGGTTTTCTGAGTTGATAGTTTCCATTTTCTTCCCTCTGGGGTTGGGGTGCTGGATGCCTTTGCTTTATGGCCAATTCAGCCAGCCCCTGGTGTTCATTTCAGGGCCCGTTGAAAGCCCAGCACCGTGGGCACTCTGAGCAGCCTTTGGGCGGCTGAACACCAGGTCCATGCTTTTAGTAACAGATGCTAGCTGTGCTGAGGAAGGGCTGGGGGGAGCCCTGTGCAAGTTGGATCTGGGGGCTGGTGGGGGGTTTGTTTCCTTGCTAGGAGAGCCATGCCCAGGGCCAGGCATGCTGTCAGCCAGTGGGTCTCAGCTAGTGCTTCCCACATGGCAGCCACATTCTATGGAACCTGCTGCTGCCCATGAACTTGGGCCTGGGCGTGGAGCAGGCTGTCTGGTGGCCATAGTGGCTGTCGGGTAGATGTAAGAGATGTGGATTTGATCCCTAGGTCGGGAAGATCCCCTGGAGAAGGGCATGGCAACCTACTCCAGTATTCTTGCCTAGAGAATCCCATGGACAGAGGAGCCTGGCCGGCTACAGTCCATAGGGTCGCACAGAGTCGGACACGACTGGAGAGACTTAGCACTCACACAGTGCTTTCCATGATGTGTGCAAGTGCCAGAGGAAGTGGATGGTCGTAACAGTTGGAGACGAGACCCCCAGCTCTGGACAGATGTGTCTCCCGCTCCAGGTGTGGCTGGGAGGTGGTAACCCTCCCTGAGGGCCGTGGTGAAGGGTTGGGATGGAGGTGAGATTTCTGGGTCTGTGTGTAGCTTGCGGCACTCAGGAGCTTACTGCGGGCTGCTTGGCCTGGCAGGTACTGCTCTCTGGGCTTGCCGGCCCAGGAGCACACATGCCGTGGTGCCTGCCAGCTCTGACAGTCCACTCTGGGTTGGCCAAAGGGCTTGAGACCCTTTCCAGTACTTGGAGGCAGTTTACTGCTCTTGGGGTCACTGAGCCGAGTTCTAGAAGATGGGCAGCAGTCTCTGGAAGGAGACAGTCGCTAGTCTGTTCTCAGGGCCCTGAAGGACTTACAGGTAGAAAAGAAGACCCCTGCATCCTTGTTCATTCTATAAATCCAAATTTTAACTTAAAAGGACTCAAATGAAAAAGATTTTGGCTGTTGAGTGTATCAAACAAGCCTCAGGTGATGCTCTGGAGAAGGCAATGGCACCCCACTCCAGCACTCTTGCCTGGAAAATCCCATGGACAGAGGAGCCTGGGGGGCTGCAGTCCATGGGGTCGCTAAGAGTCAGACACGACTGAGCGACTTCCCTTTCAGTTTTCACTTTCCTGCACTGGAGAGGGAAATGGCAACCCACTCCAGTGTTCTTGCCTGGAGAATCCCAGGGACGGGGGAGCCTGGTGGGCTGCCGTCTATGGGGTTGCACAGAGTCGGACACGACTGAAGCGACTTAGCAGCAGCAGCAGCAGCTCTTTGAGGGTAGGGCTGGTGTGCGTGGACAGCCTCAACCCCAGCCCGGAGCAGTGTTTGCTGAAAGCACTTGCTGAAGGCCGTGAGCCGTCCCTGCCCCTCAGTCAGCCCCGCGCACTTGGAGGAAGCTGGCAGGACACTGCCCTTTTGCACCGACACAGCTTAGGTGTGGGCAGTGTTCTGTTGTTTTTTCCTTCCAAGTTATTGTAAAATAAAGCTTAGTTCTGGTTATGTAAGTAATATGTGTTCTTTATAAACAAACCCTTAGGAAACAAACAAGTCGCAAGAAGAAAAGAACCGCTCAGAACCCCAGCACCCAGAGACAATCACTATTAACATTTTTAGTGCTTCCTTCCAGTTTTTGCATGAATAGTTTTTGTGTTTTATTCCGTGGTAGTCATGCCTTATATACAATTGCATATCCTGCCTTTTTTCCCCTCCCACCTGACAATTGTAGCATAAACATAACCGGTTATTATTGTCGAGTGACATTCAAGAAAGTTTTCCAAAAGAAGTAGTGCCCAGCATCCCCTTTTGAGAGAGGGCTTACAGACTGTGAGGGCTTGAGGTGACGTGAGACCAGTGAGGTTCTGGCCAGGGTGACTGGGGAGGGTGGGAGGTCCCCCTTTCGGGACAGGGACTTCCTCTTGCCATGGCTTTTCAGTAGACACCACGAGGTCGGCGAATCCAGCCCCGGGTCTTGTTTGCCCAGCGGTGGTTTGCTCCCACCCCCAGGCTGTCCCCTTCTTTTCTGAGGCACATGGGGCAGGGAAAGTCAGGAGGGACGGGGCCTCTCGTCAATAGCACGGGCTTCTTTCACAAGGAAGCTCAGGTTTTGTTCCCGAAAGCCTGCAGAGACAAAAAAAGGTCTTTGACCTTTTTTGACCTTTGACCTTCTTCTGGCGCAGAGGACAGACAGCGGGTAAGAACCAGCGTGGCCCGGTTCAGTCTGACCACTGGTGTCTTGGGCCTCCCTCTGAACTGCTGCTCTGACTCTTCTGGGGTTGGCACCTGGAATCTGCGTTTTCAGAAGTTCCCCAGCTGTTTTAAGTCTTAACATCCTTCCAGCAGGAGGGGCAGTCAGTGGGCCAGAGAGGTGGTCCTCCCAGTGTGGTCCCAGACCAGCAGCATCCGTGTCACCTGGGAACTTGTTAGAGGTGCAGGTCTGGCCCCTTCCCTGGACCTTCTGTGGAGGTCTGGCAGTCTGCAGCTTAACAAGCCCTCCAGGCGATTCTGATGCATGCTCGTGGGAACCTAGTGGTTTAGAGCGTTTCTAGGGATGCCGGGGAGAGGCCCTGTCAGCCAGGCCTCCAGGGGCAGAGAGAGCTCAGTGAGAACTCGGGTGACTCCTGTCCATCACATAAAATGGAGGCACGTCTCGTCTGCTCCAGGACAGGTGGAGGAGAGGCTGCAGTGATGAGAAGGTGACCAGGGGGAACGGGTGTCATTGAGGGGGTTGCTAGGAAGCCAGAGTTGGACAAGCCCTTGGGGACAGCACCTGGTTCAGTCTCTGAATTTTAAAGGAGGAGAGGCGGGTCAGGATGAGCATCCACAAATGGTTAAACCTGCAGAGAGACCTGGAAGGAAGGTGGGCCTGGATCAGAAGCGTGTGCTGCCTCGAGCCCCTGGTCGAGGGGCTGACCCCTGGGCTGGTCAGCATTGAGCCCAGAGTCACGTGTTGTTTATTGTTTAGTCGCTCAGTCGTGTCCGACTCTTTGCCACCCCATGGACCGTCGCCCGCCAGGCTTCTCCATCCATGGGATTTTCCAGGCAAGAATACTGGGGTGGGTTGCCATTTCCTTCTCCAGAGCATCACATGAGGCTTGTTTGATACACTCAACAGCCAAACTCTTTTCTATCTGAGTCCTTTTAAGGTAAAATTTGGAATTATAGAATGGTTCATTTGTCACATCAGAGCCTTGAGTGTGGATGTCGAGTGTACATTCATTTGATCGCAGAACCCGTAGGAAAACATGGCCAGTAGTAGATGCAGAAATCGCTGGTGCGGCAGGTGGCTCATGCGTGTTTATCCTCTGGGGGTTGTGCGTGGTGTCCAGGCCCCGGGAGGGCCGTGGACACCTGTGAGCCAGCTCCTTCTCACGACACCTGGGGCCTAATTGTCACGTGAAATTTCTGAGGTTTCTTTGGCTTTCTGTGAGTGAGAAGTACTTCACACAGCGGCCCGGACGAGTTCAGCGTGTGTTGGTGGAGATGTACGTCTTCACTATCGTGTCGCGTGTGGATGTCGATCCTGAAACCGGCACCCTCAGGTGAACGCAGGGACCCACCCGCAGGGCTGGCTCTGAAATGGGGAATTGGCCGAGCTGCTCCGGGTGCCTCCCCTCGCTGGCCGAGCCCTGGGACCTGCGGCTTTCCTGCTGTGGGCCTCCTGAGCGTTCATCTGTCCGGAAGAGGGTGGGCCCTTGTGGTTCTGAAATTCCATAGTTGCATGGGGGCCCGAGACCACTAAGATTTTAGAGTTTCAGATCACCTCAAGGAAGTTCTGTATTGCGAGTTCTTGGAACTTGGCTCTTCTGACTTCTGGTCTGTCACGTGGTTGGAAGGCCAGAACAGACCCACAATATTGGTCTTTTTCGCAGAAGCAACAGTCCCGGGTTGTAATCTCTTCTGTAATCTCTCTTTTCCTTCATTGCTTTGAAAAGATTAAAAATGAAACAGTACAAATGCTTTTAAGGAACACCTGTGTATCTGCTCAAAATAAATATGAACATATGTGAATATTTTTCATATTTGCTTCAGACCTTCTTCTAAGAGGTTTTTTCTGCCTGAAGTCCCTGGTGTTTCTCTTACTTTGTCCAGTTATCCTTACCTGCCTCCCTGGAGGTAACTCCTGTGGTTAGTTTCTCTGTGTGTGTACATATGGTTTTGTGTCACATATTCAGATTAAACCTCCATATTACTGCTTGTACCTTTTGCCCACTCCACCTTACTTTGGGGATCTGTTGGTTTTCTGTGGTATTTGTATTAGATAAGCATGGGCTGACTGCTAGAATTATCTTTAGAAATGTGTGCAGTTTGAAAAAATGAAAGACTTTTGTCAAAAGTAAAAATAGAAGGAAATGTATATTTGACACTGTTGGTGGGAACAAAGTGAACTCTAATTCATGTGGTCTGGAGGCTTTTTAGATAAAGTGAAGTCTCTTTAGGTAGATGTGATGTGCTTTACTGGATAGAGACAGTGTTCAAGGGAACTTAACTCTGCTCAGGCCCTGTCTACAGGTACCAGAGGAATCTGCTTCATGAATTATAGTGTATTGAGTTTGTAAGGGAGAAATTGATTTTTCCACTCTATTTTATTATCGGAGTATTTGTTGTTGTTCACTCACTCAGTTGTGTCTGGCTCTTTGTGACCCCATGGACGGCAGCACACCAGGCTTCCCTGTCCTTCACCATCTCCTGAGCTTGCTCAAACTCACGTCCCTGGAGTCGGTAATGCCATCGAGACATCTCATCCTTTGCAACCCCTTTTCCTCTTGCTCTCAGTCCTTCCCAGCATCAGGGTCTTTTCCAATGAGTCATCTCTTCGCATCAGGTGGCCGAAGTTTTGGAGCTTCAGCTTCAGCAGCAGTCCTTCCAATGAGTATTCAGGACTGATTTCCTTTAGGATGGACTGATTGGATCTCCTTGCAGTCCAAGGGATTCTCAAGAGTCTTCTCCAACACCATGGTTCAAAAGCATCAATTCCTCTGTGCTCAGCCTTCTTTATGGTCCAACTCTCACATCCATACATGACTACTGGAAAAACCTTAGCTTTGACTATATGGACCTTTGTTGGCAAAGTAATGTCTCTGCTTTTTAGTAAGCTGTCTAGATTGGTCATAGCTTTTCTTCCAAGGAGCAAGCATCTTTTAATTTCATGACTGCAATCACCATCTTCCATGATTTTGGAGCTCAAGAAAAAGTCTGTCACTGTTTCTGTTGTTTCCCCATTTATTTGCCATGAGGTGATGGGACCAGATGCCATGATCTTAGTTTCTTGAATGTTGAGTTTTAAGCCACCTTTTTCACTCTTAATGCTTTAGAATGTTGTGTTAGTTTCTCCTGTACAAAAGTGAATCAGCTATAAGTATACGTATATCCCCTTCCTCTTGAGCCTCCCTCCTACCCACTTCCCTCTCGCCACTCATCACAGAGGTCATCATAGAGCACCAAGCTGAGCCCTCTGCTATACAGCAGTTTCCCACTAGCTATCTATCTTACACATTGTCCGACTTTGTGACCCCATGAACAGGCTTCTCTATCCATGGGATTTCCCAGGCAAGAATACTGGAGTGGGTTGCCGTTTCCTTCTCCAGGGGATTGTCCCAACCCAGGGATCGAGCCTGGGTCTTCTGCGTTGCAGGCAGATTCTTTCCTGCCGAGCCCCAGGGGAGCCCCAGTGTGTATATGTCTGTGCGTCCCGCCCTCCCTTTCCTGCCCTTACCCACAGGTCTGTTCCCTACATCTGCATCTCTACTCCTGCCCTGCAAATAGGTTCATCTATACCATTGAGAAGGCGATGGCACCCTACTCCAGTACTCTTGCCTGGAAAATCCCATGGATGGATGAGCCTGGTAGGCTGCAGTCCATGGGGTCGCTAAGAGTCGGACATGACTGAGCGATTTCACTTTCACTTTTCACTTTCATGCATTGGAGAAGGAAATGGCAACCCACTCCATTGTTCTTGCCTGGAGAATCCCAGGAACGGGGGTGCCTGGTGGGCTGCCGTCTATGGGGTCACACAGAGTCAGATACAACTGAAGTGACTTAGCAGCAGCATACCATTTTTCTAGATTCCATATATATGCGTTAATATACAATATTTGTTCTTCTGTTCCTGACTCATTTTACTCTGTATGACAGACTCTCCACTCTTAAAAGAGAAAGGCAGTGAGATGGGTTTTTTTTTTTTTTTCCTTTTGCATTTTTTCTTATTGGAAGGTGGGTATTCTTGATGTAGCTTATCTCTATGTTTTGAGGAAATTAAAGGTAATATTTTTGATTATATTTTCTGATTGCAGACTGGGAAATGCAAAGAAAATTAAATCTGCCCACTATCTTGCCACCTAGGCATACCATTGTTAACATTTTGTTATTTATGCTTTCTAACTTTGTGTCTGTGCCTATGTGTGTTTCAAGATGTGGATCATATGAAACCTTTCTTTTCATTTACTGTGCAGTGAGCATTTCCTCATATCCTTTCCCATGTTCTTTCATAAATGCATTTCGGTGTCTACATGGCACTTGGTCATGTGGCTATGCCCCTCTCATTGATACTGAGTTATTTCTGTCTTAGAATTATAAATAATACCACCATGAACAACCTTGGTCCATAAATCTTTCAACTTCTGTTTTTATGTCCTTAGGATAAATTCCTAGCATGGAATCCCCGGGTCAGAGGGCATGAATACTTTGAGGACTTTTGCTACTTATTACCAAAGTTGCCTTCTTTATGGCCTTTTGTTTTTCTTTGCTGAATTGCCCCTTTATGTCCCGCACCCATGAAAAACGCCGTGTTCTGTGTTGCTGCTGAATGCTGAAGATTTCTGTGTCTCTGCCGTGCGAATGGAGGTCTGAGATTATTTATACCGGACATCTGGGCAAACGTCCTTGTTGGCGTGTCACTGGATCCCGGTTTGGAGTCTCCAGCAGGGCTGTGACATGGTGACCAAATGCAGTGGTGAGGCTGGGCGGTCCAGCCCCAGGCCTGGGAGGCCTTCGTCAGAGGGGTCCCAGCACCCCGGCCCCCTTTCGGAGCCGGGAGCCTTTGTCTGCCGTGGATTCGACCCAGGAGATGATCGACTTCCCTGTGAATGCTCGCTCTCTGTCTAAAGTTTAAGGGAGACACTTCCAGACTGTGTTGGGAAGTGAGGCTGGGGAGGGCGGTGGTCTGCGTGGGCCCCTCCTTTCCTCTTTCCTTCCTCTCCCTTCCTGTCCCCTGTTCTCTCTGGTATCGGGTGATGAAACATGGGACATGGAAACGCTGTGGCCCAGAGAGCTGGGTGTGTCCCTCTGGGAGTCCCCTGGTTCTTGTGTCTGTTCCTCCTCCTCCTTCTTCATGCCTGAGATGCTCGTGTCTAGCGGGGTGGGAGACAAGCCAGGCAAACCAACCGCTGAAACACCTGTGTGCACAGGACACGGATGTCACAGGGCACGGGCAGGAGTGCCCCAGCCAGGGGAGGGCCGGTGCCCAAGGAGAGCTTTGCAAAGGGGTGGTGCTTGGCCTGAGTCCTGAAGGATAGGCACAGAGCTAGTCTGGCAGAAAATGGTGTGGGGGTGTCCTGGGGGAGCAATAGCACCTGCAAAACCAGAGAGGCGCAGAGCAGCCTGAGGGCTCAGCAAGTCACCTCTGAGTGGCTGGAGGGTGGGGGCTTCGCTGGGGAGTGGTGATGGGTGAGGCTCCAAAGGTAGGGAGGTTCCCCAGGGCGGATGCCAGGCTCACGAATTTGAACTTCATCCCAGAGGGACTTGGGAGTGTTTATAACCTTTTGAAAGAGGAAAGTTTAAAAAAAAGAGAACTCTTTTGACACCCATATTGAGAGTGGATTGGCTTCAGGAGGGAGTTGGGGAGTCAGGACACGTCATGGAAGCCTGGACCAAAGCTGGGGCAGAGGGGAGAGGGGACAAGCCCGAGAGGCTCGGGGGGCTGTGGGCGGCAGTTGTTAGGTCCCCTGCCCAGAGGGAACAGCGGGAAGAGGATAAAATGCTTTCTCAGGCCCGGGAGAGCAGAGCCCTGCAGCAGGGTGCTGGCTCCCTGGGCTTCAGGGCAGTGGCTCCTAGTCAGCCTGTCTGGGGCTGGAAGTGGGGCGGGGAGGCTGCAGGAGGACAGCAGCTTCAGGTCCACCTGAATTCCCTTTCTCCACACCAAGCAGAAGGTGTGTGCTCCTGACCGGTGACCCTCCCTGACCTGCTGCCAGGGACGGAGCCGACAGGGCTGTGGACACCTGGTCATGGGCCACGCAGCCCCACACCTTCCCAGAGGCAGGGTTTTGTTTTTGCAGCACATGAGAGAGACCAACTGCCGGTTGGACTTGGATTTCTTTTTTTCCCCTTCTGTTTTTAGAAGAAATGCTATAGAGCTGTATTGAATAGCAAGCAGGAACTTTGGGACTCAGCCCTGTGCCCCTGTCAGATGGCTGAGAGAAGATAGCTGGATGGCTATCAGCTTGGCACTGTGCTAGGAGCTTTCAGCCCTGTCACTGTGAGGACGAAACTACTGTCCCCATTTTACAGATTAGGCAAGTGAGGCTGGTGGAGCTCAAGCTCTCATGGTCATTGGCTGCTTTCTGCAGTCCTGGAGGGAGGTGGCTTGCGGTGGGCAGACTAGCCGTTGTGTGCAGGTGGGCCAGGCTGGGAGTGCTGCTTCCCCAGGGTCTCCCGCTTGGGCTCCCCCATGTTAAGCTGACTTCACACCCGCTGGGAGCCCCAGAGGAAGGGGCTGGATTGCTTCAGGCACCTTCTGAAACCAGCACTTCCGGCGTTGGGCTGTGGGTGGGACTGAGGGAGCAGCTGGCCTCAGACTTCACCCTGCACCCCCGCCCCTCCTCCCCCAGAGCAGCAGGAAGCAGAGAATCTGGGCTAATTGCAGAGGGTGAGGAGGGGTGAAAGGTGGGTCTGATGCAATTAGCAGAGCTGGAATTTGGCCAGGCCGAGGAGGCTTCAGGCCACCAGATAGGAGTGTGTGTGTGTGTGTGTGTGTGTGTGTGTGCGCGCGCACACATGGGTGAAGACGGTCTTTCTTTCTTTTTTTTTTGCTTTTTATTTTGTATTAGAATATAGGCGATTAACAATGCTGTGATAGTTTCAGTTCAGTTCAGTTCAGTCACTTGGTCGTGTCCGACTCTGCGACCCCATGAATCGCAGCACACCAGGCCTCCCTGTCCATCACCAACTCCCGGAGTCCACCCAAACTCATGTCCATCGAGTCAGTGATGCCATCCAGCCATCCCATCCTCTGTCGTCCCCTTCTCCTCCTGCCCCCAATCCCTCCAAGCATCAGGGTCTTTTTCAATGAGTCAACTCTTCGCATGAGGTGGCCAAAGTATTGGAGTTTCAGCCTCAGCATCAGTCCTTCCAATGAACACCCAAGACTGGGCTCCTTAGGGACTCGCAAGAGTTTTCTCCAACACCACAGTTCAAAAGCATCAATTCTTTGACGCTCAGCTTTCTTCACAGTCCAACTCTCACATCCATACATAACCACTGGAAAAACCATAGCCTTGACTAGACGGACCTTTGTTGGCAAAGTAATATCTCTGCTTTTTAATATGCTATCTAGGTTTGTCATAACTCCCAAGGAGTAAGCGTCTTTTAATTTCATGGCTACAATCACCATCTGCAGTGATTTTGGAGTCCAGAAAAACAAAGTCTGACACTGTTTCCACTGTTTCCCCATCTATTTGCCATGAAGTGATGGGACCAGATGCCATGATCTTCGTTTTCTGAACGTTGAGCTTTAAGCCAACTTTTTCACTCTCCTCTTTCACTTTCATCAAGAGGCTTTTTAGTTCCTCTTCACGTTCTGCCATAAGGGTGGTGTCATCTGCATATCTGAGGTTATTGATATTTCTCCTGGCAATCTTGATTCCAGCTTGTGCTTCTTCCAGCCCAGCGTTTCTCATGATGTACTCTGCATAGAAGTTAAATAAGCAGGGTGACAGTATACAGCCTTGACGTACTCCTTTTCCTATTTGGAACCAGTCTGTTGTTCCATGTCCGGTTCTAACTGCTGCTTCCTGACCTGCATATAGGTTTCTCAAGAGGCAGGTCAGGTGGTCTGGTATTCCCATCTCTTTCAGAACTTTCCACAATTTATTGTGATCCACACAGTCAAAGGCTTTGGCATAGTCAATAAAGCAGAAATAGATGTTTTTCTGAAACTCTCTTGCTTTTTCGATGATCCAGCGGATGTTGGCAATTTGATCTCTGGTTCCTCTGCCTTTTCTAAAACCAGCTTGAACATCTAGAAGTTCAAGGTTCATGTATTGCTGAAGCCTAGTTTCAGGTGGACGGCAAAGTGACCCATCCATATTTTACACGTGTCCATTCTCCTGCAAACTCCCCTTCCACCCAGGCTGCCATATAACATTGAGCAGAGTGCTATATACAGTGGGTCCTTGTTGGTTATCCATTTTAAACATGGCAGTGTATATACATATCTGTCCCAAACTCCCTAACTATCCCTGCCCCCCATTCAGCCCCCTTGGCAACCTTAAGTTTGTTCTCTAAGTCTGTGAGTCCCTTCTGTTTTGCAAGTAAGTTCATTTGTATCATTTCTTTGCATAGGGATGTCCTGGGATATTTCTCCTTGTATATTTCTCTTTGTTTAGTTGCTAGGTCCTGTCCAACTCTTGTGTCCAACTGTTGCAACCGCACGTACTGGAGCTCCCTGTCCATGGGATTTCCCAGGCAAAAATACTGGAGTGGGTTGCTCTTGCCTGCTCCCAGGGATCCTCCTGACCCAGGGATTGAACCTGCATCTCCTGCATTGCAGGTGGATTCTTTACCACAGAGTGAACAGGGAAATCCCATTTCTCCTTCTGGGCTCCGTGGGCTCCTCCTTCTGACCGTGAGTCCAGATTTTGAATTTCTGGGGTTTCCCTTCTATCTCTGAGCTGCTGGGTTCTCCTTTGCCTTGGAGTTTCCCCCTTTGCGTCCATGATGGTTCCCGAGGGCTGCCGCCTGGCTTTGATCTGTTCTGCATGGAGCCGAGCCCAGATGCCCAGTTCACAGTGGCCCTAAGACCTCCTCAGGTTTACAGATCCAGACTTTCTCAGTGTTTCTGATATGTTTTCTCACTGTGTGTTTACTTTTTTATCGCTTGCTTGACGTTTCTCTTAATCCATGGCATTCCTTAAAGCATTCAGTTTTCGAGCCCTTCACGGAAGGTCCATGCACAGAGAGCGAGTCTGTGTCAGGGTGGAAAGCTGGGCAGTCACCTGGTCATCAGGCCTGAGATCCGAGCCCGTGCCTCTGGCAGAAAAGGAGTGAAAACCTCCTTGTGCGGCCCTCAGAGGCCGAGAGGGAGCCACGCTGCTTTCCGATGGAGGTGCCCAGCCTCATTTTGCGTTCGTTGCAGAATCAGGACCAGCATGGTTCAGGGTGTGAGAATCACGGGTTGAGCATGAATGAGTTTAGAAACACATCTTATCGCAGGCTACTCCACACCCCAGAAAGGTAGGAAGTGGTAAGAGGTACCAAGTCCTTTGGCAACAGAAAGGAGGGAAATGAATTTCTCAAACTTTTAAAAAGAAAAGGAGTCTCTCCCTTGCCTTAGGTTTTGGGGTTAAATGCCAAGATCAGCGTGTTTGATGTTATAACTAGTTTGTGAGAAGGACTCATGGGAGAACTTGCCTGGGCAGGCTCTGCGCTCCATAAAGCCGGCTGTGTGGCCTGCGTCCAGGGCTAATAACAGTTTTTCTTATTCAGCCTGTTCTTATGGAAAGGCAGTTTCTCTGCTCCTTTGCCATGGCATTCAGGGCCATGGTCCTTTCCAGTATAACTTTAGTCCTATTTTTCCAGGAAGGAGGACGGTGAAGTATGAGGATGAGGAAGCGCTTGTCTGAGGTTGATGGGCTCAGCCAGAATTATTGAGGAGGCTACACCTTCTAACTCACCCCCAATTCTGAGTCTGTTGGTGATGTTTTGAGAGGAGGTGGAGGTTTCAGAAGGGTAAAGAGGCTGCCGGCTGAATGCTGCAAGGGTTCCATTGGTTTGGGATTGGGTTTCATCAGGTTGGGCTTCCCTGGTGGCTCAGATGGTGAAGAATCTGCCTGCAGTGCGGGAGACCCAGGTTCGATCTCTGGGTCGAAAGATCCCCTGGCAGATGAAATGGCAACCCACTCCAGTATTCTTATCTGGGAAGTCCCATGGACAGAGAAGCCTGGCGGGCTACAGTCCATGGGGTCAGAAAGAGTCAGATACGCCTGGGCGGCTAACACTTTCACTTTTTCAGCAAGTTAAGGGGAGAGGTGCTCTGAGTATGGGACTCCCCATGGGAAGAGAGGGTACAGTGCAACTTCAGGGAGACATTTGCCATTGCCCTCCTCGCTGCCCATCCCCTGGGGCTGGCGCTGGCGTTGGCTCTAGCTTCGCAGGGAGAAGTCAGGTTTGCTTTCTCAGCTGGGGGTAGGAGCTTCGCCACTGCCCTGTGGAAGAGGATGAGCTGGGTGGTTTCTCCAATTCCCAAGAACAGAGGTGCGCAACCTCCAGGATCTAATGTCTGGTGATCTGAGGTGGGACCAGTGTATTAATAATAGAAATAAAGTAATGCACTTGAATCATCTCGAAATCACACCCCTGACCTCTGCCCCATCTGTGGAAAAGTTGTCTTCCACAAAACCGGTCCCTTGGGTACCACTGCCCTAGAAGGTCAGGAAGGTGAAGCCGGAGGAAGAACAAGATGGGAAGTGAGAGGGCAGCAGGAAGGAGAAGTCATCTCATTCTTCCAAGGATCTAGAAATTTCTGTGTCATCATTCTAGCAGTGTGACTTTGGTGTATCATTTGATTTCACCTATAAAATGTGGGTAACACCATATTACAGGTTGGCATGGGACTCAGAATCGCACCTAGGTTTTGAGTCAGCAGGGCACAGTAATAACACTAGCTCATCCTGAGGGCTGACTTTGCAGGGCTGACTGTTCCTGTGTGTCCACGCTCTGCAGATAGGGGGGCCATGTCACTTGTGTAGGCAGAGGATGGGAGACACACACATCCAAGTAAAAATAGGAAGAGAGGAAGAAAAGCAGCTTCAGGCCCGTTTGTCTGCAGAGGCAGAAGATAAGAGTCGTGGGCTCCTTTGAGCTCACCTCTTAGAGCTGTGGCCTTGGGCAATTTGATCTCCAAGCATCTTTTTTTACCTGAAAAGTGGGCATGTGAATAGTGTTGGCCTGAGTATTGCATCAGAGGTGTTGGACTTTTCCTGCTGGCACTGATAAGATGCCCACCAGATGGTCTAGCAGACATGGGGGTCTTTACACAGACCCACCTCTCTGGGCCATGCTAACTTCGTTTATTACTGAGCGGATTATAGAGGGGACCTTCCAGCAGTTAGATTCTGAATTGCTTGGATTAATCCAGTACATGTGGACGAACATGCTTAACTCTTGCCCTGCCGATTTTTCTCCTGTATGATTTTTAGAAATTATTTTGGTTGCATTGGGTCTTGGTTGCATGCAGGCTTCCTCTAGTTGTGGAGAGCCAGGGCTAGTCTCTAGTTTTAGTGCGTGGGCTTCTCAGTGTGGTGGCTTCTCTTGTTGCAGAGGACAGGCTCTAGGTGCTTGGGCTTCAGTATTTGTGGCTCCAGCCTCAGTAGTGGAGAAGGCAATGGCACCCCATTCCAGTACTCTGGCCTGGAAAATCCCATGGATGCAGGAGCCTGGTAGGCTGAAGTCTATGGGTTCGCACAGAGTCGGACACGACTGAAGTGACTTAGCAGTAGCAGCCTCAGGAGTTGTGGTTCACGGGCTTAGTTGCTCCATAGCATTTGGTATCTTCCCAGACCAGGGATCAAACTCATGTCCCCTGCATCGGCAGGTGGATTCTTAACCACTGTACCACCAGGGAAGTCCTCCTGTATGATTTTTTAATTTAAAGCATACCGTGTGCTTCCAGTGAACTGAGTGTCTTAGGCACACTATCTCGTGGCAGCCTCTTGATTTTTCTCTCCCACCAGCAATGAAACTCCTTAAAAGCAGGTTCTGCATTTCTTTCTCTGTTCACCTCTCACCCCAACAGCATGGAGACATGCCTGCCAGTCAGTGTGTGTTAGTTGCAAGACACAGGGCAACAGAAGCCATGACTCAAGAGTAGTTCAGAGAGGATAAGTCATTCATTGCCCTCAGGGCATGTATTACTGGCCTGGGCCCAGGATCCTATCTCTAGGCTAAAATAACCCTGTAAAGACCCTCGGTTTGTTCCCTGTTTCTAGACAGTTGAGTAATTGGAGGACAGGGCCCTCCTGTACTCAAGTCTGTGTTCCTTGAGTGCCTGACCTACGTATCAGACACTCAGGACCTGATTGTTTTAGGGGGTCAGTGGGGGCAAACCAGGGTGGAGATGCAGGGCAAAGCGGAGGCCTGGAGCCTTTGAATCTCCCCCTTACAGAGGTCTTCCCCCTCTTCCCCCCTCAAATCCCCCCCACCCCCCCCCACCCCGCCCCCTGCCGCTTTCACGCAAACCTGCAGGCTTTTCATGCGGTGTTTGCTTTGTTGCTGGAAAAGCCATATGTCAGGTACCCAGGAGGCTCAGTCCCTGGGGGGTGGAAGTTAAATTGATTGTTTTCAACTTTGTCTAGCCAGCTTGGCTCCCTTGAGCTTGCCAGTGTTTTGCCTTAATGACTTCAAAACTTTAAAAATAAATGCCTCCTTTTCCAAAGCACAGTAACCAAGCAGGCTGTCCAGTTCTCGCAACCAGTCAGGGTAGTTTTTTCCCCTTACATTGTGAATTTGTGGCTGCACGAGATAGCAGAGACTCTAAAGCAGTTCTCGCATTTTTGTGCAAAGTTGGTCTTCTCAACCAGCAGTCCCCAGCCTCTTTGGCACTAGGGACCGATTTCGTGGGAGACAGTTTTTTCCACGGACCAGGGAACGGTTTAGGGAAGATTCAAGCGCATCACTTTAATCGTGTGCTTTATTTCTAATATAATGCCCCCACTGACCTGATAGGATACCGGTCCCGGCTCAGAGGTGGGGGACCCTGTTCTCAACAACCTCCTCCCGCCATTGTTGGGGTGAGAGTTTGTGACGTTTGAGCTCTATAGAACAGAGCTTCCAAAATTGGACTTTTCCAACAGAAATGGACTGAGTCGCAGCCGAGGTCATCCTAAGCTCAAGATGCCGAAAGAAGAACTGGTGGTTGCTGATAACTCCGAGCTCGTCTGGACCCACCTGAGACTGAAGCTTGTCATGACTTTTAGAGCAAAGTGGAGGAGGACCGAGGGGTGGGTCGCCCTGGAGGATGGCTGTGCGCGGGTCTGTCCTGCTTCTCTCCTCCTCACCCACCTCTACCCTGGTTTCTTCCCGGGAAGGAGTACTCGTCTCAGGCTGCCTTCACCTTGCCAGCCCCTCAGCTGTAGCCCCAGGGTGCCTCGGGCCAGCGTCCTGCCCACCGCTCAGGCGCCTGGCCTGCCCGCCTCTCCAGGGGCTCCTCTTTCTCCTGCAACCCTCTCGTCGCCCCTCCCAATACCACGCACACCACCATGACCTGGGGCAAGTGGCCTGACCCCTCCGAGTTGTCTCCTTCTTTCTCCAGTGGGGAGAACGGGTGATAACAGATGATGCCCTGGGTAGCGACGATCCAGAGAGAGAGAGCGTGCATGTGAAATGCCCAGCGTGGGGGCACTGCAGAGCTGGCGCTGGTGCAGTGCGCACTGCTGGCTGCTGGGCTGCAGTGCTGTCTGTGCTCTCCCTTCCTCTGCACTCATCCATCAGGCTTCGGTGCTTTCTCCCGCCCTGAGCACCTTCCCTTCACTGCCTCTGTGAAGCCTGTGGGATGTTCTGAACCCGAGTTTAATCATTGTCATCATCACCATCATCACACCTTTCAGCTCTCTTCTGCTTTCTCTGGGTCCTGCACCAGATTTGCAGGCTCCCTCAGGGCTGGGACTCTGGTGCCCTTTGTCCTTCCAGGGTCAGGGAGCACATGGGATGCCAGCTGAGGGGCTGCCCCGGTGCTGTGTGTTGTGCTTTGACACTCACTCGTGTCCAGCTCTTTGCGACCCCATGGACTGTAGCCTGCCAGACTCCTCTGTCCATGGGGATTCTTCAGGCAAGAATACTGGAGTGGGTTGCCATGCCCGCCTCCAGGGGATCTTCCCAACCCAGGGATTAAACCCAGGTCTCTCGAATTGCAGGTGGATTCTTTACCATCTGAATTACCAGGGAAGCCCACAAATACTGGAGTGGGCAGCCTATCCCTTCTTCAGGGGTTCTTCCTGACCCAGGAATCGAACCAGGGTCTCCTCTCCTGTATTGCAGGTGGATTCTTTACCAGCTGAGCTACCAGAGTCTGAAAGAGGCGAGTGTACTGGCCCAGCTGTGCCTGCCTGGCCCGGGGCTTCTCCCAGGGGCAGGTTTATGTGATGGGCTGGACTCTCAAATGTTCCTACTTTAATGCACTGCCTGAATGGAAACCCTGGGTCTTTATCAACGCTGGAATTCAAAAGGTGGGATAAATTGATTTCTTAAGGCAAAGACACTTTGATTAGCCTAGCCTTTTGTGGTTGTTGTCGTTCAGTCACTAAATCGTGTCCAACTTTTCGAGACACCATGGACTGCAGCATCCCAGGCTTCCCTGTCCTTCACCATCTCCCAGAGCTTGCTCAAACTCATATCCATCGAGTTGGTGATGCCATCCAACCATCTCATCCTCTGTCGTCCCCTTCTCCTATCTTTACTCTTTTCTAGCATCAGGATGGAGGAGCCTGGTAGGCTGCAGTCCATGGGGTCGCAAAGAGTCGGACACGACTGAGCGACTTCACTTTCACTTTTCACTTTCATACATTGGAGAAGGAAATGGCAACCCACTCCAGTGTTCTTGCCTGGAGAATCCTAGGGACAGGGGAGCCTGGTGGGCTGCCGTCTATGGGGTTGCACAGAGTCGGACACGACTAAAGCGACTTAGCAGCAGCAGCAGCAGGATATTTTCCAATGGGTCAGCTCTTCACATCAGGTGGCCAAAGTATTGGAGCTTCAGCATCAGTCCTTCCAGTGTTTATTCAGGGTTGATTTCTCTTAGGATTGACAGGTTTGATCTCCTTGCTGTCCAAGGGACTCTCAAGAGTCTTCTCCAGCACCACAGTTCGAAAGCATCAGTTCTTCAGTGCTCAGCCTTCTCTATGTTCCAACTCTCATATCTCTACATGACTACTGGAAAAACCATACTTTGACTAGACAGACCTTTGTCAGCAAAGTAATGTCTGCTTTTTAATACAGGCAGATCCTAGGCAACCCTTGGAGTGTCATAGCGTTTCTTCTCAGGAGCAAGTGTCTTTTAATTTCATGGCTGCAGTCACTGTCTGCAGTGATTTTGGAGCCCAAGAAAATGAAGTCTGTCACTGTTTCCACTATTAGCCTTTTAATCTCACCCTTTTTAAAATAGAAAGTGACTGGACGTGAGACCACTGAAGCCTTCCTCTGTTCTTTCTTCCCTTTGGAGGTATTCTTCTCTGGTTCTGACTGAGGTATCCTCCCCTGCTCTGGGAGGTTGAAGTCAGGACCTCGGAGTCACATGTCCATGACCATCCCCAAACTCAAAGTTACTGGGTTGGGTTTTTGGGTGACTTGGGGGATATGTTTGAAAAAGGGTGATCCAGTGCCTACCTACACAGATCATTTAAATTCCCAGGTGTTTCTGAACTCCTCCTAGGTACAGTCTCGGGAAGGGAGGGCTTGAACCCCTAGGAGATGGCCAGGTTGGTGGGAATAGGGTCTGTAGGACATCGGCTGTGGTGGCCTCAGTACCCGCCACCCTGAGAGGTCCCAGAAGGCCTGGGTGCAGAAACATGGAGTTGGGAGGTGAATTCACCACGTGTTATTAAAATCCAAGTGTATGTTCAGATCTGGTTGGAAAGTTTAGGAAGCGTGAGGAGGGATAACTAGACTTTATTCCAGAGTAGACCAAAAATAGATAAGTAAAGAGGAATATGGTATGCTTACAAAAACTTAACTTTTGGTCTTTAAGGAAGCTGCCTGATTTGGAAATCATCTTTGACTTTTAAAAATAAAGGAACTACAGCCATGTTCATAGCATTACTCACAGAAGCCAAAGGTGGAAGCATGCAAGTGTCTGTCTGTGGATGAATGTGGTACTCGCATGCAATGGAATATTATTCAGCCTTAAAAAGGAAGGGGGTCCTGACACATGCCCAACATAGATGGACTGTGGGGGCATTATGCTGAGTGAAATAAGTCAGCCACAAAAAGACAAATACTAGAAGTTCTACTTCTGTGAGGTTCGTAGGTCAAATTCAGAGAGAGAGAAGGTAGAATGGTGATTGCCAGGGGCTGGGGGAGGGAGTGGAAAGTTATTGGTTAACGGGATGGAGTTTAGTTTTGTACGATGAAGAGAATTCTAGCGATCGGTACAGTAATGTGAATGCACTGAACACTGCTGAATTGCACACTTAAAATTGGTTAAGATTGTAAATGCTAGTGTGTGTTTTATCTGGTTTTCTGTTATGTGTGTTCTATCATAATTTTACCCAAAAAAGGGACTGAACCCTCACGCGTGGCCGAATGCCAAATGCTGGTCTCAAGTATTTTCTTAAGGAATGAAAAAGGCATCCAGTAAGAATGTCCGTGATGTTGATCAGTGAGGGCGTGGAACCCCAGCCCCAGCTTTAAAAGTGGCGAGTCTGTCCCACTTAGTGGCTGAATGACCGTACATGGCTAGTTGGACAGAATAACTCAGCATTTCTGCCCTCCCTGCTTTTCTTTTTTTGCTCTTTTTGCTTGCTTGTTTTAAAGAAAAATCCTTTTCTCTCTGGGAGTCAGCATAGAGGTTTTTCCACAATGAAGCGCTTAAGTCCCAACAACCAGGACACTCCTGTTGGTGAAGGGTAGTCCTAGGGCATGAGCACCTCTTAGCTGTTTCATGCTTTAAATCAAACTGGGATTAAACTGTCAGAAACAGAAGCATCCTTTTCTCTCTCTTTTTTTTTGATGCTCAGTAAACTTTATTTTTTTAATTCCACTATAGTTGACTTATAATGTGTTAATGTCTGCTGTATAGCAGTGATTCAGTTATACACACACACACACACACACACACACACACACGCACTCTCTTTTTTAATATTTCTTTTTTGGATGAAGCAGAGAAGGATGGCTTTATCACTTTGCCAGGCAAAGGGGGACACAGCAGGCTCCTGCCTCGAAAATGACGTGTCCCCTATTTTTTTCCATTATGGTTTGTCATAGGGTAATCATAATATAATTCTCTGTGCTATACAGAAGGACCTTGTCGTTTATCCATTCTATATATAATACTTCACAACTGCTAATCCCAGCCTGTTTCATCCTTCCCCCCATGCCTTCCCCTTGGCAACCACAAGTCTCTTCTCTATAGCCTTGGCTTTGTTTCTGTTTCATAGATATGCTCATTTGTGTGATATTTTAAATTCCACATAAAAGTGATATCATGTGATGTTTGTCTTCTTCTTTCTGATTTACTTAGTGAGCTCTCTGGTTGCATTCATGTTGCCACAGATGGCATTATTTCATTCTTTTTATGGCTGAGTAGTAGTCCGCTGTACACCCTTGCCACATCTTTACCATTCCTTTGTTAATGGGCACGTGGGCTGTTTCCATAGCTTGGCTCTTGTGAAGAGAGTTGCTATGAACGCAGGGACGGCCTGTATCTTTTTGGTTTAGAGTTTTGTCTGCATACACGGATGCATCCCTTTCTTCATGAGGTCCTTGGGTCTAGGTCAGTGATGTCAGCTTTGGACTTGAAATCATATCTGTCTAGAAGAGCATGTGATGACTTGCCTCTGGTGAAGCTGGGGAGGACGAAGAGGAAGGCGGTGGCAGAGGTCAGGATGCGCAGTGCCCCCGTTCCCATTTTAGTGTCTGTACTCCAAGGGAGGGCTGATGGAGGCGCTTCTTTCTCCTTACCCGCCCCTACCTGGCCTGTAAAGGCCTCACTCTACATGACTGTTAGCTGCTGAGGCTGTAAAATGCAGTGGAATGGAGGATGGAGGGCTCAAGAGGAAGGGGATATTGTTGTTCAGTCACTCAGTCGTGTACTACTCTCTGCAACCCCATGGGCTGCAGCACGCCAGGCTTCCCTGTCCTTCGCCATGTCTTAGAGTTTGCTCAAACTCATGTCCCTTGAGTCAGTGATGCCTTCCAACCGTCTCATCCTCTCTTGTCCCCTTCTATATAATGGTGACTGAGTCTTGTCGATGTACGGCAGAGACCACTACAACGTTGTAAAGCAGTTATCCTCCAGTTTAAAAAAAAGTGAACTAAGCTGAGGACTGGAGCGTTTCCTGCACACTCGGTTTTCCTAGAATTTGATGCTATCCTGGCATCCAGATTGATATCCTGCCTCGGGCTGGTGAGCAGTTGCTGGGGGAGAGGTCGTATTCTCTCTGGAAATGAGCTTCCCCCACCCCGTGAAGGAGTCCTTGGCCCACAGTTGCAGAATCAGGAACCTGGATGTTTTCTTTTCCGCCTCGTGTTTTTATCCCATAAATGATAGTCATCAGGATCAAACTTGACCTCTGAAGAGAGAAAGCAGATGTTCCGCATCCCCCTCTATCCTGCCACCTCAGCACATTAAAGTGGTTCATAGTTCAGTGTCCTTCGGAGCCTGCGGCCGTTCCCTGGGAAGGGAATCTGTGGCTTTCGTGGGGACAGCTGACGGCTATTAATACCCTGAGGAAGTCCTCCGCCAACCCTGAAGGGGAGGGGTTCACATCTTCCTCCCCGCCACAAGTGTGCTTCTGGGCCAGGGACCATTGTGAGAACACATCTCTGCCTTCGTTTGGTTGAAACGTCACATGTCGGAGTGTTTTGCTCCACGGTGTTTTGCTTCTGTGTGCCACAAGTGGCTGACGACTTTGCCGTGTGTATCCTCTGTTGACAGACCAATCTGAGGGCTTCCTGTGAGCATCCGAGCCAAGCCTGAGCCCAGGCGCCGTCTCGGGCTGTTCTTCGAGACTGCTGTGGCCCTCGGTCAGGGTCTAGAGACCCTGCGGCAGAGGCAACAGACACTCTGGCCTGGGGCGTTTCCAGAACAGGTGCTGCCTGGTACCCGCCTGAACCTCGGAGGGCAGGAGGCCCTGGGGGTTAGAGGAGGCATCCAGAGAGGCGGAAAGCTGGGCTGAGGCGGCCCACAGCTGCAGGGAGGGGATTCGGTGGGGGGAGTGGGGAGATGGGCTGTGGCCACATGGCGAGTTAATAGCAGAGCTGGAAACTAGTTCTCCTGCGACGCGACAGAAATCTGGTCATAGCTGGGGCTCATTTACCACCCCGTCCTCTCCCTCTTGCTGGCCAGGGGCACAGTTGGGACATCCCTGGGGCTTGGTGAACGTTCCTCTCTGTTGTTAAGGCTCAGGTGACTCTAATGGAGGGTTCAGCCGATGGCATGTGGGTGGTGGAACGTTAAAGAAAGAAGTGGCCGTGGGGTGGTTCTAGCCTCTCAGCCCCCCAGCCAGACCCCTGGGAGCTCCTTCCATGCAGCACGTGGCCCCCTTCCCGGAGAGAGCGAGACTCTGATGTAACGGGTTGAAGGGCGGGAATACCGGCGTCATTTAAAAGCTCTCTTTAGTTGTTGTTGTTTAGTTGCTCAGTCGTGTCCGACTCTTTTGTGACCCCATAGACTGTAGCCCTCCAGGCTCCTCTGTTTCTGTGGGATTCTCCAGGTGAGGATACTAGAGTGGGTTGCCATTTCCTCCTCCAGGGGATCTTCCTGACCCAGGGATCGAACCCACGTCCCCTGCAGTGGCGGGCGGTTTCTTTCCCGCTGAGCCACCAGGGAAGCCCGAAAGCTCTCTTAGATGCTTCTGATGAGATGATGCTGATGTGCAGCTGGCCTGGGAACCCCCTATCCTCTTCCTCTTGCTCCTCATTAACAAATGGAAAGAGAGAAACTCAGGCCACCTGGGTTTCCTTTGTTCCTGTCAGTGATTCCGAGTTGCAGGCAGCTGAGTCTAGCACCTGGGGGCTGGGCTCCTGGCCCTCCATGGTCACTTCATCTGCTCCTGGCCTTGCCTCCAGGGCAGGCATCCAGACATGGGCCAGGGATCTTCATGTGGCTGTGAAAACCTTATGGAAAGTCGCTGGAGGGACTCTGGCTTGTGTGCCCGGTGTGAGCAGGTGGACCGGAGAACCCCTGAATCTGCTTCCTGGTGCCTTTACCAGCCTGACAGGTACGTCAGGAGAGCTCAGGGCTTTCTGTTTGCATCAGGCTTTGAACTCTGGGGAGAGCGCACAGGGTGTGCTGCCCTGGAGGCTGGGCCTGAGCGGGTCGCTGGGAGAAAACCTATGGAGCCCACAGGCCAGGCCTCCCAGAGCTGGAACCTGGCTCCTTCTTCTGCCTGGTGGTCCTAGCACGGCGGCAGTCAGGAGAGAGTGGGGCTCCACAGCCACCCCCAGGGGCTCACCTTCTCAAGTTGGGCCTTTGAATCTGACTGGTCCATCCTCAAGCCGCCAGCAGTCAGGATGGAAAAGTGAAAGTTGCTTAGTTGTGTCTGACTCTGCGACCCATGGACTGTATAGTCCATGGAATTCTCCAGGCCAGAATACTGGAGTGGGTAGCCTTTCCCTTCTCCCTTCTCCAGGGGATCTTCCCAACCCAGGGATTGAACCCAGGTCTCCTGCATTGCGGGCAGAGGTCTCCTGCATTGCTGAGCCACCAGGGAACCCCAAGAATACTGCAGTGGGTAGCCTACCCCTTCTCCAGTGTATCTTCCCAACCCAGGAATCAAACTGGGGTCTCCCCATTGCAGGCAGATTCTTTACCAACTGAGCTATCAGGGAGGCCGGAAAGCACGCTGTTGTTGAAGACTGGTGCCTCCTGGTGCCTTAGTAGGTTTTTAGGCCCCTGGGTGGTCTAGGGGGCTAGACTGGTTCATAGCCCAGACAGCAGAGCCCTGGATCCCTCAGGTCATCCCGCCTCTGGGCGTGAGGAGGAAGGCTGCTGGCCTCAGGAACCAGCGAGGACTCCCTCCCATTTGAACCGTCATGTCCCACACCATGATGTGGGTGTCACGGAACGCCTACCGCATGCCACCTGGGCTGCGTGGGCAGAAAACACGCTGGTTAGCCTCCCAGGCGGGGGATGGGGGGTGGGAATCCAGCTGTGACCATGACGAGGATGTATGTGTGCCCACGTGTGCAGATAGACACAGGCCCTGTGGGTCCTGACATGAGTCTGCTGCTGCATTTACTTTTGTAATTGTAGGTTCGTCATAGGAGAGAGAACGCTCAGACATCAAAGGACCTATAAAAAGTATGAGGCAGATGGTTCGGGTGTCATTACCCCCATTTGTCAGATGAGGCAGTGAGGCCCTGGGATGTTAACTGCCTTGCTCAGGGTCACACGCAGCTAGTGGGTGTCAGGCCTGAAATTGGCACCCAGGCCTTTTTGCTCCTGGTGCAGTGTTTTCTTCTGCACCGTATAGTCTCTGAAATAACACATGTGGGTAGTTTTCTAGGTGGTGAGGAAGTGATGGAGATGTGCCTTAAGCAGTGAACTGTGTACCCCATCCAGGACAAACACGGATGGATTTTAAAGCCCCAGAATATCCAGACCCCTGTTTGGCACACCCTGGAGTACCCTGAAAGGGCACAGCTCCCTGCCTTCAAGGCCACCCACCGTCTGGTGACGTGAAGTCTGTCTCCAGGCACAGGTTTTGTTCCTGCCTGTTGGCTCACTTGCTTGTTGAGTCTGCAGAAGGTTCCTGCCTTTGTGATGCACGCCTGGGTATCACTTTCAGAACTGGAGGTGGTGGGGGCTGTGGGCCCCTGGGGTCGGGGTGACAGAGAGTGCAGCCCTGGGGTCTTTTCCCCTGTTCAAGTTCCTTGTTTCCATGGAACAGCAGAACTCTGAATACGGGAGAGATGGAAAGGCGTGTTGGCCCCTGACTGTGGTTGGATGACATTTGTTGGTAGACTTCTTTTTTTCCCAAGATTGTTAGAAATCTCTGGAGTCCTATGGATCAAATCCCTGGCCAACATCCTGCACTTTTCGCCTAGGCTTCTGAGCTTTGGGGTCCTACTGACCTGCAAACTTAAACCGCAGAGCAAAATCAGCCTGGGGTGCTGTGGTCCTGGTGGTCCTTTCCTGGGTTGGAAAGGGAGGATGTGTGGGCACTTGTCTCACCAGGCGGCTCATTAGAAGAGGCTTTTGTGGGTCTAGGTGATCACATTGCAGTGCTTTATGGGGAGATGTTACTTTGAAAGAAAAATTTTGTCTTTTTAGAGTCCCTACTCTAAAAGAGAGTAGGGACTGTATGGTCCATTGCTGGTGGATGGTGACCTAAGAGCCACCCGGATGCTGTGGATTTGAGGGACAGGATTCAGAGCATCAGATGCAGCCACGGGTCCTCCTCTGGTGACCAGGGGTGCACCAGTGGACCTGGCTCTACCAGGGGCTGTCTGTGACCAGGAAAGCAAGGATCTCAGGTCCCAGAGTCCAGCATGTGGCTCTTAGCACCACACTGACCAGCCTAGGTCACCAGCTGGCTCGTGGAGCAGCCAGAGGTGCAGGAGAGACAGGCTGATGGGGTCTGAGGTGTGCGGTGGACCAGAGGTGCAGGAGAGATGGGCTGATGGGGTCCGAGGTGTGCAGTGGAGGGAAGCCACCCTCTTCCCTGTTCACAGCATAGTAGTGAAAGTCAGGGTCTTTCCTCCAGAAGATACTTGGATGGCCTCATGGTGTGCACTTTGATGCTTTGATTCTCTCACTTCAGTCTTCCTGGATGTACCAGTGCATGTGGTCCCCAGTGTGGGATGCCTTCCCAGGATGCACAGGGTGCCGTGGTCCCCAGATGTGGGATGCCTTCCCAGGATGCACAGGGCGCCATGATCCCCAGATGTGGTGCCCTTGGGGTGCCTTCCCATGATGTACAGGGCGCTGTGGTCCCCAGATGTGGTGCCCTTGGGGTGCCTTCCCAGGATGCACAGGGTGCCATGATCCCCAGATGTGGTGCCCTTGGGGTGCCTTCCCAGGATGCACAGGGTGCCATGATCCCCAGATGTGGTGCCCTTGGGGTACCTTCCCATGATGTACAGGGCGCCATGGTCCCCAGATGTGGTGCCCTTGGGGTGCCTTCCCAGGATGCACAGGGCGCCGTGGTCCCCAGGTATGGCTCTCCAGAAGGCCTTTCCTTCACACGGGATGCAGAATTGGCCTTCATAGTTTGGAGAGAGGGATCCGCCTTTCTGCCGGTTTCAGAGCATCACCTGTTACTGGAAAAGTTTACACACAGAGAAACGTGTTTGCCTCGCCATGGGGAAAATGGGCCTTGTGCAGTTTGAGGCGATCGCATTTCGGGGGCGCGTCCTCTCCACTGGTGACTCCGGCTCCCTGTCCTAGCATGCAGCCAACAATAAAATGCTTTACAACCTGCGGGAGTGCTTGTGTCTTTTCCCAGCGCTGCATTTCCCCAAGAACAGCACTGTTCCCAGGGGTGTCCAGTTTCCTCCCGCCATTCACCAGGCCCCACACCGTCCTTAAGCAGCTAGAACTGGTTTTACCAAGTAAACCGATACCTCGGCGGGTATCCAGGGTGAATAAGGATGGTGCGGCTTAATAAGTTACTGGCAGACCTTTGAGGAGGCCCAGTGGCCCTGGCTCCTCACTCCTCCTGCTCCTTAACGCTTGAATGGGCAAGCAGGAGGAGGGACAGCCTTCCCTTACCTCTGAGTGGGGAGGAGGGCTTGCGCCATCAAACAAAGCCAGTTTTGCCTGGGGCTCACTGTGGCCCCTGAAGTTCCTGGCTGGACACCCTGCACCCTCCCCGGCCCCGCCACTGAAACAGGGTGGGCCTGGGCCTTAAGCAGACTCCTAGGGAGATGGGCCTGTCTGTCCACTTGACTGCTCTGGGCACAGGGGGGAATGTTTCACTCCCACCTCCAGCTCTGCAGCTGATGGCTAGGAGAAGGGGCTCCTGCCGGCAGCTGTGGGCTCATTAGTTTTTGCTTGGTTTGTCAGCAAGGCCCTCCTGGGGTTCAGGAGCCTGACAGGTGCTGAGAAGGGGCTGCAGTGGAGCGCTGGAGCCAGAGCCCCTGGGGCCCTTCAGCGGGAGTCTCAGCCTCACCTCAGAGGCTGTGGTCAGTACCTGATGGGGCTGCAAGAGGGGAGGACAGGCACAGCCCTGCAGGGGGCAGGGCAGGGGTTTCGGGGGACAGGGCCTCCTCTCCCGGAGTGCTTAAGGGGGACCACAGGCCTGTATACCACAGGGTGTTAGAGAGGCCCAGTCTGGGGGATGCCATGTGTCCTGAGTGGGGTTCAGTTCAGTTCAGTCTCTCAGTCGTGTCCGACTCTTTGTGACCCCATGAACTGCATCACGCCAGGCCTCCCTGTCCATCACCAACTCCCAGAGTCCACCCAAACCCATGTCCATTGAGTCGGTGATGCCATCCAACCGTCTCATCCTCTGTTGTCCCCTTCTCCTCCTGCCCTCCATCTTTCCCAGCATCAGGGTCTTTTCAAATGAGTCAGCTCTTCACATCAGGTGGCCAAAGTATTGGAGTTTCACCTTCAACATCAGTCCTATCAATGAACACCCAGGACTGATCTGCTTTAGGATGGACTGGTTGGATCTCCTTGCAGTCCAAGGGACTCTCAAGAGTCTTCTCCAACACCACAGTTCAAAAGCATCAATTCTTCGGCGCTCAGCTTTCTTTATAGTCCAACTCTCACATTCATGCATGACCACTGGAAAAACCATAGCCTTGACTAGACGGACCTTTGTTGGCAAAGTAATGTCTCTGCTTTTGAATATGCTGTCTAGGTTGGTCATAACTTTCCTTCCAAGGAGTAAGTGTAGATCTGACTGAGTGGGGTAGGTCAGGATGTAAAGCCGGTTGTGGCAGGACCAGGTTTGGAGGGTAGGGCTGAGTCTGAGCCTCACGTCCAGGAAGGCTGTGGTCTCCCCTTGAGTTTCCTGTAGGCGACCAGACAGTGTGTGGGACCCAAGGACCACCCACTTGAGCTTGCACCCACTTCTCAGGCTGAAGTCAGATTTGGTTTTATTCCCCAACCTTGGGAACTGTGTCTTTCCCCCTCTTCTCTCTCTCACCTGCTGGATGGCTTCCTCGGGGCCCAGCATGGATCAGTTTGGCCCAGGGCCCTGAGGAGAGATGGTGGGATGGGCAGATGTCCTCCTGGCCCTGGAGGAGCTCAGGGTTACGACACTGCAGTATGTAGCAGAGGCTGAACTGGAGATGACGGCGCTTTGTAAGGACCTTCGTCCCCCAAAAGCAATTCAGACTCCAGAGAGGGATGAACTGTTCCTTTTTGCATCATCTTCTAGGTGCTGTGTTTTGGGGCCACCATATTTACAGTGTTCTTGTTGTTCCGTCACTAAGTCGTATCCGACTCTCTCTGACCTCATGGCTGCAGCGCGCCAGGCTTCCCTGTTCTTCAATCTCCCAGAGTTTGCTCAAATTCATGTCCATTGAGTCAGTGATGCCATCCAACCATCGCATCCTCTGTTGCCCCTTTCTTCTCTTGCTCTCAGTCTTTCCCAGCATCTGGATCTTTTCCAGTGAGTTGGCTCTTCACATCAGGTGGCCAAAGTATCGGAGCTTTTAGTTTCAGCATCAGTCCTTCCAGTGAATATTCAGGGTTGATTTTCTTTGGGATTGACTGGCTTGATCTCCTTGCTGTCCAAGGGACTCTCAAGAGTCTTCTCCAGCACCACAGTTTGAAAGCATCAATTCTTTGGTGCTCAGCCTTCTTTATGGTCCAACTCTCACAACCATACATGACTGCTGGAAAAGCCATAGCTTTGACTAGACGGACCTTTGTTGGCAAAATGATGTCTCTGCTTTTTTAATAGAAACCACCTAGTCCAGGGAATGGCAGGTAGGTTTACTCTTGGATGCAGGTGGATTTGTTGTGGCTGCTCAGAGTGCTGTATTGAGAAGGGCTCAGAGGCCTTGCCCTGGACCTGAGGGCAGGGGTTCTTTAATCTATTAATCCTGTCTGCCATGGAGACGAGGAGTGGAGGGGAGCGGTGTTCCGTGCGCATTGTGTTTTATCTCTGCATTTACACATGAAGAAACCGAGGCCCAGAGAAGCTGTGGCCTGTCTCTGTGTTTGGAGGGTCCGGGACTGGAACCTGAGGCTGCTGCTCCCCACCCAGTGTGCTTTCCACGGCGCTGACGCTGAAAAGCCCAGCTTTGTGAGAGGCCAGACAAACAGGCATGAAGCAGCGAGGAGCAAGTATCAGACTGGGCTGTTCAGAAAAGACATCATATGGATTTCCCTGGTGGTCCAGTGGTTGGGAATCCGCCTGCCAGTGCAGGGGACACAGATTTGATCCCCAATGGGATCAGGGAAGATCCCACAAGCCACGGGACAACTCAACCTGAGAGCCACTGAGCCCACCGGCTGTAACTACCGAAGCCTGTGCACCCTAGAGTTTGTGCTCTGCAACAAGAGAAGGCACTGTGATGTGAAGCCCACTCACTGCAGCTAGAGAGTAGCCCCCGCTCACTGCAACTGGAGAAAGCTTGTGCACAACAGTGAAGACCCAGCACAGCCAAAAATAAGTCAATAAATTAAACAAAATACACCATACACCATAGAAAAGATCAGCAGGGAGGCAGAGAGATGGGCTTTGACAGGAGAGAGGAGAGGGCGGGGTCTTGCACAAAAGGTCTGATTTGGGTGAAAGTTCTGAGACCCCTCCATGAGGACCGTCCCCCAAGGCTGTGGGCAGAAAGTGCAAAAGCCGCCACCTTCGGCTCTCGATGTGTCAGGTTTTAAAGCCCTTTCCTTCAGGAACAGGAAGAACGGGTTGACCACCTGGGCATTGAGAATGCAGAGGAGACCAAATCCTAACCCCCAAGGATTCTTTCCACGTTTGCTGTTTGCTGGCTTGTTGCACCTGCTGTGTGCCCAGCGCCTGTGTACTGGTGGTGCTTAGACTTGGGGTGTGCTCCCCACTCAGCCCCTTGGCCAGAGTGCGATGGGTCTTGTGGGTCACAGCCCCCATCACAGGGCAGGCTCCCCACGGAGTAGCCCTTGCACCTTGAACTTCCGCCAGCCGGTGCTTCTCTGGGAGCCATTGTGCGATGGAGGTGTGGCATTTTCTGTGATGGGAGCAGCTGCTGTCAGTGGGTTGAACCAAGGGTGGATCCAGGCACATACTGCTTCACATCTTAGTTTTTAGCTCATTTCTCTTGCTGGATCAGGAATCCGTTTGGCTCCTACAGGAGTTGCTTGATTTTTTTTCCCACTAGCCACTCCTCCTTGCTTGTCATCATTCTGCCAATTTCACGGTCTCCTCGGCCAGTGGTTGGAGTCACAGAGACCTGCTCGGGGTGAGCAAATCACAGACCTTGCCTGGAGCCTCTGCAGGTTCACCAATGGGAATGCTGTGTCCACACCCTGCCTGCCCCTTCTCCAGCTTCCCCCCACTACCCTTCTCTCCCACTTCTGGGCTGGCCTCCAAAAGCGTAGAGAGCTGCATTTTAAGAAGCACACAGGGAAAAAAAATTTAAAGCATGTAATTGTGAGTTATGTAAGAAAAACCCCAGTATTCTTCAGAGATGCCTTCTGATGGAGGGGTGAGATGACAAGGTGCTAGAGTTTGCTTTAAATTCTTTCTTGGTTTTATGACAAAGGGAAAAAAAAGATGGACAAGCAAATCTTGCTCACTGTCGAACTGGCATGTGGGGTCATGGGGGTCATTGTGCTACTGTCTCTCCTGTTATTTACATCAGAAGTTTTTCACATTAACAGTGTTTAAAGGGTACAGGATTGTACTGAGAACTTGATGTGTGTAATTTTTGGTGCTCTTCGTAAAACTGCTTTAACCTGCTTAGAGATGCGTGTCCAACTGACACGTGGTAGTTTTCCTCCAGGCCCTTGCTGCTTCCTCCTGCTCTTTGAAACTAACGCACTCCTTTGTGTAATGTTTTCTGAAAAGTTGCAGTACATTCAGCCACCCCAACATGGCCAGAACTCTGTCAATAACATTTTACAAAGGTTTGGGGTATTCTTGTTTAAATAGTTGTATGAGTTTTGTTTTTATTGGATGAACATTTATTGAGCATCTACGTATGAAGACGGAACATATACGAGGAAATGAATGTTGTGGGGGAGGGGCCCTGGCACTCTCAAGATCAACCAGGAGCTGGGAGTTGTGGGTCCTTTTAGGACTCACCCTGTAGCATGGAGGTGCTTGGTTACAGTGGGTCCAGGCCACAATATCTCACTTTATTATTTTAATTCAGTTCAGTTGCTCAGTCGTGTCTGACTGTTTGTGACCCCATGAATTGCAGCACGCCAGGCCTCCCTGTCTATCACCAACTCCCGGAGTTCACCCAGACTCATGTCCATCGAGTCGGTGATGCCATCCAGCCATCTCATCCTCTGTCGTCCCCTTCTCCTCCTGTCCCCAATCCCTCCCAGCATCAGAGTCTTTTCCAGTGAGTCAACTCCTCGCATGAGGTGGCCAAAGTACTGGAGTTTCAGCTTTAGCATCAGTCCTTCCAAAGAATACCCAGGACTGATCTCCTTTAGAATGGACTGGTTGGATCTCCTTGCAGTCCAAGGGACTCTCAAGAGTCTTCTCCAACACCACAGTTCAAAAGCATCAATTCTTCGGTGCTTAGCTTTCTTCACAGTCCAACTCTCACATCCATACATGACCACTGGAAAAACCATAGCCTTGACTAGATGGACCTTTGTTGGCAAAGTAATGTCTCTGCTTTTGAATATGCTGTCTAGGTTGGTCATAATTTTTCTTCCAAGGAGTAAGCGTCTTTTGATTTCATGGCTGCAATCACCATCTGCTGTGATTTTGGAGCCCCAAAAAATAAAGTTTACCACTGTTTCCACTGTTTCCCCATCTATTTCCCATGAAGTGATGGGACCAGATGCCATGATCTTCGTTTTCTGAATGTTGAGCTTTAGGCCAACTTTTTCACTCTCCTCTTTCACTTTCATCAAGAGGCTTTTTAGTTCCTCTTCACTTTCTGCCATAAGGGTGGTGTCATCTGCATATCTGAGGTTATTGATATTTCTCCCGACAATCTTGATTCCAGCTTGTGTTTCTTCCAGTCCAGCGTTTCTCATGATGTACTCTGCATATAAGTTAAATAAGCAGAGTGACAATATACAGCCTTGACGTACTCCTTTTCCTATTTGGAACCAGTCTGTTGTTCCATGTCCAGTTCTAACTGTTGCTTCCTGACCTGCATACAGGTTTTTCAGTTATATTTTTTAAAATATCTGTGTATGTATTTATTTGGCTGTGCTGGGTCTGTGGCACACAGGATCTTTGATCTTGATTGTGCCATGCGGGACCTTTAGTTGCAGCACGTGAACTCTCGTCTGTGGCATGTGGGATCTAGTTCCTTGAGCAGGGATGAAACCCAGGCCCCTTGCATTGGGAGTACAGAGTCCTAGCCACTGGACCACCAGGGAAGTCCCCTCACTCTGTCTTGATAGACTGTAACACCTATATTCCACCACACGCAAGCCCCTTTGCCTTAAGTTTTCTCATCCTGTTCTCAGGCTAAACCCGTTCTCCAGTAATTAAACTTCTCAGGGGCAGGGAAAGCTGATTGTTTTTTTCTTGTTGGTTTCAGGTGGGCCCAGTGGAAATGGGGAAGGCATAAGGCAGTCGAATAGGAGGCACAGCCGCTGGCGTAGGTGCAGACCTGGCTGTGGAAGGCCCCATTGCGGGCACTCAGTGCCAAGGAGGGGATGGTGCTGGAAGGGAGTGGAAGGAGGTGAGCTCACCAAGTCCACTCTTGGGGCCACCGTTGGCATCCTGCTCAGATGGGCTCGCTTTGAGGAGGTGATGGAGTCAGGGACTGTGAAGGACAGAGTGAGAAAGTGCTGGCCGTGTGAGACCAGGTCAGACCTCACAGTGGCTCGTCCTGTGGGCCCCAGGATACAAAGGCTGGATCCTGTACACAGACGGGCCTGGAGTGTCTGTGCTTCAGCCCTTGACCCCAAGCTTGACCCTACTGGGGTGTCATCCTTGATGTAATCCTCTGACTGCAACGTCATTCTTGTCCTTCCAGCCCCCTCCCTCCATTAAGAGTCGGCCTGTGGAGTGGGCAGCCCCAGTCGGAGAAATGCCAAGTTTGAGAGTCACATTGGCCGGGGGCCAAGATCCGGCTTCTGCACAGAATAGTTTGTGGTGCTGGGTCATCGTCTGCGCCCTGTGTAGGGGGCACTGACCCAGGGAGAGGGGAGGAAGCGAAGCTCTTGGTAGCTAGTGTACTACAAGCATTCACTGTTCCGTTTCTCATCCACCACGGTGGGAATGCAAATTGATGCAGGCATTTTGGGAAACAGTCTGGAATTAAAGGCTGAAGTCCCACACCCACATCCCCGACAGCCCAGCTGATTTCACGCTGAAGTGTATACCCGAGAGAAACTCCTGTGCGTGGACTCCGGGAGAGGTGTACAAGAATGGTCGCAGCATTTCTGTGCACAACAGCAAAAGGCTGGAAGCAGCCCAGATGCCCATCAGTAGGGGAATGGATGAATACACTGAGACGTGACCACACAATGGAATATTATACAGCTGTCCAAACAAATTAACTGCAGCAGCACTCAACGATGTAGATGAATTTTAGCAGTGTCATAAATATTAGCTAAAAAGAGGCTGTGCTTCCAAAGATTACATACAGCACTAATCTTTTTCTTTGTGAAGTCAGAAGGAGCTAAAATAAATGTGCTTTTTAGGAAGGTTTTACAGCTGCAGTAAAGCTGGAAAAAAAAAAAAAAACCAGAAATGGGGGAAGGGACAAGAGAATGAGCCCCTTGAGGTTGGGGGTATCTTGGATGGAAGGGGGCGGGGTGTGGAATGGAGCACCATCTAGATAGATGCAGGTTTTGGTCAAGGGCCCAGCCTTTGTTTGGGGTGGGCGATTTGCAGGTGGTTATTACATTGTAAAAAGTAAGTGAAAGTGAGTCATGGGTGACGACAGATGAATGTCAGGAGCCAAGGACTGTGGTGAATAATTAACCCAGTTCTGTGCATGTTAGGTCCAGCATGCCCCCATGCCCACCCTAAGCTCATTTCAGCAGAAGCTGTGATGCTGTGATGGCTCAGTGTTTACTGAGCCTCCATTCCCGTGGCTGACATCCCCACCACCCTCCCCAGCCCCCCGGCCTTCTCTGTCGGCCATCCGTCCATCCAGCTCCAGCCTCGTTCTTCCACGGTGCCCGCCGGCTGGAGTGGCCTCGGCCGGCTTGTGGCTTTGCTCGTCCTTAACCACTTGCTTCCTATCCATGTCACACAATCAGTGCCTTGTAATAAATGGCCTCACCCAGTAATCGGTTCCACATGTGTGTATCTTTCTAAGGCGATGGTAGTTTCCCCTAGGCCAGGGGTCACATTTTATCTCCTCTATGTGGCAGATTATTCCCCTGCTCCCATTCACACGCCCTGTCTTCCTTAATCAAAGAGCCTCCAACCTCCCCTCCAGCTGGGCCTGGCCTCGCCGCCCAGGGAGATGTCAGTGGCAGTGTTGAGTGCCACTTCTGACAAGTCTTCCTAAGAGGAGGTGGCAGCGTGCCTTTCTTCCCCCTTCCTCCTTCCTGCTGCCCAGAGTGCAGCGCCCAGGTCCCTGACACCCTTGGGTGGGGGGCTCACATGGACTGCTCTTCTTCTGCTGTCTTAACCCCCCGGGGAGGTCCTATCTATGCCCAGGTCTTTGTTGCTCACAGAGACTGTAATTCTTAGGGGTATAGCATGTGAACTACCCGCCCCCGTGGTTCTGAGCACTGAGTGCATAATGATTGCCCCGCAAGTCCTGTGGATTAAAAAGGTCAGCCACACCAAAATGGAGCTGGTGTTGGGTCCCGTGTGCCACTCACCTGCTGGTGACCTGGTCAAGTCACTTAACTCCTCTGAGCTCCACGAGGTCAGGGAGTTGGGAACCCTGCCTGTGACAGCAGAGTTAAAGAAGCGTGGATGGTCAGCCACCCAGTCGATGGTCAGCTGTCCCAGGCCGTGTGCCCCAGACACTGAAGGCTCGCTTTGTAATTTTCTCAGCCATCTCTACCACAGGGTCGTAAGCTCTCCTTGAGGCCTGCCCCCTGCAGCAGCCTCACTTTCCAGGAATGGCTTGTGGTCCCCACAACACATCTGTGCCTATTGTAGGTGTCCCCAGCCTGATGCTGCTGTCCCTCTGCCACGGAGGGGACACTGTGACCCCTCTTTCGGGAGGAAGCTTGGGGTGGACAGTCTGAGATGAGCTGAGCTGGCTTTTTCAGCTGGTGGTGCTTTATTGTAGCTTCTGTTCCTCTTTATTTTTATTTTTCTCCTTTAGCACACTGCCCTCAGTGGACCCAGGGTGAGAGCCGCTCTGTGCAGGGGGCTGGGGAGGTGGCTCTGCTGGTGAGAGGTGAGCGGTGAGCGGAGGGTGGAGGGGGCCACGTATGTGGGAGCTCCAGCCAGAGCCAGGCCTGCCCGGAGTGGTTCTGTACCACGTCTGGCATTCGGCTTTGATTTCCTGGGTCTGAGTGGCCAGGGGACCGGCTGTGTGCCCATTGGCAGAAGAGGCCTTTCCTATCTCAGAGGCCTGTGTTGCCTGGGGGCCATCAGCCATGGCTTATCCTGCGGCCACAGTCGAACCCCATCTCCTGGCCCCAGCTAGGGCGCCCCGTTTTCTGCATCTTTCCTCTCTGCTCCAGCATATTTATGATGACCAACTGCTGGCTTTCCAACAGTCATTCTCTTGCATTCATTCAGGAAGCATGTATTTAGAGCCTGTCCCATGCCCAACCAGAGTCCCGTTCCTGAAGTCGGTAGTGAGGATAAATGCCTATCTCCGCTGCAAATCTGAATTCCAGGGGGCAGAGATCCTGTCTGCTTTCATGCACCATCACATCCCTGACTCCTCACATGCTGCCTGGAATAGACCCAGGCTTGTTTACTTATTATTTACTTATTCAGGGTGAGATGGTTGGATGGCATCACTGACTCAATGGGCATGAGTTTGAATAAGCTCAGGGAGGTGGTGATGGACAGGGAAGCCTGGCATGCTGCAGTCCATGGGATCGCAAAGAGTCGGACACAACTGAGCAACTGAACTGAACTACTCACTCTTGGCTGTGTTGGGTCTTCATTGCTATATGGGCTTTTCTCTAGTTGCCGCAAATGGGGGCTGCTGTAGGTGCAGTGCTCAGGCTTCTTTTTGTGGTGGCTTTTCTTGTGGAGTGCAGGCTTCAGTAGGTGTGGCCCCCAGGCTCTAGAGCACAGGTTCAGTATTTGAGGTGCACGGGCTTAGTTGCTCCGCAGCATGCGGGATCTTCTCAGACCAGGGATCGAACCTGTGTCTCCTGCATTGGCAGGTGGATTCTTTACCACCGAGCCACCCGGGAAGCTCCCGGGCTTGTTTTAACAAGTAAATACTTATTGAATGTATGGATGAATGAAGGAGTGATTATAAGATCAAGGCAGTTTGTGAGAGTACAGAGAACCATGGCTGAGTTTGGGGAGATGGGTGCAAACAGAGAAGCCCCCCAAAACCAGCTGTACAAATGCCCTAAGAGAAGCACTTAGGTATTTTGAGGCTCTGAGAGGGCAGGACAGGTCGCTCATGGTGAGAAGCCTGATGTGTTTATCGACAGCCTCTCCTGGGGCCTGAGTGACCCATGAAGCCTTTCCTGGTGGCTGGAGCCTGCAGGGACCGCTCCACTTCCCAACTCCTCAGGGTACCCCTGAGGATGCCCTTGGGCTCCAGACTGACCGTGTCGGTGTCTCTCCTCACCAACCGTGCCGTGAACTCCCTAGGTTCCTGCCCCAGCTTGCTCATGATTTGCCACCGGACCCAAGGTCCAACCGGGCATCTCAGTGCATTGCTAGGGCACAGTCAGACACCTGCCCCACTGGACACAAGATGACGTGGACACGCCAGAGAGTGTCGGGCCAGAGCGAGATGTCCTTCAGGCATACACCCGACCCCCCAATGCCTCGCAGAGCCTTACACGTGACTGTGGGCTCACTTGATGTGCAGAGTTGAGCCTCTTCTTTTTTGGCTTGGCTTGGAAGAGTCCACTCGCTGTGGTGGCGAGATGGGCCCAGAGTGTCAGTTTGGGCGCAGGGACAGCTGGTGAGGGTGCCTGTTATTTACTTGAATTGTGGGTTCTCAGCTGGCCCTGAGGGAGGCCAGGCAGCTGCCTGCCTTGTGCCCAGGTGCCGGGGCGGGTCTGCGTGCCTTCATTCCTTCTCCTGCCTTCTCTGGTGTGTTCTTTGAATCTGCCGGTCTGCACACCCACCTTGCTCACATCTGAAGAAAAGTTTCCCTTTTCTTTTGTTCAAGAGTATGCAAGTTAGCAGGTGTAAACTCTTATGTTCAGGAGGAATAAACAATCAGGTCCTCCTGGATAGCACAGGGAACATTAGTCACTGTCCCATGATAGGGACTTCCCTGGTAGTCCAGTGGTGAAGACTCTGTGCTTCCAGTGCAGGGGGCCTGGGTTTGATTCCTGGGTGGGGAACTAAGATCCCACACACTACTTGGTGTGGCCACAAATAAACAAATCCATAAATAATTGCTAGATACTTTAACAAGTTACAATTAAAAAAAAAAATCCTGTGATCAACCATAATGGAAAAGAATATGAAAAAAGGATGTATATGTGTATAACTTAGTCACTTTGCTGTACAGCAGAGATTGGCACAACGTTGTAATCAACTGTACTTCAATAGAAAATTTAAATTTAAAAATTTAAATAAATGGGATAAGTTTAAAGAGGATAAATAAGTGAAAGAGAATAAAATTAAAGAGGATAAAATTTTTAAAAAAGAACCAAAGAAATAAAGGGGGACTTTTTTCCCCCCATCTTCAGATCAGAGCCTCACCCAGTAGGGGCCCTGTGTTCTAATTGTGGAGCATTGTTACTGGATCCACGTTTAAAGTCCACCCTGTGAACACACGCACCCGTCTGGGGCTCCTGGCCCTTCATTAGCTCATCTGACAAATGCCAAGTGAACCCCTCCTTGTGCCAGATGCTAGGGGGCAAAGGGGAGGGGGACAGTCCAGGTGCTCGCCCTGGGCAGCCCACAGCCTGGTCAGGAGACTTGAAAAGTGAAGCTGGCTTCGCAGAGGACACCCAGGCTGCACCTTTATAACTAGAGGCAGAGGATTGCTGGTCTTCCCTCACACCCTCTCAGCATTTTATACCCTAAACATGTTGGCAGTGCTTATCACGCTGGGTTACCCGAGGGCGTGCCATCGCAGCTTACATCCTGGCTCAGGCAGACATCACGAATCTGTGTGTGCTTCCCTGCCTCTGAGCCCAGACCTGGCCTCAGAATCCTTCTCAGCACAGCACTCCAGATGCTGTTAGTTCTACCAATAGCCTGTGCCTGGCACCTGGGCCTAAGCCCTTGCTCTCGTGGTGAGCTACTCGTGTGAGAGCTCCCTGTTTCAGAATGAGACGTCTGACCGTGGGGGCCCACGGCACTGCTGGCGGTGGTTAGGCCGGGCCGCCCCCAGTTCCAGGCTCTGTGGGGCTGCAAAGCGTTCTCCAGACACAGACCTTCCACTCGCTGCTCCCTCTGCCCGGCGGTCTTCTTCCACATGTCCACCTGGCATGATTGTTCAACTGTTCCTTAGTCGGAGGACCCTCTTTGACCACCTGCCTGTGATAGTTTCGTTTTCCTTGTCTCTTGGGTCGACCCACCCTTATTTTTCTTGTTAGCATTTCGTACTTCACACGACATACTCTTTTACCTCCTTGTCTCTCTCGTTTACTATGGCATCCCCAGCCAGCAAAAACACTTGTGGATCTTGTGGTCACAAATCCTAGTGGGCCAGGCATAGCCCCTGCCGGTTAGGATTAAATGAGATAGTACAAAGTGTCAAGTCCAGGCTCTGCTTTATCATTGTTCCAAAGAAAAGGCTCCTGCACTCTAGCAGGAGGGGCAGGGCATGTTTGGTTGCGACCCTTCCTCCTTGTGGTCAGTGTTTCGGTTTAGCCGGCAGCTGGCAAGCGTCTGCCGTGGGCAGCGCATGTGGAGGCTGGGGGTGGAGGGGATTCAGATACGAGCACATGGCAGGGCCTACGCCCGGACCCTGAGGTTCCTAGTCACCTCGAATGTGGGGTACACTGTGCCAGGGCTCAGGGGGCACAGATGCAGTAATTATTTCCAACCAAGGGATTTGGGCAGGGAAGGAGGTGCTGGAGGTGGGCATGGTGGGGGCAAGGATTGGGTCAGGTGCATCTCCCCCCCCATCCACCCCAGCATGGACAGCTGCCCTGGAGTTGATACCATCTGTTGAGATTCTCACTTCCTGCTGAGATGGTGGTTATTACAAACGCGTCATTTCTTAACCTTCCTCCTCCCCGGTTTTTCAACTGTGTCCTGAGTTGCTCTCCCCCCGTTTCCTGCTTAGAGAATTAAGTTCTTGGTGATAGAACTACAGAACCCTCCAGAGTTTCTTGCTTTCTGGGTGCAGTCTGATCGTTTGTTGCAAACTCCCATGACAGTGAGTAGTAGTAGCTGGTTTGCAGGGCTTGTTTGCTTGCTTATTTCATGTGTAGCTCTTTCAGGGGGCCAAGTGGGAGTGAAGGAGGCGGTAATACAGTCTAACTTCGCTGCCTCATTTATCCAAGATTTTACTGCTCCCTCTACGCTCCCACAGAACTTGCCTCCCACTTTTCCAGCCTTTTCTCTGAGGCTCAAGTGCTGTCACTCTGCCCAAGGCAGGCATCGCTAATCCACCGTGCACACTCCACCTCCCCCCAGCACAAACCTGCCCTTAGAGCTCTCAACCTGGCGGCCCGCCAGCCCTTCGAGTGAAACCTCCGTCACCCTTCAAAGTACAAACTGTCTTGTGTATGCTTCTCCTGAGACCAGAGGAAAAAGAGTTTTTAAGCAGGTGGCATGGGGGGGCGGGCATTCAGAGGTTCCCACTCAGCCCCTCCCCTCTTGCTCTGAACACCAAGGGTTAGGCAGGAAAGGGGTGTGGGTGAGCCTGGGGGTGGGGTGGATTTCCCCAGGCCTGGGGACCTCCAGGGCTAGCCCCCACACCCCAGTCGCTGCGCCATCTCCTTTATGGGTTTCCCTTTCAAGTCGCTGCAGGCCTCCTGCCTGTGGGCACCACAGGGCTGTGCTCAATTGGGACCCTTGAAGCCGGAGGCAGGCATGGCTGTTCTCCCTGAGCGTGTCTGGGGCAGCACCCACTGTGGGCCTGAGTAGTGCCAGGCACTGTGCTGTCTCCTGTGGGTTAGGTGTGATGCCCACCTGCCCAGCCACTGTCAGGGCTCGAAGCAGTGACAGGCTGGTGGTGGGCCTGGCTGGGGGACCCCAGAGCCACTGCTGCCCCTGGCGAGATAAGCCCAGAGCGGGTGCCAGGCCCCACCTCCCTGTGCGGGGTCCTGCTTCTCCATCCTGAGACTGCAGTGGGGCGCGGGTGTGATTCCAGCGCCTGGGGTGGGAGACAGGCGGTGGAGGAGGGCCTTCTGCTGCTGCCTTTGTCTGTGTTGCCTCCCAGACGACACCTGCTCTTTGTTTCCATTTTAGCTCAGCGCCACCTCCTCATGGAAGCCTTTCTGGATTAGTCCTCCCACATGCTCCCATTGTCCCCCAGCTCAGATGCCTCACATCCCCTCTGTAAGGGCATCAGACTTGCCAACAGGCCTGTCTCCTGCCAGGCTGTGGGCTCCCTGAGGGCCAGGCCCTGCCCCACGCACACACCCTGGACACCCTTCCTGCTCCCTCTCGGTTTTATTGAGCTTGTCTGTCTGTCTGCATTTCTTAGATTTGAGGACACAGATTTTGTCTATTTACCCCACCACCTGACCAGCACACCGCCTGACACCCCATAGGTGCCCAGGAGACCTGTGGTGGTGGTTCAGCTGCTCAGTCATGTCTGACCCTTTGTGACCCTGTGGACTGCAGCATGCCAGGCTCCCCTGTCCACTTATCTCCAGGAAATACTGTGATGTAAGTCTAAGTGTGAATGGCTGCCCTTCTGCTCCTCCTGCCCTGGGGAGACGGGCATTAGGCCTGGCGGGCTGACTCAGGAGCAGCGATGCCCTGTGGGCTGTGGCGCTCATGCTGTTTGGTGGGGGAACCGGCAGGGGGGCCTGGCTTCCCGGCCTGCCTCTCCCCACCCTCACAGGTCCCAGCAGGCTGCCACCTGCCACGGGTGGCTCCTAGGCACACTCGGCCCCACCTGCTCCCACGTGTCCCCTGGGAGTGAGAGAGCTGGTGCAGCAGCACTGGCAGCTAGTGGGTGAGGGGCTGCCAAGGGTGGCGCCTGCCCCGGCCCTGACTGGCCTGAGTGGTGGGTGGAGCATTGCGGGGCACAGCAGCCACCCAGACACATGTTCCCAGCCCAGCTGCTTGCTGGGACCAGGGCGGGCAGGGGGCGGGGAATGCCCGTGCCTCTCCCACTGAGCTCTGTGGGCGTGCCTGGGGCAGAAGGTGCCAGGACGCCAGCCTAGAGCCCCCAGCTGGTGAGGGTGCAGGGAGCAGTTTGGGGCCCATGGACCTGGGGAACCTGGTGTTGGTGGCTGTGCAGGTGTCCCCACCTTTGCTGTGATCCCGCATGCTGTGCTCTGGCTGTTGTGAGCCGCACACCCTCCCTTGCCTGCCCATTGCCAAAAAGGTTGGCTTTTGCAAGAAGCCCAAAGAAAGGAACTCTGCAGCTGCATGATTCCTCGCCACCATAAAAATAGGGTTCTTTGCGTCACCCCCAAGCACAGATGCTGCTGCTCTGCTGGGAAGAGAGGACAAGGTGGCCCTGAGCCACCCCAGGCACTGAAGTGCGAGAACAGGACCCACCCCTGCCTCCCCAGCCTGCCTAATCCCCTAAATCCTTCTTGGTTGCCTGTGTGCTAAGTCGCTTCAGTCGTGTCTGATTCTGTGCGACTGTAGCCCGCCAGGCTCCTCTGTCCATGGGATTCTTCAGACCTGAATACTGGAGTGGGTTGCCGTGCCCTCCTCCAGGGGATCTTCCCAACCTGGGGATGGAACCTGTGTCTCTTCCATCTCCTGCATTGGTCCAACTTGGCTCCCTGCCCCCGCCACTGCACCTATGGCTGCTGGTGGCTTCACCGCAGACATTCAGGCCTGGAGCCCAGCTTTAGCTGCTGCTGGCCAGGCTTGTATCTGCCATGTAATATGGTTCCTGGGACACCATTTGTGGGCAGAAGTTCTTCTCGGAAGAGTTGAATGTGGCGCCCTGCCTGTGCTCCTGGGGCTGCCCCTACCACTTTCCTTGGTGCAGGGACTCGTAACAGGTGCTTCTAGCATCAGATAAGTCCACCCACAGAGCAACACAATGGGAAGGTGGCAGGCATCCTCGGGGACACTTGAGGTGTCCTCCAGTCCCGTCCCTGCGGGTTTCCCCGGGCTCTTCATGGACATGTGGGCACTTGCCTGTTTTCAGAGTTGGCAGCCCTGAGTTAGTAACTGTAGCGATGTGCTATGAGTCTGTGTGCCAGCCTCCATCTGAAGGAGGCAGACATCCTTTAGAGATGATCCTCTTCCGTTTACAGATAGTGTGGCTCAGAGAGGGCCTGTGACTTGCCTGAGGTCACACAGCAAGTAGCTTTGCCCTCACTTGGTGTTTGCGTTTCCGGGTGCTCCCTCCCACGGATCTCCCTCCTCCTGGGTCAGCTCAAAGGAAATATTTGTTTTCCTTTCTGAGAACAAAGGCTGGGCTTGGTTCATTTCTGTGAACACAGCCACGAGGACAGGCAGTTGCCAAGTGTTCAGGGGTGGGGGTTTCTGACCGTCTGAGACCCGCAGGCGGACCAGGTTGGTGGCCTTCAGTCGCTGAGTCCTGAGATGCAGTGTGGCCTCATTAGGGGAGCTGGTGCTCCTGGGCTTGTGCAGACCCGAGCTGGTTTCAAGCCCTGGGGACCCCGGGATTAATTGAAATGAGGTGGAACAGATGGATTGAGTCTATCAGCAGCTTTACGTGACAGCCTCTTAACATAAAAACACTTCATTACCCACTCCTTCCGCCGGGGCTCCCTGCCTGAGTCAGAGGGAATGTGGCCGAAACGGGAGTCCCCCTACCCCGTCCAGATGGAATCACAGGCACGTGGCTGACGGCCCGCCTCCAAACAGGCGGCTGGGGATAATTCATCAGGCTTGTGTCTCTGCACAGTAGCTAAATTTACAGAATCATTCTCTTGGCTGTAATGTCACCAAAAGTGAGCAGTGCCGCGGGGGTTGGGGGTCAGGTCCCTGTTGCTATCAGATGCAGCGACATCGTGGGAGTTTTGATTGGTTGGGAATGGGGTCAGTAGGCTGTCATTATGGAAGGTAGGAGACAAGCATCACCGTAGAATTGCCTCGGTTTGGGGTCTCAGGGAAAGCTCACCAGCCCAGAGCGCCCAGCTTGGCCATTGCTCTGCATCCTGCTGTTAAACCCCATTACAGCAAGTACCATGGTTCTTTCCAATTGAAAATTCTGACAGTTCTTGTCCTGGTGCCCTCACGTGATGTGAGGAGGGGGAGAGGGGACCTTCCCCTGTGTTTGGGTGTGTGTTTGCCATCTGGGTTGTCAGACAGTTTTTGTTTGGGCCAGGATGCTATTGAAGGGAACCCCTCTTGGCCCCATCGAAGGGGGAGCTTTGGAGGAGCACTAGTTGATGGCAGGAGCATAAACCCCCACGATGTGTGCAGAGGCTGCCTGGAATACTAGCCCTGACTTCCTGGGTCTCTCCATGGGGTGCTCTGTGAGCATCTCAGCCTTTCCAGATCCCAGAGGTACCTCACTTGCGTGAACCTTAGCTGTGTGGTTTCTGGAAGAGTTAGGGCTCTGGGGTTTGTGGTCTTGCCTCCTCTCTTGGGGCCCTGGGATAGATGCTGGGGTCCTTTGATACATATGTGTGCTGCCTTTCCTGTCTGAGTCACTTCTTTTGTTTAGGAATTTTATTATGTTTTAATTTTAAAAATAACTTTATTTTCATTATGCTGGGTCTTTTTTGCTTCATAGGCTGTTCTCTAGTTGAGGCAAACGGGGGCTGCTCGCTCGTTGAGCACGTGCTCCAGGCGTGTGAGCCTCAGTCGTTGCAGCACACGGGCTCTGTAGTTGTGGCTCACAGGCTCTAGAACACAGGCTCAGTAGTTCTGGCAAATGGGCTTAGTTGCTCTGAGGCATGTAGGATCTCTGGACCAGGGTTCAGACCCATGTCTCCTGCATTGACAAGCAAATTCTTTTCCACTGAGCCACCAGGGAAGCCCTGTTGAGGAATTTTAAATTCCCCTTGTTTTCCTTCACTTGCTCATAAAACTATCACATTTGGGATTTTACAGTTGGAAAGCCTGATGTATTCAAACCGGCATTACAGATTCACCGTGAGGTGTTTGTAACTTTGGTTTTCATCTACAGGCATGTTAAATGTGGGATCTTCAGACGTGTGGTGGCCGATTTTGCCAGGGAAAATACTTGAAGGCGTAGGAAGGAACTTTAACAGGGGACTAAAGTAACTCATAGTAGTGTAGCAAAGTAGTTGCTTTTTAGGACTCGGTCCCTTTGTTCATGTGAGAAAGAGAAGACACCGCTTCCAAAAAAAAGAGATTTTAAAAACAATAAAACCAAGCACTTTGCCATAAGCTGAGTCAGTCTCATTTTGTCAGCGGTTACTTAGCTACTGCCTCTTTGCTGTCTCCTCATGGGCGGGGAGCCGACTGATGAGGCAAAATGTGAAAGTAACGCAGGAGTAGGCAGGTGAAGCATTAAGACTTGAGGGGAAAGGCAGTCATGTGTGACTAAAGGCATTAAGGCTGGCTTCCTGGAGGAGGTGGCATTTTCACTGAGCTTTGGAGGATGGATAGGGTTCTGATCTGGTGGCACCTGGGGCTGCCATTGTGTGAGGCAGAAACAGCGCCCAGTGGAAAATGTACAGTATGCACAGAACAGTGTAACCAACGGCTTGACTCACTGGCCACACATGGTAACTAATACATTTCCTGGCTCCCACCTTTACCTGTGGAACTCCTAAGCATTCTCCACAGCCCAGCTCACAAGCGCGCACCTCTGGGAAGTTTTCCCGGACTTGTCTGGGCAGAGTTTGGCAGTGTACCTGCTGCTGTGCTGTCTGACTTGTCAGTGCATGGCAAGGTCCTCTATGTGTGGTTTTGACTCTCTGAACCCAAGACTTAAGATGTGCTCTGTGTGTGTGTGTGTGTGTGTGTGTGCGTGCGTGCGTGCGCACACGCATGCTGGATGCATACTCAAAGCAGCCATCACTCGTCTTTCTGATTCTCAGTATTGGACAGGTCTTTGTGTTTCTCCGGCTGTGTGGAAGGCACATTTTGCTGTCTGGACCATCCTGGTCTCCTTGGAAACCATGAGCATCATCTTCCTCCTGGATGCCTCTCAGGAGTGTTTGTCTTAACTTCCCTGGGATCTCTCTCTCTTATTGGCTCTGCATTAACGGCTCCTTTTCAAACCCTCATGGAGGGTCATTCCATGGACCTAAACTCATGGCATTTAGCAGCATTTGTTTCTCCTTCCTGGCAAAATGTCAGACCATAAAATTGTTTCTTTCATTTGGCAAGAGAAAAAGATTTCTTTCTTCATGAAATCATTGTTCTCAATCCAATAATCCCAGTGTTCTCAGTGGAAACTGAAGATAACCTTTGCCGCAGACACGGAAAGTGTTTCCACCCGGCAACTTTGCTGGGACCTTTTGTTTCTTCCACCAGCGGAGAAAGTGACCTTTCTATTTGAGCACGCACAGAGGTTGGCAGGAGCCGTTGCAGCATTTTAAGCCTTTTCAGTGAGGCCCCTACATTGCCACAGGTGGTGGGTGAACGTCTCTGGGATTCTTGAGCCTCTGTTTTCCAGGGGCTGATGCCCTTGGAGCTGATCCTCCACCCCACCCTTCCCGTCCCACAGGGCTTCCTGCCTCCGGCCCCAGCACAGGCACCAGAGCTGCATGCCAGCCTCTGCCGTCATCCCTGGGTTCCTCTGGCTCGTGTCTCTTCCCAGCTGATGGAGGCTTTGTACTTCCTGATGGGGGGTGATGGGGTATTGTTTGATTTGGAGTGGGTGATTTTTAAGAAACCAATAATCCGCATCGTTTTTCATGTTGCATTGTGAATTGTCTCAGGAGAAAGGATAATTTTTTTTAGTGGATCTGTCGTGTTCACAGTTCCATAACTGATAAAGAGGTACTGCTGATCATACATTCTTTGTGGGAAGCCATGCTACAGGGTTAAAATGATTTAAGGTGATAGAACCACATTTATAGAACTTTTTTTTTAAATTTATTTTTGGTTGTGCTGGGTCTTATTGCTGCGCCAGCTGTCTCTAGTTGCAGCGATTGGGCTCTGTACTCTTCGCTTCGGTGCACAGGCTTCTTACCGCAGTGGCTTCTCTGGCTGCGGAGCGCAGGCTGTAGGCACTTGGCCTTCGGTAGTTGTGAGTCGTGGGCCCTGGAGCAGTCTCAATAGTTGTGGTGCACGGGCTTAGTTGCTCCGTGGCATGTGGGATCTTCCTGGACCGGGGATCAAACCCCTGTCCCCTGCATTGGCAGGTGGATTCTTATCCACTGTGCCACCAGGGAAATCCCAGAATCTTTTCAAAATGTTGGGAAAGCTTGCTCTTGGCCTGACCACTCTAATAAAGAGAGTTCTGTCATTTTGGCATATTTTTCTTTGAAGGTTTCTTCCCTTTGGCATATCTTTCATTTTCTGCACCCAGTTAGGTATTGTTTTATGCATTTAAGCATTTTCTGCCATCCTCCCAACCAGGATAGTGAATACCCAACCACTCCCCAGTGTCCGTTTGTGGCCTAATTATTAAAGTGCGGCTCCCTCGTCACACGCCCTGTCGTACTTGGGGGTGAAGCTTTGATGGGGGTATTTTAGAGCTTCTGTTTACTATTCTGCTGTTGACAGTTTTATGGCAGACAGCTTTTTGGGGGTACACACTTATTCTCAGAGGTGAGTCGAGGGGGTCATTTTGCGGGGTGGGGAGCTGAGCGGAGCTGAGTCCTCCTGTTCCAAACCAAGGGAGGAGGTCCTGGAGAAAAGCACAGGCTCATATTTTGAGGGCTTCCAAGACGTTTGTCTGCCATGACTGAGTGGGTGCACTATTTATAAGTTCTGGATAGAGACTGGCTAGAAAGGAATTAGGAGGCCTGACCCCACAGGGACCTAATGGAGCCCACTGAGTGACGTGCTGGAAATGAGCCTCACTGAACTCCAGCTCTGGGAGCCACCGGTTACTTCGGGCCCGAGGGACAGACCCGGTAGACTGAGGCATCCAGGCCTGCCCTGGGATCCCTCCGAGCCCCTGCTGTGCTGCCCCTGGCCTCTGCCTCCCCTCCCCTCCACTCCCACCTCTCTCAGAGACACCCTCCTCCAGAGGGCAATGACAAAGCCCCATCTTGTTATCCTAAGACTTAGCACTGCCGACATCCGTAAAGTGCAGGCAGTCGGGAAACTGCAAAGCTCCCTTGGGGGGAGTGAGGTTTGAGCGAGTTTGGGAAGGAGGACATTTGTTACTTGAAGCGCTGGCCTGTGTGAAGGCTGGTAACAGGAGGGATGACGAGGGCTCAGGTGACCCCTGGAGCCAGCCTGGAATGGCAGCCGGGGCCCTGTGTTGGGAGCAGTGTTTACTCATGGGGTCAAGCATTTGGCATCGTAAGCTCAAGTGCTTGGCATCATGGGCTGAGGGGTTTGGCATCGTGGGCTCAGTGAAGCCATGAGCCCGGGTGCTGGTCGTGTTTGCTGTGGGGAGGCCAGGAGGTCCCACCACCACGACGGCCACTTGTGTAGCTGTGATCACATCTCAGTTCTGTGCACGCCAGGTGCCTCTGGAGTCTGCTGTCCCCCTCTTGTATTGTCCTTCCTGCCACATGGCAGAGCCCTGTCACTGGTGAAGCCTGAAGCGGAGCACCCTGTCCCGTGTCCTGGATTTTCCCCATTGGATACATCTGTACTTGTCCTAAGAGGATTCTAGGAGGAAGGGAGTATCTTCCTTCCCCTTGACTTCCTGGTTCTGAGAGCTTCTCTCACCTGTGACCCCTGGGAGCCAGTGCCCTGGCTTCCAGACGGCCCCTTGCCACTCCCCCCAGGTGGCCGCCAGAGAGTCTGGATCAGGAAACTGGCAGTCCGAGGGCAGTCGGAGTCTCTGAGCTTATTGACACGGTGTGAAGCCAGATGCTGCCGCTGGGACCCCCAGCTGGGGTGCCAGACGCTTCCTGGAGACCGTCCTGCTCAGTCTGTCCTTCCCCAAGGTGTCGGGCCTTGTTTGTGTCGACACAGCCCTGGAAGGAGCTTTGGAGTTGATCAGTTCAGTTCAGTCACTCAATCGTGTCCGACTGTTTGCAACCCCATGGACTGCAGCATGCCAGGCTTCCCTGTCCATCATCAACTCCAGGAGCTCACTCAAACTCATGTCCATCCGGTCGGTGATGCCATCCAACCATCTCATCCTCTGTCATCCCCTTTTCTTCTCGTCTTCAGTCTTTCCACCATCAGGATCTTTTCCAATGAGTCAGTTCTTTGCATGAGGTGGCCAAAGTATTGGAATTTCAGCTTCAGCATCAGTCCTTCTAATGAACACCAGGACTGATGTTCATTTAGGATGACTTTAGGATGGACTCCTTGCAGTCCAAGGTACTCTCAAGAGCCTTCTCCAACACCACAGTTCAAAACCATCGTTTCTCCTAAATTTCAGGTTTGCAGCCTGGATGAGGTCCAGTGGACTCTTTCCCCTTTTACGTTACAAAGCCCTCTCTAGCCCCAGCCCCTTGCTGCTGAGAATCCAAGTGCTGCCACCCTCCTCTGACCTACTTTTGTGACTTTTCTTTTTGTTTGTTTAAAGTGGTTAGCAACGAGGTCCTTCCAAGACGCAGTTAGTGCAGTTTCGCTTAGGAAAAGGGAAATCTGGGGTTTCCCCCACATCTTATCCTAGCATCTCAGAACAAATCTAAAGGAGGTGCAGGACAGAGAGGGGAGGGGTGTACAAAGTCTGCTCTGGATCTCGGTGCTTAAATCCCTCTCGCCTGCACCCTCCCCCTTCACTGGCCCGAGCCCAGTTCTCTGCGGAGGGAGGGGGTCTCTGCGATGGCGGCGCCCCAGGCCTGACTCTTCCCTCCCACTGTCAGGCCACAAGAAGGATGGGGTGACATGAGAGGCCGCAAGGCTTGTGTGTGCCCTCGTCCCTCATCGCGGCCTCAGAATGCGACAGTGGCCTTTGTTTTGCCTTCACAGAAGCCCGTGTGGCCCCAGGAAGGCTTGTTGGCAGATCTGAGGACTGCCCAGAGCACATCTCCGTACTCGTCCACCCCCTGCAGCCAGCGGGGGTGTGGCCATCGCCCGCCCAGCAGGCCAGTGTCAGCTGCGGTCTCCACAGTGGCCTTCTGTTCTGAGTAGCAGGCGGGAGGGTCCATTCGTCAGCAGCCTCCTCACGTCCCCACTAGATGAGGGCCTGGCCTGTCGCCCTGGAGGCCCCGCCACCCCGAGGAGACGCATTTGCTTGGCTCCCCTGTCTCCGGTGTTGTGGAGCATGACGGCCACTAGCCACATGTGGCTGGTGCCGCCTCCAGAATGTGGCTGGTGTGTGACAGAGGAAGTGAATTTTTCATTCACTTAGATTGAAAAACCAATTTTGGAATTCAGTTATTGGAAGAACTGTAAGTGTGTTTGGAACAACTTGGGTGTGCGAATCTACTTATTCAGATCATGTTTCCAATGACAGTTTGGCATTCAAATTCTGATGTGCTGCGAGTGTAAACTACACAGTGGATTTCAAAGACTTAGTGTGAAAAAAAGTGTGAAATCAAATCATCTCTTTCATGGTTTTATGTTGATTCGGTGGTGAAGCAATAATATTTTGGAAATGTTGGTTTAATTAAGGTATATTATTTGTATGTTGTCATTTGTTTCTTTTTACTTTTCTTTTTTTAAATTGGGGAGATAATAGCTTTACAATATTGTGTTGGCCTCTGCCATACATCAACATCAATCAGCCTCAGGTATAAAGAACATTCGAAATGAATGTTTCTCATGTATTTCTGCTAGACAGTTCTCACCGTGGTGCTCAAACCTCCGAGGCTATTTTTGCTGGAATACGATTAATGGTCCTTCGGGGGGAACAATTAAGATCTTAGAGGTATTTTGGGCCACAGGATTAAATCTTAGGAGACCCATGAGGCTTTGAAAGGAACACATCAATAAAACATTGTTCATGAAACATTACTTCCTAACTGTGCAAGTGATACATACATATTGTGGGAAAATTAGAAAGCCCAAATTAGATAAAATTAAACTTCCAGGTTTAGAAGGAGAATACATGGATTTCCCAGAAGTATTTCCCAGCAGTCTTTTGCTTAGGTTATCGTTAGCATAAAAATTCAGCTTTACATTACTGCAGAGACCTTCAAGATGATTTCACATTCTGTATCTGCTTCATAACAAACTGTGGAAAATTCTTAAAGAGATGGGAATACCAGACCACCAGACCTGCCTCCTGAGAAACCTGTATGTAGATCAAGAAGCAACAGTTAGAACCGAACATGGAACAACAGACTGGTTCCAAATCGGAAAAGGAGTACGTCAAGGCTGTTTAATGTCACCCTGTTTATTTAACTTACATGCAGAGTACATCATGCAGAGTGCCAGGCTGCATGAAGCTCAAGCTGAAATCAGGATTGCCAGGAGAAATATCAGTAACTTCAGATATACAGATGACACCAACCTAATGGCAGAAAGTGAAGGGGAACTAAAGAACCTCTTGATGAAGGTGAAAGAGGACAGTGAAAAAGCTGCCTTAAAACTCAGCATTCAAAAAACTGAGATCATGGCATCTGGTCCCATCACTAAATGGCAAATAGATGGGGAAACAATAGAAACAGTGACAGACTTTAATTTTGGGGGCTCCAAAATCACTGCAGATGGTCTGCAGCCATGAAATTAAAAGACGCTTCCTTCTTGGAAGAAAAGTTATGACCAACCTAGACAACTTATTAAAAAGCAGAGACATCACTTTGCCAACAAAGGTCTGTCTAGTCAAAGCTATGGTTTATCCAGTAGTAAAGTATGGATGTGAGAGTTGTACCATAAAAAAGGCTGAATGCCAAAGAATGGAAGTTTTTGAACTGTGGTGTTGGAGAAGACTCTTGAGAGTCCCTTGGACAGTAGGGAGATCAAACCAGCCAATCCTAAAGGAAATCAGTCCTAAATATTCTTTGGAAGGACTGAAGCTAAAGTTCCAATACTTTGGCCACTTAATACAAAGAGCCGACTCATTGGAAAAGACCCTGATGCAGGGAAAGATTGAAGGCAGGAAAGGGGGCCGACAGAGAATGAGATGGTTGGATGGTACCATCAACTCAATGGACATGAGTTTGAGCAAACTCTGGGAAATAGTGAAGGACAGGGAAGCCTGGGTGCTGCAGTCCATGGTCGCAAAGAGTCGGACACGACTGAATCACTGAACAACAACAAATTTCCTTTATAAACATGTGCACCCTCTTCAAGCACCCTGATAATAGGGCTGGTGCTCCAGACACTTGCACCACAGCAGAGCAGAAACCAGCCAAGACTCCAGAAGGGAATGTAGTTGGTTGACAGTGATAACAAGGAAATCTTCTAGAAGTTGGGCTGAGCACTTGAGTTTAGCATTGAGACCAGATAGGGACTCCGTGACATTGCTAGCAATGTTATTATTTATTGAATGTCCCCAAGTTAAAGTGACTTAGTTTTGATGTGACTTAGCAGTTCTTGGTGGTTTAGTCCCTAAGTCAGTCTGACTCTTGGCAACCCCATGGACTGTATACTGGAGTGGGTTGCCGTTTCCTTCTCCAGGGGATCTTTCCGATCCAGGGGTCGAACCGGGGCTGTTGCATTGCAGACAGATTATTTACTGCCTGAGCCACCAGGGAAGCCGTGACAGAACGGCTGACTTGGCTGGGAGTCCCTCCTTTTGCTGGGAGTGGATTTATCTGATTTTACTGGCTGTGTGTGTTTTGCCCGAGGGTGCTACTGCGGAATCCTTTGGTGAGCACATCCAGTTGAGAGAGACTGCCTTGACTTTTCCAAGCCCTGAAGGAAGGCTGAGGCTGTTACACAACTCAGACTCTGCCCAACACTGAGACTTGGCTTGAGAAAACACTGGCCGTCTCAGATGCAGTGACATGTGACCTCAGATCGTAAAGAAAGATGTCCTCCAACACTGAGCACAGAGGGGCCCGGAGTGTTTGGGAGTGGGGTACACCTCCTCAATTTCTGGTGTGGTGGGAGCCATGGAAAGATAATAAGGAGGGTGGAGCAGTTCATTTTGCACATTCTGTTGTCGACTTTAAAAACGTGCACTGAGTCTGATAATTAACTTTTTCTGGGGCAGAGTGAGGACTGCAGCCTGGGAGACAGCACCTCAGATAGCTCTGAGAAGCTGCTCCAAAGAGGCAGGGTAGGGGGAGGTCATTGTATACGTGATTTGGGTGAAGGGGGAGTACACGCAGTCAAGCACATATTTTTTCCAGAAGGCTTCTGCTAGTCTGGTAAAGCTTTCTGCTAGTCATGAGGAACGGTTGTCACTGTGAAGGATTTTTGTGCTTTTCTAGACATGGGGAGATATAAGAATTGGGCTCAGAAAATCAGCTCCTGAAAATACCTAATTATTTGAAGACCCCTCCTGCCAGTTTTTCCCCCAAGCACAGAGTGCCTCCCTTCTCCTCTCCACCCTGAACGCCTTTCAGAGGGTGTTGGAAATCAGCAGCTGCAGCAGCACTCAGCACAGTCTGTAGCTGAGACTGTGACGGTGTCGGCCTCTCCTGGCGAGCTTGCCAAGGCTGCCATTCCCATCTGAGGATTCAGAGAGCTCTGAGGTGATCAGCTGGGCCCTGCGGGATTAGCCAATTGTGTTCACTGTCCCCTTTTAATTCATAAGCGCTGGTTGGCAGTGTCCTGAATTCAGAGAGTCCTCACGCCATGCAGTAGAGTGACTGCTGGAAAAAAAGTTGTCTCTCAATGGAAACATTTTTTTTAAAGGCGTAAGCGGAGCTTTGTTGGTCAAGAGTTTCTATGGTGACCACTTTTGCAAGACCAAGAATATTACTGAATCCTACTGCCTTGCTTGTCTTCTGTAGAATTAGATATTTTATCTTCTGGGTTTGTGAGAAACAAGGCACATGTGGGCAGGGAAGACCAACCTGCCCTGAGAAGTACTCTGGGAAATGTGAGTGGTGGGCCAGCACACTCGGATGGGAACTTATTAAAACCCCCACGACAAGGGGGCATGTCGATGGCTGGTGCCTGGGCCTTCCTTCAGGGACCCTTGGTGTGAGGGCAGGAGGCTGGGCATCTCCTGTGTGCCACGTCTCTGGGGGTGTGTGTGGGGGCTTCAGATTAGCTCTGACTTATCCCTCCCCCAGGGAAGGACTGCGTGCTCCAGTCCATGGGGTCACAGAGAGTTGGACATTACTGAGTGACTGAACGACAGCAACAGGGAAGTCACTGCTGAAAAAAGAGAAGTGTCTTTATTTACAGCTTGTACCAAAGACATACTGAATGCCAGAATCCTGAATTGTCAGTTTGTAAAGACTCAGTAACATCTCTTTTAATGTTTCAAAATGAAAGTGAAAGTTGCTCAGTTGTGTCTGACTCTTTGCAACCCCATGGACTATACAGTCCATGGAATTCTCCAGGCCAGAATACTGGAGTGGGTAGCCTTTCCCTTCTCCAGGGGATCTTCCCAACACAGGGATCGAACCCAGGTCTCCTGCATTGCAGGCAGGTTCTTTACCAGCTGAGCCACAAGGGAAGCCCTTTTAATGTTTATTCTGCATTTTTTAGTTGCACAAGCAAATCATACAATAAAAATAAAGACATCCTTTAAAAGAAACTCACTGCTAGTCCTACTAATATAGCATCTAATATATCTTCTTTCCCCCCAAAGTATCTGTACAAATGCAGACATAATTTTTTTTAGTAATAATCAAGGCAGAAGCACAGTTAGCTGTTTGGATTTTTCATTTATTTATATCTTACGTTTTCCTTCCTATTATATATATATAGTATTTTCATAGCAACTGTTTTCATAATGGCTGCACACTCCTCCAGTTTCTTGGTACACTGTAATTTTCTTAATCAGTCTTTATTTTGTTTTCTGTTCTTAATGGCATCCTTTCCCCTTTGTTTCCATAGGAAGTTCTCCAGCAGCTGATCGTCATGAATTTGCCTAATGTCTTGATGATTGGCAAAGACCCGCTGTCTGGTGAGTGGAGGCCGCCCTCGCCCCCCTTGGAGCCTGGGCTGTGCCCTGGGCAGCTGTTGGAGGCAGAGCTCTGGCTGCCAGCCTGGAGCCAGCACAGTGAAAACACGTGCTCATTTGGGTATGATTGTAAAGGATGGGCTTATAACCCCAAGGCTTTACGCCAAGAGCACGTTTCTTCCTTAAGAATATATCCTCACGACCGCTCAGATGGGAGTCCCAAGGCAGGTGAGGCCACTGCTTCCTTGGTCTGTGGGGCTGAAGTAATATGGTGGCTCCCGCACCACCCAGGGGTCTCTCCTCGTACCATCATGGGGTGTGGTCTCTATTGACAAGAAAAAATCTTTGAAAGGGAAAGTGTTAGTCGCTCAGTCGTGTCTGACTCTTTTCAACCCCATGGAATGTACCCCACCAGGCTCCTCTGCCCATGGGATTCTCCAGGCAAGAATACTGGAGTGGGTTGCCATGCTGTCCTCCAGGGGATCTTCCCGGCTCAGGGATCGAACCCAGGTCCCCTGTCTTGAAGGCAGATCCTTTAGCCTCTGAGCCACCTGGGAGAGAGTCTTTGGAGGGAACTAACATCCTTCCGCTGGCATCCTGTGCCGCTTTATTTGCCCCATGCACATTCACTGGGACCCCCTGTCACACATCTGTTCTCACATCTCCCGCTGGTCTCTGGGGCCCGAGCGGGTAAGGTCCTGAGTCCTGGTCTTGGACACTTGGTATGACTTTGAAAGCCTAAAATGTCCTTCCGGACACCTCACAGAAAGCCAGAGCTTAGCTCCAACCTGAGGATTAATGCACTGTGAGTTGAACGGGGTGCTTCCTTTCCTCCCCTCCATGGTCTTGAGTGTTGACCTGAACCTGTGGCTCGTGGATGGAAACTTGTGGGCCCCAGGGACAGATGTGCCTGCTGGCTGGGACTCCCCTGGTTCCCGTGGAGACCTTGGGAGCCTCCTGGACTGGGTGTGGGGTCAGGGCATGCGGGAAGGATCCCACCATGAGAGGCTTTTGCGGGAGGAGCTGAAGCTTGCCTCTGCGGGTACCTCCTCGACCTGCTCTCAGGGGAGCCCGTCCACGTGAGCTCAGGTCGTCTGGAGCGCAGAGGAGCGGTACACCTTGTGACCCGCCGAGGATGTTCCTCGTTGAGGAGCCCTGGCCCTGAAAGCAGCAGCAGCAGCTTCTGGGGGCACTGGGTCAAGGGAAGCTGAGCATGAAATCACTTTGCTCATGGGGAGGGGTCCTTCTTGGACCCCACTCCCCTGTTCTCTGCAAGAGCCCAAGGAAAGGGTTTCTTTGATCTCCTGTTCATCTTCAGTGCCACCGGCCCATGAGCATCACATTGGCTCTTCAGGGTACACCCAGACCCACCTGGCAGCCCCTGGCAGTAACGCCCTTCTCTACTTGCTGTGTTAGGAACAGGGAGCCCTTGGTGTGCGCTGTCCTTGGCTCTGCCCTGGAGCCATTTGTTTTCTGGCTTTATTTCATGGTTCCCCTAGGTAGAAGGAAATGGCAATCCACTCCAGTATTCTTTCCTGGCGAACCCCATGCACAGAGGAGCCTGGCTGTTTACAGTCCACGGGGTTGCAAGAGTCAGACATGACTTATGATTAAACCACCAGGTAGGGGATGCCAGATGCAGCCCCGGGCACCAGGGACAGCTGGGACTCTCTCGTGTTTCAGCAGTAACATGAGGAAAATGAGGGACTGCTTTGCTTAGCAGAACTGTGCTGCTTGTCCTGCCTTATTTGGGGGACTGGTATTAAGAGAGAGGTGCCCAGAGAGGTTGGTGGTTCAGGCATAGTTCTGCTGTTCCACCTGCTCTAGAGACAGCGTTGTCAGATGAGGAGAGGAAAGCAGAGGAGCAGGAAAGAAGGTCCCTCCCTGCTTGAACACTCGGGACCCAGCGTGTGCTAGGCACCAGACGTGCATTTAAAAGCGGAAGTAAAAATGTGCTTCTGGGGTGTGGCCGTGCCGTCGCATTTATAGATGAGAGAATGGCAGGGTCGAAGTGACAGGCCCTCAGCCACTTGACCCATGAGCAGAGGGGAGTTTGAGTGGGAGTTTGTTCCACCTGAACCCTGGGCCTGAGCCCTGGTCCTTATCCCACATGAACAGCTCAGGCAATTGCCAGTGTTTAACCATTTTGACCTACAAAAATGACAGTGACGTATGAGTTAATCTGGTGGCTCAGATCGTAAAACACTGCAGGAGACCCAGGTTTGATCCCTGGTTCAGGAAGATTCCCTGGAGGAGGGCATGGCAACCCACTCCAGTATCTTGCCTGGAGAATCCCCATGGACAGAGGAGCCTGGTGGGCTACAGTCCATGGGGTCACAAAGAGTTGGACACGATTGAGCAACTAACATCTATGAGTCATTCTCGTGCTAAACACGTCTTCCTCCCCCACCGTGTCACCCATCACCCCATCACACTGCGTGGTTTGCCACCTTCCTGTGCTGGCCCCTCCCTTCCTACTGCTGTGGGGGGCCCCTTCTCCAGAAGGCACCTCTGCTCACCAGAACCCTGGCTCCAGCCCTGCCTTCAGAGCCTCTCTGTTCCAGCCTCTCTGAATCACATGGGGAGAGAGACTGTCCACATGCAGGGAACCCAGGTCCCACCTCGAGTCTGGCAGTGAACAGAAACACCTGTGAAGATGTGGACACTGATTTTTAAATAGCTTTATTAAGATATAATTTGCATACCATAAAATTAACCTTTTTTTTTTTTTTGGCCACTCCACATAGCATGTGGGATCTTCCCCCACTGGGGGTTGAACCTGTACCCCCTGCACTGGGAGCGTGAAATCTTAGTTACTGGTCCGTCAGGGAAGACTGAAATTCACCTATTTTAAGTATACAGTTTAGTGATTTTTTCCCCCCCATAAATGTACAAAGTGGTACAGCCTTCCTCACAATCCAGTTTGAGAACACTCTCGGGAAGCTGATTTTAAACTCAGTTTAAAATTTAATGGATTTTAAACTCAGTCGTGTCTGACTCTTTGCAACCCCATGGACTGTAGCCCACCAGGCTCCTCTGTCCATGGGGATTCTCCAGGCAATACTGGAGTGGGTTGCCATGCTCTCCTCCAGGGGATCTTCCTGACCCAGGGATCGAACCCAGGTCTCCTGCATTGCAGGCAGATTCTTTAACGTCTGAGCCACCAGGGAAGCCCTTTAAACGGACAGGTGAATGGAATGTCTCCAAGTCCCTAGGGCCGTATGGAATCAACGTATATCAGTCGAAGAGGTTCCGGCCCCAGTTCAATGGAGAAGTTAAGATGAGACGGGGACCTCTGGGAAAGTTAAGGACGAGAATTCCACCCAGTGCGGCAATCTGAGAGGGCCCCCGGCAGGCAGGGCTGACTGACGGCGGCTTCTGCCGAGAGGGGAGGGGCTGCCTCCCCCAGAGCGAGGCTGGAGGGATGAGAGCTGGGAGCACGCATGGGTAGGTTTTGACAGGAGTCTCAGGGGAACTCTGAGAGCAAGAAGGTTGTCAGGGGATAGGCACCAGCAAGAAGAAGCAAACATGAGTGCCCGAGACACATTTGTGGAATGGTGTTTTCTGTTTTAAATTTTAAAAGTAGGTGGGTGAAGCATTTGGGGCTTCATTTAAAATAAAGAATAAAGTTGGTTTCTTTCTTGTGTGGTTGCCTAGAAGGGGTGGATGGGGGGCTTTTTTTTTTTTTTTTTAAACAAATTTTGTCATCCAGCTCAGGAGCACACCTGTGTTCTTTTTAGCTGATGCTGACACTGTACCGTCATTTATAACATTTCAGTTTGGGGTTAGTTTTTGGTTTTGGTAAATGCACCTCCATGGAGAGACACACATACACAGTCACACACACAGTGACACTGAATGATCCCAGAACACCAATCACTTGTCCCCCTCCCTCTGACCTAAACAAGGGAGATGGCACGACTCACACTATGAGATGTTTCTGTATGTCTGTCATCCTGCACCCAACAGACAAAAATGTTCTCTTTTTTCCCTACCTCAGGTGGGATTCAAGGGCAGTTCAGTGAATATGAGAAAAGACTTCATATATTTAAAAATCTGTCCTCAGTGGCTGCCCTCCTGGCCTCCAGTCCCCATTCTCTGCTTTCCTGTCTGTACCTCGAATCATCTCTGCATTTCCTCTCTGACTGCGTGATTTTGCTCCCGTCTCCTTGGATACCTGTCCCTGGGGAAGCATCTTGTCTGGCGCCTCATTACTGTGGACCCCACTTCTTGGAGCCTGGCCTGGGGTCCCCTGGACCCTGCTGTAGGCCTCTCACGTTCGTCCACAGGTGCACAGCAGAAGAGCCTTCCCCGGCGGCTGGGCCAAGTGCAGGCTGCCGGGACTGGTGTCGCAGGCTGTCCTTCGTCTCGTTTCCAGGCGGCCACGTCTGATCCTTCTCTCCAACCCCACTCCCATCCCTCAGGCAGGTGCCCTGGCTCTACCTGCACCAGAGCCGCACTCTTCTCTCCTCCTGCCCCGCTGCCCCCCTGGTTCCAGCCGCCACCATCCTTCTCCTGCCTAGCACCTGGGTGGCCTTCTAACTCGGTTCCCTTGGCCTGAAATGCTTTTCCCAGATATTCACAGGAATCACTTCAGTTCAGTCACTCAGTCGTGTCCCACTCTCTGCAACCCTATGGACTACAGCATGCCAGGCTTCCCTGTCCATCACCAACTCCTGGAGCTTACTCAAACTCAAGTACATTGAGTCAATGATGCCATCCAACCATCTCATCCTCTCTTGTACCCTTTCCCTCCCGCCTTCAATCTTTCTCAGCATCAGGGTCTTTTCAAATGAGTCAGTTCTTTGCATCAGATGGCCAAAGTATTGGAGTTTCAGCTTCAGCGTCAGTTTTTCCAATGAATATTCAGGACTGATGTCCTTTAGGATGGACTGGTTGGATCTCCTTGCAGTCCAAGGGACTCTCAAGAGTCTTCTCCAACACCACAGTTCAAAAGCATCAATTCTTTGGCGCTCAGCTTTCTTTATGGTCCAACTCTCACATCCATATGTGACTACTGGAAAAAGGAATAGATCCTTCAAGTCATTGCTCAGATGTCACCTTCTCAGTGCACCCCATCCTGATGACCTCCCTGTGTGTAGCTGTATCCTCCTTCTCCCTGGGACTTCTGTTCTCTCATCCTGCTTTGCCTTCTTTTCTTTCATAACATTTATCACCCTCCACGACGCTCTCTCATTTACTTATTTTTCCCTGTCTGCTGCATTGCTTGTTTTTTTCCCCCATTGCTTGTTTTTTCCCCGTCTAGGATGTAATCTGTCACGAAGGCAGGAATCTTAGGGGATTTGTTGTTGTTGCCAATGTCTTGTGTGGTTTTGGGTTTTTTTTTTAATAGTTTTTATTGATTGATTGTCTGCCATGTCTTAGTTGTGGCACGTGGGATCTTTGATCTTTGTTGCGGCGTGCAAAAATCTCAGCCACTGGGCCACCAGGGAAGTCCCCGCCAGCGTCTTCTAAGTATCTAGAGCAGTGCCTGGCACGTAGTAGGTGCCAAATAAGTAGAGCATAAGCGCTGGAAACGGACTTTATCTACTTGTCTGTCCTGTCCCCACTTCCCTCTTCCATCAAGCTAGTGCTCCTTACTGATGTTAGCCACGTGCTCCCACAGATAAAACTGTCAAGTGTCAGTGGTCAGGGTCAAATGAGAGTCGACCTCTGCTCAGCACCACGTGTGCGGCTGCCCTAGGCTGGTGATGCTGCACTGGAAGCTGCTCGCACCCTTGCCTGGCTGGCTATGCTTCCATGAAACATATTTACCTGGTTTATTGAAGAGTGTATTCTACATGAGAACCAAGGGATCCCAGTGTCTGCAGCATCTGTAAAGTGCTTGCCAGAGCGCCACACCCTGATTTCTCTGCAGCCAGGCTTGTCACCGTGCTACCCACATGAAAAAGACTAGATTGCTCTGACAAGAAGCCAGGGTGTTAGCAAATTAATTTCTGCGATGAATCATAGAGCAGTCATGCTGGAAGAGGGCACTGTGTTGTCTTCCAAGGTTTGTATCCAAGCTCGGTAGTGGGTTTCAGACTTGTGAATTGCTGATCGCTCCCAAGCTGTTTAGAATGGAAAGGTGGGAGCCGTGTAGGTACAGAAACCCTGCCCAGAGAGGGGAGGGAACTCATTCCGAGGCACTCAGCGTGGCGGTCCTGTAAGTAAGAGATGCAGAGATATGTGTATCACCATAAGTCATGCAGATGGTTATATATGACCTGCCATCATCATTATTCTGCCTGGCGTTTCTCAAGTTCTAAATGCCAGTCAAGATTCGTGGGTCCCTGGAGGGGCTGACCCTGTGTTTGCACCCTGTAGGGTCCTGTCTGTGAATACGGCTGGGACCTTGGAGGGTAGCCTTGGGGAATCTGTTCTTTGCTGTTCAGAGATCTGGTCCTCATCCTCAGTCTTCGCTCTCACCACGGTTACAGAAGGGGCTTCCAGGGACAGGGGAAGCCCCTTGAGGAGTCAGGGAGTCTGTGCCCACCGACGCTGTGAACGTGCTTCCTTCACAGTTCATGCAGGCCTCTCTTCTGCTGCTCCAGCTGAAGGAACCAGAAGGCCGATTTCTGACCCTCCCACATAGAAGATGAGAACCTCTTGCTTTCTTCCTCCTCTGAGTGGTACCCCTGGGCCAGAGGCTCAGAGGAGCTCAGCCCAAGCCCGCCTCAAGCTCTCCTTGTAAAATGCCCACTGTGGGTCCAGGGGCTGCGGAGATGAACAGGCTGTGTCTGCTCATGGAGCCCCCAGTCTGCACTGGGGCAAGAGAGGAGGAAGATGGGGTCCATCACTAGCCTGCTCCAGGGTGAGAAGCAGTGTGAGTGTGCTTCCCACAGAATACACGGCGGGTAATAAGTTCTTCCCTGACAGGTCAGGAAGGCTTCCTGGAGGAGGCAATATGTGGCAGAGCCTCAGGGAACTCTGAACAGAGCAGCAGAGTGCAAGTGTCCACGTGGGATGAGCCTGGAGGAGGGGGAGTGTACCAGCAGTCCCAGGAGGAGCAGCGAGCCTAGGGTACAGGGAAGAAGTGTTCTATCACAGCTGAAGTTTAGGTTTCAAAGGCCAGAAGGAAACGGAACTCCTGAGACTCCTTGGAATTTAATATTTAACCCTCTAAGTGTTTACTTGCTCGCTTGTCAAGGACGTCCTTGAAGTGTTTCTCGGATCCCATAGAAACCTTCCCTCAAGGCACAGCTCTGCCTTTGATGACAAGCTGGAACCTCCAAGGGCCAGTGCGCCAGGGAGCTGGCTCACCTCCAGCCCTGCGACAGGGAGAGGGCTCCATGTCGGGTTGATATGAGCAGTCTTCCTGCCTCCGAGATTGTTCTTTGAGAAAGCAGGCGGCTGTCTTACCTCCCCGGCCATCACCCTGTGCTCTGTGCTACCTGCCCCTGCCTGCCCCCAGCACCCTACTTGCCAAGCAACATAGGGGAGTCAAGGGTCTGCCCTTAGAGGCTAATGAGCAATGCAGGTCTTGTGTTCTTTCTCCCAAACTTGGGCTGTTCTTTTTAGTTCTCCTGAATTCTTACCCCATGTGCTTTTTTTATGTTTGCATTTGCAAAAACCTTAGGTCGTTTAGGATTTCCCAGGTGGCGCTAGTGGTAAAGAGCCCACCTGCCAGTGCAGGAGATGTGAGACACAGGTTCGATCCCTGGGTCGGGAAGATGCCCTGGAGGAGAGCGTGGCTACCCACTTCAGTGTTCTTGCCTCGAGAATCCCATGGACAGAGGAGCCTCGGGAGCTACAGTTCATGGGGTCACAGAAAGTCGGACACAACTGAGTGACTTGACGCACGCACATAGGTCCTTCAAATGAGGAGGGAAGAAGTTAGTAAATAAAAGTTCATCTCATTGGCCTTGATCCTATTCATGTTTCCAGTTCATTCTTGAGGGAGCAGGTTCAGAAAAGTGCCCACGCGGGGGTTCACATGGCGTGGCTTGCAGCCTGCTCCTTCAGCTCTGTGCTGCCCGCTGGACTCAGAAATGAGTCTCCAGTCCACCCAGAGTGAGGGGGGTGCTGGGCACTGGAGCCGAGAGCCAGCACTTGGCTCTTCCAGGAACGTGAAGCGCTTGAGTAACACTACCAAGCCCAGCGAGCGTTCAGGCGTGGCTGGATGCCGGCCTTTGGAGCAGCCGCAGGACCTGCCTGGAAACCGGACTTTGTTTGGTCGCCTCCTAGCGATGGGCCGTACACAGAGAGGGACTCCCCGGCTGCGTGAGCACACATGGCGTCCACCGGGTCTGCTCTCTGTGGCTGTGGCTGTCCGAGGAGGAGGGACGAGCTGTTATTTGTCAAAGGTCTCTGTGTTCCCCGATGATGTTTGGGCTTTGTGTTTTCTGCCTGGTGCATGGTGGGGGGACCCTTTCTCTGATCACCTCAGCCATCGCCTCACCTCCAGCCAGTGCAGATTCTGCTTTCTTAGGGTTCCATCTCCCTTTCTGATCCTCAGTTGTTTGGTGCTGGGAAATGAATTAGCTCTCAGCTTCTGTGCCCTGGGCAGGCTGGGCTCGGGAGTCATTTCTGGCGGTGCTGGTCTGAGGGGCTTGATGTGGCTGTTTCAGATTGTCTCTGTGACCAGGGCAGAGGTTCTCGTTACCTCCATGAGGTGGTGGGGGTATCCCTGCGGCTGGGGGCAGATTTGGGCCAGGTGCAGGAGAGACGTGGGGATAAGCGGGAGGTCACTGGTCAGGGTA